>NC_137138.1:13500671-14100671 GCF_949319135.1 Squalius cephalus | reverse complement strand
CAAATCTATTCAGGCTATCCTAATAACAGAGAAAGTATCTAATATTTTCTTTTTATGCCATGGCAAAGTAATCGATTGATTATGCCATTGCTGTGGGTGCTTTGGATGATTATTTTGTCTGGGTCAGGGTTGCCATGTCCACGGTATCCCCGTGAAATTGGGCTACTTTTGCCATGGGGTGATTTTTTATCTCCCATGGGTTAAAGGTTTGACATATTTCATAAATCATATTTGTCTGAAATGCTTGTAGTGAAATATTTTATATTCTGCCCATGATAAAACTGTGCTAGATGTTAAGTTTTGTGATCACTACGAAATAGTGGTTTTCATTTTGCATAACAGAGCCTACCTAAATTACATATTTTACAGTCAATGTCAATGGCATGAGTTTTGATATTTGGGATATGGTTATTGGGCTACTTTTGGGCTATTTATTTGATTGGCCATTAGGATCATTTTGTTACACAGACCTGGCAACCCTGGCCTGGGTGCAGGAGATGAGAGAAACTGAGCGATGTTGGACGCTCGATGCTTAATATAACTCTTAGGATATGTAACAGAAATTATAGATCCAACCAAATTTTATGATGAACAAATCAGATGTGGTGCAAAAATGTTTTAGTCAAAAGAGTTGTAGTAGGCTAATCATGAATGGAGCATGTTAATTTACCAGTAGATGGCGACATTTCTAAAAGATTAGTCAAGCAGTAGAGAAAAATGAAACGTGAAAATAGCACGATTTGTCTGTTTTACCTGTGAGCTGGAAAAGTGTTTCTATATATAACATTTTACTTGACATCTTGAGTTACCCCAGCCAAACTTTGACCCCCTGCTAAAACATTATTCATGCACTATGACAAGTCTCAAAACCCCATTAAAAACAGTTGGTTTAAAAATTAGAATACAAAAATATGAAGACGTTAGAGCATGATTTAGGCCTATTTGTTCATAACTCAAATGTTTTATGATATTTAATAACCAAGGTTAAGTGATTAAATGTTATGTTTAGATTAAGAATTATTTTCAAGATAACAAAGATGTTGTCAGTTATTCTACCACAGCTGATGATGCCAGATTGCCAGTTGATCCACCATCAGACTCCCATCAGACTGGGCCTGTTATTTCTCCTGTTGCATTATACAGCAATAATGTTTATGGTTACTGGCTATCTATGTATTGTACTGAATAGTAGATAGCCTAATAGTAGGCTGCAGATTGTGTATTCTAACAATAGTGCTTTAAACCTACTCATTTTAGTTTCTTACTAGGTGAGGGCACAGGGTATAGAGAGAAGAATAAAGCCCCGGTTCTGACTCTAAATCTGACCCAGATCCTATAGAGAGCCAGTGGGGAGTCACGATAACTCAACATGGCCTCATTTCCACAGCAGAAGGCAGCGGCGTATGTCCTGTAAATGTTTAATCGTCAGCACCACCAAATGGAGCGTGAAGATTCTGGAAGGGCTCAAGATTGATTTAGACAACACAAAGACAACATTCTGATAACATTTACTTTGCTACAGAAGCAGGATGATGATTTAACATATACTGTTCAAATGTTTCTCATCATGTGTCAGAAATAGCCGAAGAAGTAAATTATGTTGGTTTGGCAAATGTGTGTCATTTCTGTCCAATAGCATCCCCAAACAGAATTGCAAACAATTTTCCATAAGTTTGGTATTTTAAACGTATTTAATAATAAAAAGTAATCAATATAATAACAATAATTTTAGACATTTTCAAGCTTCTACCATCATTTCAGTTAAAATTAGATAATAGCCTACTAGGATGCATATACTTTTTTGGTTGTTCCAATTAAAATGCACAGATGTGGCAAAGGTTCAGCTGACTGAAACTCATCAAAAGACTAAATATAGGAGCATTGCTTCTGGCTTTCTGCACACACAGATTGTTTTTGCAGATTGTCTGTGAGATGAGGTTTACCTTGCAGCAACTGAATAGAAAAGAGAAACTGTGATGTATTAGAGTGGGTGATTTTAGAATAGATCTTCATGTTTAGTCTTTACATGTTTGAAACGTGCCATTTTTAGCTGATATTTAGGCTGTCACTTTAAGACTGGGCCACCCACTCATTATGGTGGTTCAATCTATATAGCAACAGAATTAGCCTTGGGACAAGCTGGTAATGGGCTAAAATAGGCCTGCATTGACCTCTGTTTCAGAAACCCAGTGATTGTTCTCAAAAACAATCCATTTCCATCAGTTCTGATGAGTGGGTATTTAATTGCAGATGAAGAGGGATCCTCAAACAAGTGTTGTGGTCTTGTATCAAGCTTTTAAAATAAGCTTTCTAAAGCACAGTGAGTATTAAGAGTTATAAACATGTTTTCTACAAAATATTCACTTTGCTGCAAACGAACAGCATTATGTATTACACAAGCAAGAAGTGTCAAATCCACAACTAGTGTTGAGAAATGTTCAGCTTTTCCAAATATAATAGTATTAAGCCTTTAACATCACCTGCTCTGACTTAAAACAACTAAAAGTAACTTATATAATGAATCTGGTGTCTTAGCTGCAATTTTGGCCATTCAGCAACAACAACAAAAATAATTAAATTGTATGCATTGCTAATTTAATCTTGAAAAAAATGAACTTTTGTATCTCTGATTCAACTGACAATATCCAACAGATATCAAAGTGAGCTCCTCTACATTTCTCCCTCTTCAAGCTCCCTAAAATAAATATAAATATCAAAGCCCAGCAACAATTGCGCAATTTGGTTTATTTTTAGCTCCTCGATTGCAGTTTCTGTCAGGTTTCCAAAACGCATACAGTCCTGGGGTAATGGGTTGATGCTGTCAAGCTTATCTGCATCTGTTTGCAAGAATCTTTAGACCAACAAAACCATCTAAAAGCCATGAGCAAACGCCTTGCAATTTAGCTGGTTTTGAAGAGTGACTGCATTTGTTACTAACAAAACCCAGTTTAATACATTTGCATTTGGAAAAATCTCTAAAAACTGTCCATTTTAAAAAGCATTATATAGTAGGTTATATATTTTTAGGACTGATTACATAGTTTAAATGGAGCAAATTTTGCCCATGCACTTCAAAGGAGAAGTATATTTCTGCACCACCATAACATCATTTCATTCCTCCCATATTCCATTGGTCGAGTCAATGTTGTTATGTCTGTCTTGTGTAGTCACTCTTTTGACGATCAACATGAACTGGTCCAGTTTGCAGCTTATTCAGACATGCGTTTAGAGTGAGAAATACAGCTTAGAAATGTGACAGCTTAGAAAGACTGCAGTCCTATTTGTTGCTGCTATAGAGGCACAGAAATTACACACTTTACCTTTAAATAATTATCTGGCCTCCAGGTGTTTGTTCACAGACTTTCCCCCAAATATAACTTTGTCACCAATAGCTACAGGCAGATGAGGCAGACTGTCATGATGAATCCATGCCAACACAGCCTCGATTCCCAAATTCTCCTTTTCAGACTTGCAAAATACATGTGAAAAGAACCTGTGCCATGAGGAACCTTTCTTGCACTGAATCACACACTGTTCAAACGGATGGGATAAGTTTATGTTTATGCATGCATTACATCAAGGTCACAGAGCCAAATAACCAAAATGATGGGATCCGGATTTACTGATTTTAAAAAAAATGCAAAGCTTGACCTTCATAACTTTCTCTAGGTCATCATAGCACAGGGTTTCTTTTTTTGGACACTTCATTAAAATTCTTTTAATTATGTCTTCTCTCCAGGGCACAGTCACAATCACAACTGGTGCTAATAAAAAATTCAAGGGAGATGGAGTAACCAACCTCTTGTTCCAGATACTGAACATTGTCTCTAAACAGGGTGTTACATCACTGTTTTATTGAACAAAATGTCTGTTGAAACATGGGCTTCAAAATGACCCACTTTAGGAGTTAGAAGTCTCCAGAATGATATTTGCACTTCCCTTTACAGGGTTCCCATTCTATTTGACTAGTTAATTTAATGAGCAGCCATTTGTGATTTCTAAAGTTTTATTTTAGGAATGACTATAGCAGAAATTGCTGTGATGGATTTTCATTTGTACGTCACGTACCAATCTTTAAATAGATGTAAACAATAAATCAATTGAGAGCAAAGTAAAACTGGAAAAATTAGTATTCGCTAAAACTCCCATAACATTTTTAAAATTTTATTACAATTCATAACTTTTCCAGATCTGGATATATCACAAATTTCAACCCCTAATATTTCCAGGTTTTCTATGACCATGGCAATCCTGCGACTCCTTATACACAGGAAGCTGGTCAAATGCACACAGAGATGTAGACATAAATTTTATTTACTCGTTCTGTACATAATGGGTAATACCAGCACAGGTGTTAACCATGGGAAATATTATTAACATGTAAATGGTGTAAGAAAATAAAAGGCACAAATTTTCATTTTAAACAAACGAGACCACATGGATATTTTGTAATGTAAAACAAACAGTAATACTGTTAGCCAAAACAAAAACAAAAAAGGAAAAGGTATGCATTTGAAACTTAAATTATTTGAGCACTTAAGATACGGGCTGGTCTATTGCTTAATATGAATGTTTATCCTTAACTTGCTACGGATGTAAACCAGACAAAAGAGGAGATCATTTCAAAAAGGAGAGAAAAAGAAAAATCGACAGACAAATAAAACATAACATGAAGCAGCATTTAACCTAAGAGGCAAAACCCTCTTGGCCAGAAGGTCATGCACAGAGGCCACCAGCAGGCTTTTTAAATCCCTTTTAAGAAATTGCCAGTTTATTTCAACACACAGTAAATGCTTGATTCAACATCTGGCTAAATTCGAAACAGATTACAGATGGACAAAACCAAAAAGTTGTGTGCATGTCAGGTTACTGAATCAAAATTGGGCAGAAACCCTCAAAAGTTGTAGCAGAGACCTTGTGATGTAACAGACTTTACTGTAACCAGAGTAGAAGAGGATGAGGGGACGAGATGAGCTCACGATTGCACAGGTGACATTTCCAGCTTGTCCAATGGAATAGATGAGGTGCGTTTTTACTCCCCAGACCCAATTTTGCATCACAACTGGATGCAAAAAGCTCCACAGGCAAACCCTTCACCATTCAAAAGATCCCCCGAGAGTCGAGGCACAACCATCTAGCTACACTACTACTGCAATTTACAGATAAGTTATTATGGCACAAATAAAAAGGTTACAGTAGACTAGTCCCACATACTAATCGAGTCTGTTTCTAAGGTCAATCAGGAGTGGTGCAGTTGTCGCTATTCTAAGATCCTGCAACATCATACCCTTATCTTCAAGTCATAGCTATTACCAAGGGTCAGATCAGTATCATTAGGATTTTGTTGAAATGTAACAAGACACAAAATAAAAAGACAAATTTTGGACCAAACATGTAAACAATTGGCAATCAAACCAGAGGGTATAATTATCATTATTTCCCTTTCTTAATATATTTCAGCTAGCAAAAGTCAAAGCTACAGGCAGAAAACTGCAGGGGAGTGGCAGGAAGGCTTAGGTCAATGTAGGAGACCTCATTTCACCTCGTCACAGGAACAGATTGCAGATGAGAGGAGTAACAGAATATTAAGGGCAGACAAAAAAAAACAAAAAAAAATACTGATTCGCCTGTAACCAGGTGAGGGGGATTAAGAACCGTTTGATTTCGGAGCTGTAAACAGTCAGAAGCCACGCAAATGGTTTTGCTTGAGAAATGCGCCACGGCTGAGCCCCAAGGCAGGCAAGCGTAATACCAGCTGTGACTTGATGGGGCGTCCGGCGAGCTGACGGGGTGCTGACAGAGCATGGTCCAGATCATTCGCTCTCATCTGGGTTTTGGGGGTCCAATATTTTCACATGGGTAAAAGGGAATAAACCTCTCCGGCCATTTACCTCCCCTTCCCACTGACCGCTGATGTTCATCCTAGTCACTTTCACAATGTCACCCACCTGTGAGGGAAAAGAAAACAGGCATTTACTTTCACGTTTAGTATGAGAAAAAAATATTATTGGCTTTTTAAAAAGCACAGTGAAAGCTTTGACATTTTAAAAAAACATAACCTAGAAAATTCCGGGAACGCCTGGGGAAAAGACAATGGCCTGCCCACCAGAAACTAGATCCAAGGAACAAAATATTTTTCAACGACATGAAAATCCTTTGAGTGCATTAAGCTGGACAGAGTTACTGGTTTGTTTGTACCCATTAAAAAAAAATAAAAAATACCACTCATCAAAATCAAAGTTGAAGCATATAAAATCATAGTTCAGGACAAAATCCTCATGCAGCTTCACTTTCTCAACATTCCTGCAATAGCTGTTCTAAATCAGACTATTTTGCTTTAGGCCACAACAAACCGTGCGTCATAATCCCCGTTTCCATACAAAAGCTTCACTCGCATGTAAAATACAGCAGACAGATGGAAAAATATAAAATGGGGCCACATTTTGGCCAAATACAAAGTAAATCTGCATTTGAACCATGAGTTTCTTTACCTTTTTCTTGTACCTAGCTGAATCAACTGACATTCTCAGGCTGACTAAGACAGAGGTTATGTCATTTTCTTTTTACAAATTGACAAAGCCTTGCATGTAGAAACAAATGCAAGGGGTGCTGGAACTTGCCATGTGGGATGACTAAGTACGGAATTTCATTCTAGACCCTGAACAACCCAATGAACTACACTGAATTAGACACAAAACACGTAAGAGGTCTCTGTGCTTATTTTTCGCTACATCTCTCCTCACACATTTCTTAAAGAGATATGCGGCACATGCAAATTGCTAACTAGGAAAAGAAAAACAAGATTGGTCTAATGCTAAAAAATATCCTAAAATACAAGTCAGTGAGCATAAGTATAAACAGAGGAAGTGAGAATATGAAGATTTATTTTCTCTAATATTCAACCCAAGGCTTATATATATATATACACTTACAAATATGTTGATAGGTCTGTCTAGGGAAAGTCCCTCAGAGACATAGGACTGAGCTGACATGTGTGTCATCAAGAGAAAATATTTGTCATTTTACATTTCCATGCTATCACCACCATCTGACCAAATGTAACGAAGGGTGAAAATCCCTTTAAATCTTATAAACCATAGAGAAATAGCTTCATTAAGTGTTTATGGCAACCAGCACTGCATCCTGTGTTCCTAAACATCAACAAAAAATTCAATCTTGTGAACTGAAGGAAATAAATAGATTTTAACGTACATAAGGCTGTCCCATATTATCCCTCATCAATAAAACAACGGAAACTAGCAGACGTTTCCACGCAGGTGACAAATGCAAAATTCTGGTTTATGGGAATCCATCATTTAGCTACCTACCTCCAGTGCTAAGGCAGTCTTGTCATATGCACATGGCACTCGTTTCTGGATAGCCTTGGCCATTACTGGCCCGTTCTGCATGGACGGCAGCGGGTTGATAACAGCGCCGGGTGTGATGGGGGGAATGGGCGATGGAGTCTGAGGCTGGGCATAGGCGTGTGCTGGCTCAGGTATGCCGTAGCTATTGGAATTTCGTGAACCATGGCCAGGCTGACCGGGATGATGCGAAGGTCTCACCAGCTTTTCTACATAGGGAACAGGAATCATGCCTACTCTGCCTTCTTTATTCTTGGCACTCCACCACTGCTCCTCAGGCTTGTCCAGAATAATTAGGACTTCACCCTTCTTGAAAGGAAGGTCTTCAGCATCGCTACCAGTGAAGTCATAAAGAGTTCGCACATACTCCTGGGTCTCATCTCCGAGTCCCCCGGATGGCTGAATAGGACCACTGGGCAGGGGGGTACTGGAGTACCTGTAGGACAATGATAAAAGAGTTTTTAGGATTGACTAATCAACAACAAAATGAAACAGCATTTTTAAACAGCATAACTAAGAGGAAATGCTTAAATCCACTTATTGCTAGGCAGTTGGTCTTTTGTAATATCCATTCCACTTCTGGATGTGCACTTTGCACATGTACAGTTAACTTCCTGGTATCTTTAATGCAAATGACTTAATTTCTCTTTACTGCATGGCTCAATGAGAACATACAGGAAGGAAAAAATGAAGGGGAATTACAGATGTGTTTAACTGACCACTCTCACGTCTCACCTTGACAATATTTAACTATAAGAATGAATGTGAACAAGAACCAGGAAAGTTATGGCAAGCGGTTTTAACAGTCACTAATAATGAACAAATTGCTGTTATTCCAGTTTTATTATTACTTATGTATTAGATATCAATACTTTAAGACACTAGCATCTATCTCAATTGTTTCCAGCAACATTTCTTATCTCACTAGTCACAATTGATATTTACTTGTCAAGTTCGATTAATTGAAAAGTGTCAATTCTGACTACTCAATTAAAAATGTAAATAGTAGTTGCAACAATCTGAATACACTAGAACAAAATCAATTGTTCCTAGTAAATAAATTATAATTACCATCATCTGACGAATAGTAAAACTTTAACCAGTACCAGAAATATTTGCAATTTGTTACTTGTCACGACTGAAATTGTGACTAGTTACAAAAGTATGTACTAGTAGCTTATAAATCAGTAGGCTACTTGTATCGAACGAATTGTCACTTATACTGACAGATACTCATTTATTTGATAACCTGCTAGAAAACAACTAGTAACATAAAAACAGACCCTAGTAAGTTGAAATGAATGGATGTTTAAACAGCTTGCCATATCAACGAAGGGGAGGGAAATGCATTAGTGAGAAGAGGGGTGGATGATGTGACGATGTCAAAACTAATGGAAGCTCTTACCTTGATGCTGGCTCTATCAGGGTGGTCGTATCCAGATAATGTATTTTATAGAACTCTAAAAGTCCAGGTAGATTATCAAACTCTTGGTCACCTATCTTGAATCTCTTGTTTGGCAAAGAGTTGATGATATAGTGAGAAACTTTGGAGTTTTCGGACACTGACAGTACATAATCACCAGGACAGGTGGACGAATCTCGCACCAAAAACACCCCATGTCTCTGTCCCTGAAGCCTATTCTGCGCCTCCTGTCTCGAAACCGGCCCGAAATACCAGCTAGATCGGTCCGAGGAGTCGAACCGTGCAGACGACATGTTTGTTCGAAATACACTTGTAACTGATGAACTCGAAAAGAAAACGGAAACGAGCAATAAATTAAAACAGCAAACGCCTTTTCTTACAAGCGAAGCGAAGCGAACCGAACGCTTTTCTGACCCGACAGTCCTACTGAACCGCAACCTGACGTTTGACCAGACAGGCTGCGACTGGCGTCAACCAACTTTGATGCATTGCTAAATTTTCCACCAACACAAGAATCACGACGGGCGTAGAACAGGTTTAAACAACCCCAAAAGTTCGTAACGAACCCAAAAACGCGTATTTAGAGTCAAAGTTCCCCTTTCCGCTCTCTCTTCCGTGAAAGTAGCTGCAGCTTATGAGACAATATAACGCGTTAGCCAGCTAGCCGTCTTCCGTCACCGTCCGCTGAAGATGAAGCATAATATGTTAATAAATCGCCTTGCATAACGATTCAAGGCGACACATATCAGTTGCGTCCAACAGCGAGTTTTTCTTCGTGTATTACACCAAAGTACGGATGAGTTTTGTCTCTTATTTAGACTCCCAGCAGACTTTGAAGGCTGTAACAAAAATGGCGGCCCGCAACACGTCTTCACACACAACGAATTCTGAATAATCTCGCAGCAGAAAGTTTCCCACCTTGCTCCCCTATATGACGCACGACTTTTCCACGCGACAAGACGATCGAAAAGATTTAGAAATTTTTCAGTTTGTTGTGTTTTCTGTTCCTTCCCGGGATTGGTGTAAAAGCTGCTTTAGCTCCCCACACCGTTCGAGAAATGGCGTCTGGAGGGCGGATCTGCGCGCGCTCCCGGTCTGCCTGATCACCCGTCACGAACGCCTCGAGCGGCTGTTACTTAAAAGGAAGAGTAAAAGATGAGTGGCGTGCAGAGGCGCGGCATTTCAAATGCTCTCAACCGCGATAATGAGGCACACAAGACACTGCTTAGGAGATTGTATAGCTTAGTGCGAGTGGCCTATTAATGTGAAAGTTGTAAGGTGCTGGTAGTAGTGGTCTCATCTCATTTTGGATGGCATGTTGGCTCATCTCATCTCTGTTGATGACATGCATATGCTATTGACATGAGTTGTAAAAATACTACTTCACTACTTAAGTGAAATTATGGATATTGTGTAGGCCTAAACATTGTATGCAGTATCTAGCCAAATGTCTCCACATTTAATTGTACTTAAGTATTTAAAATATAGAAGGTCTTGTAAGGAGTAAAAATAGGCTTTGATATTTGTGTTTAAAATGTGTGTTAAGTAGCTTACTCAGTCACAACAGAAAGTATTTTAATTCAGTAGAACTTATGTAGGCTACATTATAATTTCTCAATACATAATAAAGTATGATAACAACAATGATAAAGTTTTAGATAAACTACAATTGTAATAGATCTAATTCTAGGAATAGGGAAGTCCACATCAGAAATAACGACAGAGAAATAATATCATTAGAATCACTTTTAGGAAGTTTTTTTTTTTTCAATTGATGAATGATATTGACAGCTGATCAGGATCCATCCAACTTCAAAGAGCTTGAGTACTTAAAGCAGTAGGACATAACAACAGCACTTGAATAAAGAGAATATTATCGTGTTATATTAATATTATCTGGCCTTTGGTCAAGTTCTTTACCCTGGATATGGGCAAATGGATTATGATATTGCACTTCCTGAGGCGTTAACCCCAGTCTGCATGGATATGTTAAAGACATCACAAAAGAAGACAAGATTATATTCAGGGCACTTTTGCCAGACGTGTCTAAGATCAAAGTCAAAACTGCCTTAAAACCTGTGAACTTAAGGCCATATAGTTTTTGCATTGATTAATACAGACCTACTCAAATTCATGAATATTACACACACTCTGGAGATCAGTGCATGGACTTAACCAGACTAAACCAGAGGATACTGAATCATCACACTGATACTATTACATCACATCCTTTACAAATATGTGCTCATTGGAAAAATAAATATTTTTTATCATATTCCGACCTCATCAGTCCTCTTGGCAACTTCTGCGTAGCAGCAGTTTGTCAAGAATATGATCATAAGAATCATAAGAGTCTATATTGCCATACAACTGTTAAGTCATAAAGTAGACAATGTCAACTGCAGTTATGCAACATGGGGTAAATTATATGAGACATGTCTTTTGTCAAGGCCTTGAATTGCCTGCCATCTACATTCAGCATTACTGATTATGGCCACCAAATAAAATAATAATAATTAAAATAATATTACAGTAATTAACCGGTAAGTAAAAATACAGTCAATGAAGAACATTGATGTTTGGGCAGGAAGCCAACATTTAACCGATGTGTGAAATGCAGAAGCTTTTCATCTGACATGTCACCCATGTCTTCCCAGTAACCACACCCTATAACACACATCTGAAAATGAAAATAAAAGTCAGTAATGCAATGATAAAGTAACTCTAACTGTTATAAATGTTACTACTATTGAATTCATGTTAGTGTTATTATAATTTAAAATATAATAACCATAAAATAAGTTTGGCACTTGAAATAAAATATATAAGATAAACATTAACAAAATAAAATATGTACAAAACTTAAGGTATAACATTTCTCATTTTTCTCATTTAGTTTAACTTAGCTAAAATAACTCAACGGAAATACAAAAAAATATATTTTCAAAAAAGAAAAAACGAATAAAAAAGACAAAAACACACAACAAAAGGACTAAAAATGTAACCACATTTAAAATGCA
Source organism: Squalius cephalus (assembly GCF_949319135.1). Lineage (NCBI taxonomy): Eukaryota > Metazoa > Chordata > Actinopteri > Cypriniformes > Leuciscidae > Squalius > Squalius cephalus. The sequence goes on along the minus strand of NC_137138.1, from coordinate 14,088,864 downwards.
AATGGAAAATATAAAAATAAAAACGAATTAAAAACATTTACAATACTAATAACAACTATAATAGTATCTCAATAATCAGTTTTATGGCAGTTATATCAATAAAGAAATCAAAATACACTTTAAACATGATTTAAATTATGGATAGGCCTATAACTGACACATGACACAGGTTAGTGACAACTACTAGGGGTTGCAAATGTAATCTAAAAACCATACATCATTTAGAGGTTTATTTCACTATTGACATCAAACGAAATTTGATTGAAGACTTCACTGTGCGATAATAGCCTACATAAATTACAAATAATAATAATAATAGGCCTAATAATAATAATGAATACCCTTTATATTCCAGATTTGCTAGAGGAGACTTTGAAAATATCCGCAGCAATCCTTTCAGCAGCAGTTTTTATCCAAACCTGGATTAGGGAAGTCTGACTCATTTCTGCGAATCGGTTCTTTTGTTTCATTTCTTTCATGTCAATGAACCGTTTCAGTGATTATTTTACGTAGCCTATTGCACTTTTTTCTCTATTTTAAAATTGTATTTATTATTATTTTTGAATTATCATTTGCTGTGTAATAATTCAGTTGGTTGCAGATATGGTTAAATTCAGAAAGGTAAAGTATTTTGAACCTACATATAATTTGCATTTACGTAAAACCTACTATTGATTTAATATACGTTATCTAAAAAGCTGTCACGTTTTAATAAAATAGGCCTACAGTTTACTACAACGAGCTCTGTTGTGTGTTTAATAAATCTGACAAGCAATTAAGCCGTAAACTTATATTTCAAGTGGATTTATTTGAATTATTTCTTCGTCTCTAGAACAGTTCGTTTAAATATAGATTTTTGAACGAATCTTTCAGATTGAGCTGGTTCAACCGTTTCCTTGAAAAGATTCGACTCAGTGGAATGATTCATTTGCGAAGCGGACATCGCTAACTGGAAGCTGCTTGTTCAACGTTGTTCAGCAATAACAGTTATGGAGGTCCCAGGTCCTGATAGTGATTGGAGGAGTCCCGCCTTTCGACAGAAAGTAGTGGCGCAAATGTGAGCATCCAAATATTTTTTTGGTTATGTACTTATATAAAGGGCATATAAAGTCCCAGAGTCAGCTAGCTAGTTAGCTGCTAACTAGCGGATGTTCAGGCTTGTTATCAGCTCATCTGTTAAACAGTCGAAATTTCAAGATAGGCTGTATTTATATATGATATTTATCTGATCACGGTATTATGTTCATTAAGTGAGATTACATTTTCTGTTTAGAGTTTGTTTAGCTATGCGGTTAGCTAATGTAAAGTAAGCCTAATTAAATTCTAGTCAAATATGTTCAAGCGAAATATGTATTAATTATATATAAATGCTGTTTAAAGTTGTAGGCAAAAAAATAAAAAATAAAAAAAATAACCTTAAATATATTTTATCGCTCTTGTGATCACTTTAGGCTCATTATAAGCTCTTCTAGTAACGTTAATAGTTGCCAAATTGCTCTTTTTGTCATCACTTTGAAAAAACAATTAAGTTACCAACATATTTTGGAATTGTGTTTATAATGTTTTGGATTGACTTTTCTTTATTGTTAAAAGGAATTTATCCCCAAACTTCTGGTACCTAAATGAGTAACTTATTTCTTTCTTTAAAGAAGAATTCATAAATTAATTTGCTTGCAATACTCTTATTTGGTGTAATACTTATAAGATAATACACTTTAGTTAATTTCAGAATTTCATGTATTGATTGTAACCCTCTTAGAATATTAAGTTTATTTTCTCTTTGCTTGTAATAGTTTTATTCTTTGTGTCAATAATAAAAAGCTCTTCTAATAGTTCTGAGACATCTCTTAAATGATTGATAGTGTCAGTAAACGATAAGTAACATTTCTTGTGCATCAGTTGTGATAAAATATTCAGACTTCTGCTTTATTGCAGAGATGAAGCCATGAGAAAAGCAGGAACTGCTCACACAAAGTCCAGTACTGACATGGAGAGCCATGTTTTTATCAAAGCAAAGACCAGAGTAAGTACTACTTTTAAATGTACATGTTAACTTGCAGTTTAACGGAAATGTTTTGTGTGATTTGTTTAAATATATTCAATTTTTTTTTTTTGGTGGGGGGGAACAGGAGGAGTATTTATCTCTGGTTGCAAGGCTGATAATTCATTTTAGAGACATTCGTAAGTAGGCAATTCACTGTTTACAATGCTTTTTTCTGTCTTATTGCTGTGATGTTTGGATGTGGACCGTGAATTGAAATGATTGTTTTTCATTGCAGATAAAAAGACTCAAGGTGGGCCTGGTAAATTAAAGAGCTATTTAAGATCTTCTTAAGTCTACTATTTATTTAACTGTTTGAATATATTTTCTTCTGAATTTCAAAGTAACATTTGTTTATTTTTAGACCCCATGAATGCCCTGCAGAATTTACCAGGAGTGGGTGGAGGTGGTCCTGGAGTTATTGGCATTGGACCACGCCCCCCTGGCGCACCAATGGGTGGTATAGGGCCAATAGGGCAAATGCAAATGGGTCAACATGCCATGCAGGGAGTAGCGGGAGGCCAGCAGGCTGGTAAATTCAATAGCTGTCAACTGATTAGAGAGACTGTGTGGCTTTATAATAATCTTATTTGAATTCTCAATCATTCCCTCAAAATGACATGATGCAATATCTACCCCAGCAGGAGCTGCAGGGCAGATGCAGATGATACAGCAGCCGCAACAGCAGCAGTCCATGCAGTTCCAGCTGCAGCAGCAGGCAGGCATGCAGCCTCAGCAGCCAGCAGCTATGCAGCAGAATGCCATGCAGCAGCAGTTCCAACAGATAAGGCAACTCCAGCAACTTCAACAGCAGCACCATCAGAATCAGCAAATGCAGCATCAGAATCAGCAACAGCAGCAGGCCCAGACTCAGCAGCAACAACAACAGAACCAGGTAGCGGAGAATCGAAAGATTAATGTTTGCTACTTAAACGGTGGTGATTAGGGATTCGGCAATACCACTTTTTCCAGAATTAGGCCAGTAGTCCGATACCGATACTTTCAATTTTTTTTTTTTACTCTCTGATACCTGTATTTTTATTGCTCTAATTGGTTTAGCAAATATATATTTCATTCAGTTACAGGGCTTGACATTAACTTTTTAAGGCACTTGTCCTTTGGACAAGTAAATTTATGTTTTACTTGTCCATGCACAAAAGTCACTTGTCCGGGTAAAGATTTATAATTTTATAATTTATTTATTTTTTTGTGTTTTGCTAATGCAGAATTCGAACAAACCATTGAAAGCATCCAAACACTATCAATATTAATAAAATTCAGTTGAAACTGTAGAAAGGAACGTGTCCCAAGAACAGAGTTCCCCTTCAACAAGAAATAAGGATCTCCAGACTCCATAATGCAAAGTAATACTTTGCACGCGGGTGCGCAGTGTATCACCAGAGGAAGTGGTGACTCTTGTAGGTATCCTCAGTATTTGCAAGCTAGCTAGACAAGCTAGCTAGACTTACTGTATACTATATCTAAAATAATTTTGTAGAAATAGAGATGCACCGATTACAATTTTCTAGGCTGATACCGGTTTTTCATTGAGTTTAACCTGCCGATTCCATTTTTTTTTTCTAACCACTTTACAGCACACACAAATATTTATTTTGGATCTTTTCTTTAACCCTTTCACGCGTAAGTTTAAAATATTCTAACTGACACCCCCACCCCCAGAGTGAGTTTTTTCAAGGCGAACGTTCCCTTTAATGTTTCCATGGCGACGCGTCACGCGATACATCAGTGTGTATTTTACAAACTCCAAATGTATTGTTTTACTCGTGCTTATGTGTATTTAAATATCTGAAACCTAAAATAAACATTATGAGGTTGAAAACACTGCTTAGTTGTGATATATATGACAGCGCTGAACGCGTCCGACTCTGGCTCAGCGCCAGCCAACGCGCGAAAGCACAGTTTGAATCTAGCAGTTATGCGACGTCTCAAATCGGTAAAATTAAATCTGTAAAATTATAGACGTAATGAGTGGCACATAACGTGAAGTAACATGGCATTTTATTTTGTTTGAAATTTAACTTGTCCAGTGGGACAACTAATTTTCTCTTCCACTTGTCCTACAAAAAAATCCACTTGTCCCGGACAAGCGGACAAGCCTTAATGTCGAGCCCTGAGTTATTCTCATGCTTAATTGTGCCTGTTAAAATGTATTGTACAAGCCTCTGTTACTTTCATTGGTCATTCTATTGCTCTATCATATTTTATCTTTCACATATTTAGAGCTGCTTCAGCAGGGCTCAGTGCTTATTTTTTTTCCTACTGGCCCGGTTGGGTCAGTGGTTCAAATGTTTAGATATCAGTGAAATATCACAATTCTCTATTACAATTTTGATGCTATTGTAAAAACTAGGCTACTAGCCTAATGAATATAAATGAAAATAAATAAAGACAAGTTAACAGTCAATAATAAATTAAGAACAAATTATCCAATTACAAATAGCACAAATAAATACAATAGAATGAAATAAACTGTGCTTTTCAGGTAGTTCTAACAGTAGTTTTTAGGTACAGAATTTGAATAATCAAATGTAAAACACTGTATAAATTAAATATAGATTAATATTCATTAAAGTTACAGAATTCATTCAATCAAGAGCAGTGACTGATTTCTTTGTCCTTTGTTGTTTGATTAACATTAAAACACAGCAGCAGATTTATTAAGCTGCTGTCACTTTAAGACTGAATGCACGGATCCAACATACTGTTACACAAGTGTTTTATTTATCAACTGTTTACGTTCACTTGAGACATTGCTAACTAAGTTGACTAGGATACTCGCCAAGATGGGCATCTTAACATAATTTTGTGTGAATTCGTCAGTTCAAGCACAAGAAGACGTGAAAGAAAATTCAATGCAGTATCCAAGCGCTGTCTGAGACGCATCTTTCTGGGCGCACGCTTCAGATGTTTGTGCACAGTAAACTTCTTGTCCTGTAAATGTAAATCTGTAAATCTAAATGATGCATGTGGGCTGAGTGAACAATCAAGAGCATGCAACAGAAGTCTCTCTCTCTCATATCAACGTGCCTTGATTTACTTTCTCTGCAATTTACATATCGACCGAACTACAAACTTTCCAGTGATGTCTGTGAAAAAGGGATGCGACAAGCTCACATCTCTGAGCGCTTAATCCACTCCATGTGTTTCGCTTATCAGCTTGTGCACACCAGCTAAAAAGGTGTAAATATTTAATTTGTTTAACATTCTATTAATTTGATACAATAACTTCATAGACATCCATCTCTGATACATCCATTCTGCTCTCTGTTTGCTCTGTTGTCGGTGGGTTGGTGAAATCATGGCCAAATAAAGATACTACATGACAGTATTTGAATTCAAGTGTTAATTTACTTATTTGTATTTATAATTTCATAATTTACTCATTGTGTATTTATTATTTTAATGTCTTTAATTCCAGTTGCACCAAACCAGAATGCTGCAGCAACTGCAACAGCAACAGCAACAACACCAACAACAACAGCAACAACAACAACACCAACAACAACAGCAACAACACCAACAACAACAACAACAGCAACAACAACAACAGCAGCAGCAGCAACTGGCTCATGCACAGGCTCAGGCTCAAGCCCAGGCCCAAGCTCAAGCCCAAGCCCAGGCCCAGGCTCAAGCTCAAGCACAGGCCCAAGCTCAAGCTCAAGCACAGGCCCACGCTCATGCCCAAGCCCAGAGTATCCAGCAAATGCAGCAGCTTCAAGCCCAGGTACAGGCTCAGGTCCAAGCTCAAGGTCAAGCCCAGGTACAGGCTCAGGGAGTGGCAGGTCAGATGCCCCCTCACTCGCAGCAACAAGTCTTGGTGTCCCAGTCATTACCACAAATGGCTCCTGGACAGCATCAACAAATCAGCTCACTCAGCCAACAGCAGCAGCAACATCTGAAGCTCCAGCAGGTAATGCAGGTAAAGATCAGCTGCCCTAACAGGATGCAATCATAATGCAAAATGCATAATAACCACTTTGAGTCTCCGTTTACACCTGTTATTGACATCCGCCTCACTTCATCTGAACACAAGTAGTCGGGAGAGGAAAATGATATGCATATTACACCAGCTAGTCTTAGTTTCTGGTATATATTTCTGTTTGCTTCTGTTTATACAAGCAGGCGAGAGTATTACAGCAGCAGCAGCAACAACAGCAGCAGCAACAACAACAACAACAACAACAGCAGCAGCAGCAGCAGCAGCAACAACAACAGCAACAGCAGCAGCAGCAGCAGCAGGTTCAACAGATGCAGCAGGCGGCCCAGCTCGCAGGAGTCCCTGGCCAGGTAAACCCAGTGCAAGCCGTGGTGAGGATTGAGATAAGAGACTTGAGCGTGAAGTGATTGCATGCTACCAAAATCAATCACGTCAGAACTGTTTATTCCTTGCCTGGTGGTGGGCCGTAGTGTAATGCACAATGCCTAAATAACAAGAGAAGGATTATACATCAATATTTTTCTTGTCAATAGAGGTTTAGTTGTGGGCCACAGCGGTGGGCCTTGTTCTCCAATCACAGCTCAATGTTTCTGAACAAATAAGCTACTGACATTTTCACCAGTGTTGGGGAGGCTACAAACTACAAGCTACTCATAACTAGCAAGCACCACTGTTACTATTACTCATAATTAGATTTAAGGGTTTTTCCAAACCCCTAATTTAAGTATTAAACTTTCCCACCTAACTCGTTTGTGCAATCGACATAAATGATACTTCAAACTTAAACCATGAATGCTTAAGGTACTTTGAAAAGAAGAACACAAGACGTATTTAGACAATTTTCAAGCGAGCAGCTGAATAATTCTATATATGTGTATTTCAAAATAAAATATGGCAAAATAACAAGTGTTTTTTAAAATAGGCAACTGAACTTAGTTTTGAAGTTTTAGTAGAAGTTTAAGTAATTAATTTTTTTTATTTTGAAATGTATAATATTTCAATATCACAATTGTTAAAAAGTACACTACTTGTTGGAGAAAAAAATCTTGTTACTGTAAAAGCTGACTAACAAAAAAAAAAAATTCACACTGCTGACGTGGCTTTATTTGTCAGCACTTGCCATATATATATATATATATATATATATATATATATATATATATATATATATATATATATATATATATATATATATATATATATATATATATATTTTATGGATGCACCGATACCATTTTTTCAGAACCAATCTGATACCAAAAATTCTGAGTATCGGCCGATACCGATCCGATATAGTGCAGTGATTTATTTTTTTTATTTCTATACCTCTGTGTGTTAAACATCATTATAAAGAAAAAACAACAAATGAAAAAAAATATGATCATAATCTATGACAAAATACTATAATAAACTAGATTAATGGAAAATTCAGCAGTAAAAGTTACTCTAGAAAAATCATGAGTGCACAATAATTGTATTAAATTTAAACATTTAATGAAAAAAACATGATTTAGTGGAGATGGAGAGCAAATAAAAGTGAATAAGTGTAGCACTAAATCTGTTAAAGGTCCCGTTCTTCGTGATCCCATGTTTCAAACTTTAGTTAGTGTGTAATGTTGCTGTTAGAGCATAAATAATATCTGTAAAATTATAAAGCTCAAAGTTCAATACCAAGCGAGATATTTTATTTAACAGAAGTCGCCTACATCGAACGGCACCTTTGGACTACATCCAGTGTTGGGCAAGTTACTTAAAAAATGTAATTAGTTACAGTTACTAGTTACTTCTCACAAAACGTAACTGAGTTAGTAACTGAGTTACATCATTACAAAAGTAACTAATTACCAGGGAAAGTAACTATTGCGTTACTTAAAAAAAAAGTTAAATGAAAAATGGACACTAAATAGAATAAATTATTATTATAAAATATTGTACAATAATTCACACTATTTTAATGTTAATTTGGTGTGGGACATTGTGAGAGACACCTATTACCTTAAATATTAAAATGTTATCTTTATTATAGAGGAACAACAAAACAATAGAAGGTTTAGAACTTTTAATATTTATTGCACAGTCAACAACTGGCCAAGAAATAAGTCTAAAAATAAATGATGCTTCTTAAGAAATGTACCAAAAATAAATAAACAGTAATAAAAATATACATACACATACACTCTTTGTAGTGCAAATTAAAATGATAAAACTCACACACCTTTAAAACTGGTAGACATACTGTATAGCCTACTTGAAATATTTTCTTCCTCACGAAAGTAAGCAGTTTCACAAAATGTGCTCTCAATATAATACTGAACAATGTAGCAAAATAAACAATAATAATAAAATATAATTTTGGGGCTGTTTATTTCTATAACCTACAGAGAACGTCACCATCAGAGGTTATTTAAGCCAAATTCTAGTCGTGTTTTCTAGTCGTGTTCACAACCGGTCTGATGTGTTCTGGGAACGTTCTTTGCAGGTTATTTTGCAGTTTTGTTTCATATGTAAACTAATTAAAACGTTGCAGATGATACCAATATGCTACAGATATTATTCAAATGCTGAAGTGTGTAATTTCTTTATAAACAAACTATATTATGCTCGAACACGTTCGGTCTCTCTCGCGCACTTCCGAGCGCGCTCCAACATACACACCGGTCTCTCTCGGACACATCAGTCTCTCTCGCGCACTTTCGAGCTCGCTCTCCAACATACACACCGGTCTCTCTCGGACACATCGGTCTCTCTCGCGCACTTTCGAGCTCGCTCTCGGACACATCGGTCTCTCTCGCGCACTTTCGAGCTCGCTCTCGGACACATCGTTCTCTCTCGCGCACTTCCGAGCGCGCTCTCCAACGGTCTCTCTCGCGCACTTTCAAGGGCGCTCGCGGCGTTTGACTCGCTTTTGTTCGCCTCGCTTTTGTTCGCCTTGCTCTCGCCTTGACTCGCCATGACTGCGGCACATAATTAATTTTAAAAAGTAACGGACAACGCACCATATGGTAACGGTAACGGCGTTAATTTATTTAAAAAGTAATGCGTTACAGTATTAGTTACTGTCAAAAGTAACTGAGTTACAGTAACGCGTTACTAGTAACGCGTTACTGCCCAACACTGACTACATCCCTCTACTTCCTTCTTTAATGACGTCAGTAGAACCGTTTTTTGACTAACCTCCGCCCACAGAAATGCTCCCTCAACTCTACCGAAATTCGTTTATGTACTTGCGCACTTCTTATAACTTACTGTGTTTACTCAGTTCTTACGGTGATTTTCTGAAGTAAAACTGACGCTTCATCTTTTGTGTGATGTACAATAAACTTTATTAAACTCATCAGTATATGTTTGATCATCATTCAGACAGCAGACTTGTAGGCTATTAATAAATAATGGATACATACAAGCAGATGACAAATACGTTATAGAAACCGTAATTAAACTACTAAACTATACCTGTTTCATCTCTATACAGCACTCTGACTCTGTAGGCATTATTGTCCGACTCGAAATGAACACCGTTACTGAGAGTTTCTGATATTATCATCATTCCGTGAGATGAAATTGTCCTGAGAGACTGAGCGCGAGCTTGTGAGGCTCCGCCCCCTGTGTCGTTCAGCAGAAGCTTATTTGCATTTAAAGGGCACACACTAAAACAGCTCGTTTTTCTGAGCCCCAAAAAATGTCAATTTAAACATGCTGTAAAAAATGATCTGTTGGGTATTTTGAGCTGAAACTTCACATACACACTCTGGAGACATCAAAGACTTATTTTACATCTTGTGAAAAGGGGCATAATACGGGACCTTTAAAATGTTACACATTGTTTTTTGTATTTTTCATTACACTAAAGTATTATAATATGAAAGGCACCAAAACAGAGTGGCACAAACCGCTGATGCGCAGATTCAAAATGATGCGCTTGAAACAACAGCGTGCACGTGCAGCACTTCCCATTGGAAAGTTCAAAGCAAAAAGGAAAGAGATATTGATCCGTTGTATATTACATGAATGCAATAGTTTATTAAGTCTTTTCTTTTAACAGTTTTAAATTTCAGTTACAATTCATAGTGCTCTCTATTCCATTGTTGTGATCTAAAAGACACCCAGGAGAAATATACATGAACAGCAATAAACTCCAGCAAGTCATTTTATGCATTTTACTATAGACCTTTATCTACAGATCAAGTATAATAGGAACATTGAATCATCTTGGAGAGAGTTTCATTATGTTGACTGTCGTAACCGAACGTGACGCGCTGTTTGAGTGCTGAATGGAGCAAGTGGAGGGAAGCACTACGGTTGCTTCATGACCAATTTCAAAGTTCCATGCGACTGCCGCTAGGGGGGCGAAATGCGACAATTGAATGCGAATGTCGTGTGCAGTGGAAAGGCAGCTTTACATGAACTTGAATTTAACGACTTCAATATTCATCTCTATGGAATTGCTTTAGAACACTTATAATATAGTGGACGAAAAGTTGATGGTGCTTTGTTTTTGTTCCTTTTTTGAGACTTGACTAGGGCTGCACGATTAATTGCAATTTCCATGTCAAGTCAAGTCAAGTTTATTTATATAGCGCTTTTCACAACATAGGTTGTATCAAAGCAGCTTCACAGTAATAAATTAAAACAATACATCAATGTTTGTTTCTAATGGAACGTCCATGTTTGGTAATGCTGATCAATAGTATCGTTGATTGATTAGTTAAATTAAATATCCAAATATCCCCAACTGAGCAAGCCAAAGGCAACAGTGGCAAGGAACCGAAAAACTCCATCAGGTGACCTAATGGAGAAAAAAAAAACCTTGGGAGAACCCAGGCTCAGTCGGGGGCCAGTTCTCCTCTGGCGTTTATGAACTAGAGACCGGATTTAACTGTAAGATTAAAAGTATTATATGAATGCCTGGCTGAAGAGATGCGTCTTTAATCTAGTTTTAAACTGGGAGAGCGAGTCTGAGCAACGAACAGTATCAGGAAGGTTATTCCAGAGTTTTGGAGCTAAATGTGAAAATGCTCTCCCTCCTTTGGTGGATCTGGATATCCTAGGTATGACCAAAAGCCTCGAATTTAGTGACCTTAAAGAGCGCGATGGATTATAGGGCGATAGAAGATCGGTTAAATAGACTGGAGCTAAGCCGTTTAGGGCTTTATAAGTCAGTAGCAATACCTTGTAATTAATACGGGACTTTATAGGTAACCAATGTAGTGATGATAAAATTGGTGTTATATGATCATATTTTCTTGATCTAGTTAGAACTCTAGCGGCAGCATTTTGGACTAACTGTAGCTTGTTTATTGAGGATGCAGGACAACCAGCTAATAAAGCATTACAGTAATCTAGTCTCGAGGTCATGAATGCATGAACTAACTTTTCTGCGTCAGAAACTGATAGCATATTACGTAGCTTAGCAATGTTTCTAAGGTGGAAAAAGGCTGTTTTTGTAACATATGAAATATGATTTTCAAAAGACAGGTTGCAGTCAAGTATAACACCCAGGTCTTTTACTGTAGAGGATGAAGTAACAGGACATCCTACTATGTTAAAGTTGTATTGTGAGAGGTTTTGTGGGTGGTTTTTTGAACCGATAAGTATTACCTCTGTCTTGTCTGGATTTAATAAAAGAAAATTGCGCGTCATCCAATCTTTTATATCTTTAACACACTCTGTCAATTTGGATAATTTAGCGTTTTCATCTGGCCGTGATGAAATATAGATTTGAGTGTCATCAGCATAACAATGGAAACTAATTCCATGTTTCCTTATAATATTTCCAAGTGGCAGCATATATATTGAGAATAATAGAGGGCCTAACACAGATCCCTGCGGCACTCCATAGTTTACTGGAGTTATGATCGATTTTTCTCCATTTAAATAAACAAAATGGTAGCGGTCAGATAAATACGATCTAAACCAGCTTAATGCTTGTCCTTGAACACCAGTATAATTTTGTAGTCGATCTAAGAGTATTGTATGATCTATAGTATCGAACGCAGCACTAAGATCAAGTAAAACTAATATTGAGATACAGCCTTGGTCAGAAGCTAAAAGTAAATCATTTGTGATTTTAACGAGCGCAGTTTCAGTGCTATGATGCGGCCTGAACCCAGACTGAAACTTTTCATAGGTGTCATTTTCTTGCAAGAAAGAGCCCAGTTGAGCGGACACAACTTTTTCTAGTATTTTAGACATAAAAGGTAGATTTGAAATGGGTCTATAATTTGCTAGATTATGTGGATCTAATTGTGGTTTCTTAATGAGAGGTTTTATAACTGCCAGTTTAAATGTTCTTGGAACATAACCTAATGATAAAGACGAGTTAATAATATTGAGGAGAGGCTCTTCCACTACAGGTAACACTTCTTTCAATAGTTTAGTTGGTATAGGATCTAGTAAACATGTTGTTGTTTTAGATGAAGTGATAAGTTTATTTAACTCTTTTTGTTCTATAGTTGTAAAGCACTGTAATTGTTCTTGCGGGGTGATAGTTGAGGCTGAGTTATAAGGCGCGATTGAGGATTGAACGTTTACAATTGTGGTTCTGATGTTTTCTATTTTCTCAGTGAAGAACTTCATGAAATCATTACTACTAAACTGTAACAGAATATTTTGTTCAGGAGACATCTGTTTATTTGTTAGTCTAGCCACGGTGTTAAATAAGAACCTAGGATTGTTATGGTTGTTTTCTATTAGTTTGCGGAGATGCTCAGCTCTGGCCTCTTTTAGGGCCTTTTTATAACGTGATGTAATTGCACTTACTGTAAATCAAGTTGGTTTATCACGATTTTGAAATCGCAAAGGCTGGGACTATTTTTTTTAGTTAATTATTTTTATGTGCAGCTTGTCATTGATGTACGGCTCTGTAAACGCTGCACTATCTGAAAGAACTGTGAGTTTAAATCACTTATAACGTGCATTTGAAAAAGCAACATGCGTCAAACAGCTTTCCAAACATGAAGCATTTAATAACCTCTTGTCCATCAAAAGACAACATTTAATAACATGCTTTTACTCCAAACTCACTTCATAACGGCAGTTGAGCATCCTTCAGTGAGATGATGTGACTTCTTACAGAGAATAAGGCAGTTGTGTGTTTATTAGTCATGTTTAATCAATCAAAGCGTTTCAATCTTCTGTTTATTCAGCTTCAGCCATGATGCTTGATAGGGATTTCCTGGAACGAAGGGCTTTATCTACTTCTGTGGCGTGGCATATTTGGCATGTCTACGCGATAGCGCCCTCTGGCGTTCAGATGGAGCAGCATTTACTACTGATCAGCCGTGCTGCACTGACAAGCTGCACATATACAAATCGCATTATAGGTTGGAGTGGACCATTGTCAGTGTAGCACGAGCTGATCTTGATCAAGCGACACTGTTACTACACAGCGCTAAGAGATCCAATAAAGAAAGCATTTGAATTTGCCACAGAAGTAATAACATCACTGCGAGATCTAGTGAGAAGCATTACATTTTCTCCATTATTAACTGTAGATCTCTATTAGATCAAATAGCGCTGACGTGGAAAACAGGAGAAACAATGTGCCATAAATGAACTAGTTATAGGCTTTAAGTCCACAGATCAGCAACATTCACCATGGATTTAATGTAGTAACACTAACTGTAATGATGAAAGTTTGGCAGGAATAGTAAAATTGCTTTCAAGAACGTCACACATCTTTTTCCAGGACTTCAAAACTCAAATATTATTATATTTTAAATGTTATTTTTAATGTAATGACCAAAACATTATTTGTTCGTCTTTCAAAGATTACCCCCCATTTATAAAACTACAAGTTTCAAGATGTAGGAAAATTCACACTTTATTTAAAAATAAAAAAGACATTAAATTACCATTGTAACCAGTATGTGGCTGCCATTTCCACTCCCAAATATTACATTTTTAATCGTTTTGCTTTTGAATTATTAATAAAATTGCTGCCCTCAAATGTTAATCCGGAGCCTTGCAAACTTGAAATAAAACTGAAATAAAATAAACATTTGTTTATAACTACTACAATATTACATAATTTTTTTTTATAAGGAGCTGTTTTTGTTTTATATGCTAAGACACCTCAGAAAATGGGTCAAGTATAAGCTCCATCATTGTTCAAAGTAATAAATACAATTTAAAAATCAAGGAAATTTCTCTGGTATTTCTTTTTGCTGTATCGAAAACGTACCGAACCGTGAATTTTGAACCGTTACACCCCTAATAAATTCTATATATATCCTGTTTTTAGTTATGTATGATAAAGCTAAGCTCAACTAGATGCCTGTTTTACTTTTCCAAATACATTCAGTCAGATCTCTCCCTCAAGGGTGGCCCTCCCATCTGCAAGCATTCGGTGGATAACATTTTGCTTCATGTTGCTTTTATTCACCTTTTCCCATCTGTGTGGCCCTAGTTTATTCTAAAGCCAGAAATCTTTATTCTGTTGCAGAGCTGTGCAATACAGCAGAGCAGTCAGTTTAAGTCTGAGTAGCGTTAGTTTTTAATCTCATTTGCATTATGCATGTTTGTGCAGCTAACAGCCTAATAGACTGCATGCTTGCCGTTTAAACCCACAAGCCCTTTCTGCATGCACCTGACAAGAAATGCATTCCTTTTTAGGTTAGCCTGCACAAAGCTGTATAAATTACAGTTTGCCATGATTGTTAACATACTCTGATATTTTCCTTTGAGCCTTTAAATTATTTCCTTAATGTGTTTCAAGGGAGGTATTGATGGTTGCATTGTATCCGCCCATTTTTTGATCCGAGCTCCCCTCTAAAAGCCATTAGCAGATGGCAAGCTCAACCACAGCTTTAATTTAGAGTCCCATTGCATCTTTCCTTGCGTTGCATGATTCTGGTACATGAAAAGAGAGCATGAAATCCATTGGCCTGTGGCTTGCCTTGTCTTAACAATAAGTGTTGTTAAAGGAATATTCCGGGTTCAATACAATTTAAGAACAAACGGCATCATTTTGATTACCACACTCATTACCGTGAGCCGTTTACAGCGTAAATGGGATTTTTTTGAGTATTTAAAAGCAGAAATGTGATGACAGTTATTTTGCAAAAGCACTTAAATTATTTCTTCTGTAAAAACTTGTATTATTTGAGCTGTAAAATATCTTCTTGCCATTTTTATAGCCGTTTTAGAGGTTAATTCATTTATATGATCTATGTTAAATATAAAAAAATATTAATTATATACCTTACGCAGAACAGTTAGTAAGCGACTTGTTAATTCACTGTTAATACACATTGTTTACATCTGGCTGTAGCATTGGATTGAATCGTCCCCATTCACTTCTATTGTAACCGCCTTATTGTATCCCAGATTTTTGCTTTTTTAAAGTAAAAGCAGGAGGGACAAGTCCTTTTTTATTATTTTACTTTTTATTAATAGTAATCAACATTTTCACAACTTCGTGTAGTTATTTGAGCTTTACTTGTATTAAACCCGGGATTTTACTTTATATGCTCTTGGAATGACAGGAAGCTCACTATGCTGCCGTGCTGGCACATCTTTTTATTTTTGGACAGCCTTGTTTTGCATAATTGAATGTGACTCTATGTGCATCTGTGCTTGCAGACCTGCCGAATCTATTTCCGTTTGCATTCTTGCATGTGCTTCCTCATGTCCGCTGATGCACTGCATTTATTGTTTTGCTTGTGACATGTCTGTTGTCCCCTCTGTCCTCCTCAAAGATGATGCCCCGTCCTGGGATGCAAATGCCACCCCGGTTGCCCCGCGCCACCCCGAACTCTGCCATTCCTCAAAACCCCGCTGCCATTGGAGGACAGCAAATGCCACAGGTATTTACCGCAGGGCTGAGTGCAGGGTCTCAGCGCTGCAACCCAGTGGGTGCGTACGTCAGTGGCTTTACACTAGAGCGAAGGCTGTCCATAATCCACACTCATCTGCCTCCCTTTACCCCCCAGTCCCACCCCCAACCAGTTTCACAATCAGAAACATTTAGTCAGAAATTACCCAGAAGCACTTAGGAAAGTGAAATTAAAAAGTGTGTGGCACAGGTAAGTGGACTGGATTTTGTTATAAAGTGACATTAGTGAGGAGGCTAATAAGAAGCAATCATCTACTGGTTAAACAGCGCCATCTACTGGTGCTCTACAGTCAAAGCGAACTTATCTTGACTGTACAGTATGTCTGTGATCTCTAGGTAACTGGCTACACCAGTGCTGTGCTCGCTCTCCTCCACTCGTCTATTTACTTTGAACCCACTTTCATTTTCCCTCTCTCCTAACTTTTTCAAAGGGTCAGCAAATGATGTCATCACCCTCCCCAGTTCAGGTGCAGACACCCCAGTCGATGCCACCTCCCCCACAGCCTCAGCCATCCCCCCAGCCTCCTTCCTCTCAGCCCAACTCTGTGAGGTATAGTAAAATAGTTTTGTTTTTCTCCAATATGTATTTACTAGTATTAACTGCAGAAGGTTAATTCAACCTTTTTTTGCCTCTAGCTCTGGTCCGACCCCATCTCCAGGAGGTTTCCAACCCAGTCCCTCTCCCCAGCCATCCCAGAGTCCTGCCTCTGCACGCACCCCCCAGAGTTACCCCCTCCAGGTACCTTCACCTGGACCCCTGAATACACCAGGTACAGAGAAGCTTTCTTGTTTTTATATATACATATATATATATATATATATATATATATATATATATATATATATATATATATATTAGGGCTGTCAACGTTAACGTATGCGATTAATTTTTGTCCAGTTTAACGTGTTAAAATCTTTATATACATTTATAATTTACGCAGTGCAGACTGTTTGATGACTGTATTCAATTTCTGTATATGCCCTACCTGTTAGACAGGAAGGAAGGGCACAGGTAAATATGACATTTATTATGTGAGGATTGTTTGAAGTTCACTAAAATTAAAAGTTGTCATATTTTTTTAAGCCTAATAAATGTTACAAAAATTGATAGCTTAAAATTGGGGAAAAAAAAAATGTATCCAGACATCAATAGCTGTATTAGTATCAGTGATACTGACCTTCATTCATAAAAAGATGCCATTAAACAAGTATTTAAAATATACTGTCTTCATGTTGTCTCTACATTAATTTGGTTTTACATTTTGTGTTAATTTAGATTAACTGTGAAATTATTAAATGATAAAATATATAAATTAAAATAAACCTATAAAAACGTGTTTTTAATTGCGATTAATCACGATTAATCAAGTTAAAAAAAAAATGATCGATTGACAGCACTAATATATATACTGTAGTGTTTAACAAATTTATTAGCCCACCACCCAATGTAAGGTTTGTGCTACAGCTTCCCTCAACAGTATTGGTGATTACCAAAATATCTTTTTATGTTTCTGTAATGGTTAATCCAGTATGTGTAAGCTCTTTAGTCACAGTTGGCCAAGTCAAAGTCCAGACTTGAATCCTATTGAACAGTTTTGGGATTTAGTGGCTTCAAAGATAGATCGCACAAAAGTTTCATCAATAGCAAGCAAGTCTTTGGGAACAACTAGAAACTATTTGGAAGTCAATAACAACAGAGACTGTGGAAAGGTACTACATAAAAACAATGCCATACAAAATAAAATAATTGTGTGAATAAAGACTATTAAGTTGTTTCAGTTTGTTGTTTGCCTTATAAATTACAATAACATTTTTTAGTTAAGTTTTTAACAGATTCCTAAAATATTTGTTTTCTCTTTATTATGACAGTTGGTCTAATAAATTTAAGCATTGTATATAATTTTTTTTACATGGATAATACAAATTAATATATTGTTTTCTTTTTTACATTTATTGGTATCAGGCAATTTTATAGATTGGATATTTAATTGTACATTCTAATTTTCCTGTATTTCTACTTTTCAAACTTTTTTTGAATAAATCAATAACATTGTTAAATGTAGAGATTAATTTTAAGACTATGCATTTTTAGTACTGTACATTATAATCTTGTGATGCCTAAATTTAATTGTAACAATCAATCAAATGATTGATTAACTTTATTTTTTGTTTTATTTATAATTTAATTAGACATTTTCAGCCAGTTATTGGTTATCAGCCCGAACATGAAAATAATTATTTGCTTCTCCGTGGCAGCCAGAATTGAATTTCGGTGCAAACCTAATCAAACCTTTTTTATTTATTTTTTTATTACAGGGAATCCAGGCTCTGTGATGAGTCCAGCTGGGGCCTCACAGTCTGAGGACCAGCTTTACATGGATAAACTGAAGCAGCTGTCAAAGTACATTGAGCCGCTGCGCAGGATGATTAACAAAATAGACAAAAATGAGGGTACTGGAGACTTTTTCTCTTTTGGTGCTGATTTATCTTTTTCCCCTTAATTTTAGTGCTCATGCTTTGTTTGGTCTTTACAGACAGGAAGAAGGATTTGAGCAAAATGAAAAGTTTGCTTAACATTTTAACTGACCCCAACACAAGGTAGGAAAGCAGGCACGCTGAACACCCTCTTGTGTTAATTTTTGACTTGCGATTAAGGTTGCATTATTGCTGTCTTCCACTAGGTGTCCACTTAAAACACTACAGAAGTGTGAAATAGCATTGGAGAAACTAAAGAATGACATGGCAGTGGTGAGTAACCTTTTTTTTTTCAAGATAGGAAGTCAGTTAAGTTGCTGTTCATTTAAAAGCAGTAACAGATTTCTACAGTGATGTCTTGACTTTTGTTTCCAGCCGACTCCTCCCCCTCCACCAGTGCCCTGTACCAAAAAGCAGTACCTTTGCCAGCCGCTGCTGGATGCTGTTTTGGCCAATATCCGCTCCCCGGTTTTCAACCATTCACTTTACCGCACGTTTGCTCCTGCTATGACAGCAATTCATGGACCCCCAATCACGTAAGCTCAACAGCTGAGATGCCGGTTACCAGGGCTGCATTTATTTGATCAAATATACAGTAAACTGTAATATTGTTAAATATTGTTACAATTTAAAAGAACTGTTTTCTATTTGAATATATTTTAAAATGTAATTTATCCTTGTGATGACACGGCTAAATTTTCAGCAGCCATTGTTCCAGTCTTCAGTGTCACATGATCCTTCAGAATTAATTTTGATATGCTGATTTAATGCTCAAGATATATTTTATGATTTAGTATTATTTATAAAAAAAAAAAAACATACTGACCCCAAACTTTTGAGCGGTAATGTATATTATACATTTTATAAATTATATAAACTATACATTTATAACAAGTATATCACCATATAGTTTGTTTTAAAAATATATTTTTTAATAATCTCATTATTAAGATTTAATTATTTTAAAATTGATTGCTGCAAACCAAAAGATAATCGTAATAAATGAAGTATTGCATTAGTGCAAAACAGCTTAACAATATTTATAGTTTTGCATTAAATAAACAATTGAATGATATATATACCACCCAGCTTTAACTCGTAAATTTACATATTACAAAATATATTCCTTCATTACAGGGGTCCCTCAATTCCTTCCCGTAAACGGAAGCTTGAAGATGACGAGCGCCAGACCATCCCGAACATACTTCAAGGGGAGGTGGCTCGGCTTAATTCCAAATTCCTGGTCAATCTGGACCCGTCCTTTTGCAGCAACAATGGAACGGTGCATCTCATATGTAAACTAGGTCAGTTCAACACTTATGCCCACTATATGCGTCATGTACACTTGTACAAATTAAACATTCACTCCCGGCACTGTCTCTGTCTAGATGATAAAAATCTTCCCAGTGTTCCCCCTCTTCAATTGAGCATTCCAGCTGACTATCCCGATCAGAGCCCCCACTGGGAAGATGACGGTCAGCAGTATGGTGAGTCTTCGTGCATTAACTGCCAGCGTGCTATCTTATGCTTTCTGTACACCTAAAGACTTTGAAAAGATTTAGAAAAGACTTTATAAGATTATCAGCTCACATCTAAAGACTTGGGGTTCACAGTTTTTAGTCTCAGACTAAAGATTTTACAAACATTGAATCTTGTAGTGACACTATTTACAAGACTACAACTAGATTATTTTAGCTTTTTATTCCCACCAAATTCCTCCTATCATGCTCAGCAGTGATTTAACAAAAATGGAGGAGAAGCAGCTAAAGTTAGATATCAACATGTATCACATTATGTTGCATGATCCAAAATATTTCTGAAGGTAGGCCAGTGGTGGTATATAAGATAAGATCTCTCCTTCACACATTTGGGGTGAAGGAGTCTATCGCTAAAGGAGCTGCTCAGTGCAGTGATGGTGTTCTGCAGGGGGTGGGAGTCACTGTCCAAATTATGTGATTATCATCATTAAATAATAATTAAAATAATAATAATATTAATAATAAATTATCATTATTATTAAATTATATAAAGGCAACCATACAGTCATGTGAAAAAAATAGGACACCACGAAAGCCTGTCTATTTTTCAACATATGGACATGTAATAACAATTTGAACAATACTGAAGGACCCAGTGATTTAACTAAACTATTTAAAAATAAGGAAGGCCTTTTTAAGACTCTCTGTGAAATGTAATTTTAAAAGAATGCAATTTTTGAGGAGGAATAAATTAGGACAAATAATAAATTTGAGGGTACATAACCCCCATATATTTCCCCCACACTGCTTATGAGTGTGGAAAAGGATTTAAAAAGATATCAAAGGACTTTGACATCAGCCATTCCACAATTTAATGGTGATTTGTTTGATGGTATTGTTTAATTACAATAAATCACTTTCTTTTCCAGGAATGAAAAAAAAATCAAATTAGACATTGTTATGTGAACATTTCTTAATAAAGAGTTGACTATTTAATGGGATGACCTAACTTTTTCACATGACTGTATATGGGGGTTATGAATCTATATCATTATATGATGAGAACAATAGTTTGAACTAAATATCTTGAAAGGGTATAATTTTAAATGCTGTGTTGAAATTATGAACAAGTGTTTCACAGTGAATATTCGAGGGTACATAATACAAGAAAAGATACATATCTACTAGGCTATAGAATACAGAGAATGGACAATACTCACAGCAAGGGTAGCGAATTTATTGGTTGTTGATTGTTTTACGTCACTATGACTACGCTAAGACTTGCGATAATATCAAACATGTTTGATATGAAAGACTAGAGAAAGACGGGCATAAATCGGGTCGCCGACTGCAGATTATCACCTCACATTTAAAGATCGAGACGACGGGAGCGCGCCGAGACTCCAGTAAGATTCCTAAAAAATGCCGGTCTTTAGTCTGGGACTGTGAAAATCCTTTGGTGTACGCCCGGCATTAGGCTGCCTAAGATGCAAACCCTCTTAAGCATCCAGTTTAAATGAAAATACATAGGCGGTGAAACGTATGAACTGAACACGTCCTTACCTTCCTCTCTGTTTTCAGAGGCCAACCCCTTCTTGCAGACTGTGCATAAGAACATGACCTCTAAACTCCTTCAGCTTCCTGACAAGCACTCGGTGACGGCACTGCTGAACACCTGGGCTCAAAGCGTGAGACAGGCTTGCCTTTCAGCTGCTTAGATGTTTTCCCATCAGCACTAGCAGCCCAGTATAATCCTTGCACCTCTATGGAATGATGGCAATATATTAATACTTTCTTTGTCTTTTTTATCTACATGAATAATCATCGGTTTTCTTTATTCCAATACACTAAAGCCTTAACTGTTTGTGCATTGCTTGATCAATAAAGTCATTTAAACTGCTGTTTCAATCGTAAATGTGTGGCACAGAACTCAAATACATGTAGTTATATAAGCACATGACTGGTCCTTCAGCGCATAGTCCTCTGTAGACGACGTCTCTGCACAGCCAGAGTTCTCCTCTGTCTGTCTGCTATGTTGTTGTTGAGGGTCTGTTTGAGGGCAGGGAGGATCACTTTCTCTGCTTTACTAGCCTGAGACACAGGTCTGTTCAGATAGTAACAGAGCAAAGGTTGATATCTCCAAAACAGGCAGGATAGAAACAAAATAAATTTACAAGCATGGACTTACAGTCCTCTAGGCAGGGTTTGGAAAGAAATCTGAGGAAATGTCTCTGAATCTTCAGCTCTGCCAACAAAAAAAAAAAAAGATGTGTGTGTATATACATGCATTTTATATATATATATATAGAGAGAGAGAGAGAGAGAGAGATATAGAGATATATAGATAGATATAGATATATATACAGACAGGTCCCCATTTATATGAAGCGTCTTTAACATTTAAATTAATCATTTGATACAATGCACTTTCTTTTACATTCTACTTAAAGTGTCATTGTTACAGTATAATTATACTGAGTAATAATAATTAACATGTACTTACTATAGGATTAGGATTTGGTTGAGGGTTAATTGCATGTAATTATGCATAATTTACTCTTATTACTATGGTAAGTACATGTAACCTATGTAACAAGGACACTGTAAAATAAAGTGTTACCTTAATTTCTATAATCTATAATTACACTGTTGACCCTTCCCTTACAATTTAACCCACCCTTAAACCTAACCATATCACTAAACCTGTCACTAATATCCTATCTCAATAGCAGCAAAAGTTTTGCAATCAACATGAACACAATAAGAAAATTGTACCTATCATTTTTTATGACAGTTAAAGAAACCTAATATAAAGGGACCTATATTTTTAATATTTCCATTATATATACATAAAAAAAAGAAATTTCCTTTGATTTTGGGGTGAAATATGACAGGCTTTTTGAGATGCGGAAGTTAAATGTAGTGATAAAGAAATTACCTTTTACCATCAGCAAGAAAAGCCTTGGTCAAAATGTAATTCTCTGCAGTGATTTTCTTGTTGAAAACAATGTCTTTGAGAACAGCCTTCACACGTAGGATCTGAGAGGAGACAAATTAAAATGCATCATATATAGTCAATCTTGTATAGTGAGAGAGGTTGAGAAATATGGTCTCACCTCCTGGGACTGCAGGCTATTAGCGCTGTACAGTTGGCGTATGATGACCTCACATTCCTGTAGGGTGGGAGGTCGAGGGGCCTGAAGTGGACTACACTGGATCATTAGAGGCTGAAGAGAAGTGATGAATCCTGCTCTGGCTTCTATTCTGTCTGCTGCGAGGGTCTCTGAAGTATTTGATCTAGTTTCTCTATAGTTTAAAGAACTGCTGCAGGCAGAATGTATGTTTCCACTTATTAGATCTTTATAATAATAACTATTTAATTAAATAATATTATTAAATAATAATAATCTTTGCAAGCACCTGATCTCTGTGCTTTGTGATGAGCAGGTGTCCTCCAAAGTTTGCTCCAGATAGTTTAGTCTGTCTCTCTGGAATGTGTTGCTTTCTGTGTGACGCCTCTGAATACGGCTGGATCCTGTCATGGGATTTTGGTGCAAGTTACAATATTAATAATATATTTGTCTTATGAAAATGTGTGAGAGAACAGAAGTGTCACTTAACCTTGACTGCTCAACTTTGGAGGCTCCATTATCAGCTTATACTGCAAATCTGTAACACATAATCAAACAAAAAAATACAGAATGGAGAATGATGTTTAATTAATATGTCCAGTTTAATGCATGTATGAATCATGCAGGGAAACCAGACGTGGATTTACTTTTTTATTTTATTTTTTATAATATAATATTATTCATAATATTCAATATAAGAGTACTATTTTATTTGCAACATATTGTATATAATATATGCGCCTTATGGTTAAATGCAATGGCCTTTCAGAAAACGTGAACAATAAAACAATTACGAAAAACAAAAATCATGAAATGGAAAATATCTAAATATCGTTTTACCCAACATAAAACAATAATGAAAAGAAGGCTATAAAATTACAACAGATAAAACTCGTAACAACTTGTCCCAAACTGACATTTATGAAAACTACTCCAAAGTGTTTCATTGTTGACCCAAGAGCAAAAACAAAAATATGCATTTACAATATTTGACTCAAATATCGCATCTGTGACAACTAGTAGGCCCTATGATAGCCAACTAGTATCAGCAAACATTTATTTCTCGTGTATTTCTTTCACCTGGTCGTTTGGTGTAAGCAAAATTCCTTTACATTTGAGTTGACCAAACAAATCTCCTTTTGACAGTCAGAAACAAAACACCAAAACGTTTGTCTGTAAACTGATACTTTGCCACCCACAGCGGTTACAAACGCCATTCTGTCATTCTCTTCATTCAGTAGCTCGACGTCACCAGGCAACAGCGGGTGCCCGACTGCCCGTCCTCATTAAAGCTACACTTCACCTGAAAATTAACATTCTGCCATCATCATTTACTCGCCCTCATGTTGTCCTAAATCTGCATGATAACTCAGCTCACTTTCATTGCAACTTTCCTTACAGTGAGAGTGAATGGTGACTGACGCTGCTGTCATTCCACCAAACAACATCTTTGTATTTCACAAGAAAATCATAGACAACATGAGTGAGTAAATGATGACAGAATTGGGTGAACTATCCCTTAAACTCACAGGCAAGCAAGCAGAGATTATTATAACAACCACACAGCATCATTATTAACGGTACAGGTTATCGTCATATTTTCAGTAAATTACGCCAATTAAAATAAAAATGTTAGCCTACATTTTGTTGTTAAGTGTACGGACCATGTCCCCACTTACACGTAAATGTAATGTTCATGAAAAGGCCAAAACATTATTCCTGTAAAATACATAAGGTAATTTAACATAAGTTTACCTTTATTTTGCCGTTTTAAACTATCTATTTCACCATGTAATTTCTCCAGAGTTTCCCTGTGCTGCTTCTGTAGGAAGTCAATATTCCTCCGCAGCGAGTCGACTCGCGTATCCATTTCACTGTGAAACAAGTTTGATTCCCACAACGACCTTTGCGTCACGTGCGTCTAATCAAGCGGATGACGTTTCGCTGCCACGTTGCGTCATAACTTATGCTTTACCAAATACTCCTTCTGCAAATACATGTTTCAAAAACGGTTCACTCCTCTCGCACTGGAAGTGGCTGCTATGGTAACAGCACTACTTCCTCCAATACAGCTGGGAAATAACAGATTTAACAATGGCATTGCATTACTTCTTTCAGTGTGAAATTAAGTGGAGATCTGATACTTATCTATGTTTATACAGCAGTGAAAATCCAGTACACAAATGAGACACATTATGTTTAATGAAATGCAGCCAGTTAAAACTTTGGATTGTTCTGACAACCACATTGGCAAAACACCATTATAAATGAACTCAATGACTGATAAACTGGATTAACCACATTTCATAACAATAAAATAAAAAACGTGTATTGCATACAACATTCCTGGTTCAATTTGTCATTAAATGTACCAATACACTTTCAGTGCAAATACTGTATATAAAAACCTTCATGCACCTTTGCTTGAAGTTTTGTATTGACATAAAAAAAAATATAAAAAAGGCATGATGAACCTCCATCTACTGAGTCTTTAGTTTTTCATTAAAGATATTCAAGAGGAGCTCATAGAGAAAGCTGACGATGAGAATGAGTCCAGTGCTGGAGAGAACACCGAATGATAGTAGTGCCAACAGCATGTAGAGCAGGAGGAGAACGAGGAGGGTGCGATAGCTGGCCAGAACCCGCAGGCTGAGACGGACTCGCTGAGGACGTTCCCTCATCTGCCGCGTCACCGGGCTCTTCCGCCGTTGCTCCACAACCGAGGTACTGCTCAGGTAGTGTCGTCCTAGTCTGCCCAGGAGGTCCTGTCGAGAACACAGCGCTTCCATGTGGTCTCCCAACTACAAGACACAAACAATATGGTCACATCTGACTGAAATTAAATGCAAAGCAAGACCATAATAAGGTTTAATTTTGGATTACATTGCAGGCTAAAGTAATATTCTTACTCTTGCATTTATAAAGGTTGAGATTTGGAACAGCAGTCGAACCAAAAATGCATTTTCGTAGCTCCTGATAGGTTGAAGCTCTGGGTCTCCTTGATATTCGATTTCAAATCGGCGGAGACCATTGATGATCTGTAAAAAAAGGAAATTATACAGGTAGAAAATCATTATGATTTGTTAAAGAATATGTTAAAGAAATTCGCCATTCTCAAACTCACCTGCATCCTGCCCAGGTCTGTTAGCACAAGGCCATTCTCACTCGGGATGCAGTCTGGCAGCTGTTTAGACGCTCCTTCATTGTCTACAGACGCTACATTGACAATCAGCTGAGACAGCTGCCCAGCATTTAACTGAACAACATAAGAACCAAAATCAGCTCATTCAACTTTCATTTCATGTAATTAACTACGTAAATAAATGCATGCACCGCCGTTCAAAAGTTTGTGGTCTAAGAATTTTTTTTATATAAACAATTTCCACAAAAATATTAAGCTGCACAACATTAATAAGAAATGTTTGCTAAGCAGCAAATCAGCATATATATATAATTTGTAAAAAAAAAAAAAAATGTATATGTATACATACATATATGTATATATATATATATATATATGTATATATATATATATATATATATATATATATATATATGTGTGTATGTATGTATGTATGTATGTATGTATGTATGTATGTATATATATATATATATATATATATATATATATATATATATATATATATATATATATATATATAAACAATTTTTTTTTTTTTTACAAATTTACAGACCCCAAACTTTTGACGTATATCCTAAATAAAAGCAGGAATAGACTGACTCTGAATATTTGACAGAGATAGTCCAGGGCTTTGTCCAGGAACTCGTGAGTTTTCTTCACACCCTCTCCCAAATCGTCCATCTCTCCTCCACTGAAGGTGTTGTTGTGATCTAAGGAGCCGACGCCAAACCACGAGAGAAAAGAGCTGTTTGCAGCCATTTCCGTAGAATGATCCGATATCCGTTTGGCAGTCTGTCGGGCTTGAGCAATAATCTGGATGAGCTTTAACACCTGCAATTGACAGAAGGAATCATGGTCTATAACCCCTTAAGCCCTGAAGGCATTTTTAGAGTTGTTTTTTTAGAGTGACACACAAAACTAAAGACTCATAACTCCAAAAATATAGCAAGGAGAGTCAAAAGGTAGGTATCGCTTGATAGAACACTTTTCAAATTTTACAATACATTTGGACATTCTCATGCCGAGAAACTGCTGATAAAAGACAAAAAATATATACATATCATTTTTGCATATCTTTCTTGTTTGACATCCAATAACTCGGAAGTAAATACGGTAGAGGGAAATTCTTCTTTGGTGAAGTTCCCCTAAATGTGAGCAGCACCTGGATCAAATTTTGTGGTGATTGCATAAAGTAATCCAAAGTTACAGCATTTGGAACCAAGATAGCCTTTTTGTTCAGCCCTTGACGCCCCCTAATGTGCATTTTTAAAATTGTTCCTCCATGATCAACGCAATAGATAATGTTAATTTTGGGCTCATTTTAATTGTAATAATATGCTGTAAAAATGATGTGCCATTTTCAATATCTGTGAAGGTATCATGAGCTGTATGATGTTTTTGACACATTGCAGTACATAGTTCAAAACATTTTATAGATTATGAAAAAATAAATTCTATTTATCAGCAAATAACTCAGCACTACTTAGGAGTAAATCAAATTGGCTACATTCATTGTAAAGTTCAGACTCTAAACTTTCAAATGACACCCATTTTGTGTTGATCGGGCGGTACACTCCGTTTTAGAGGGACTACTTGGCACTCATTAATAGTTGATCAAAGTACCGCCGGTGGTACACTTCGGGTTTAAGGGGATACTATTCCTTTCTGTGGTAACACCATTCATGAAGAGCGGACTGCTTATTGTATGCATTTAACACTGATTTTGCAAGAAACACCAACTCTTTTTTGGCACATGTAGAATTAATTGTCAGCTTACAGTTTTCCGTAGATCCGGACCAAACATCAGGTTGTACTGGCAGTCCTGCCCTTCCAGGCTATAAACATGACTTTTGACCTTGAAGACGCTGTCCGTCCCCATTGGCTGGCGGGAAGAAAGGAAGCTGCCACCATGTGAAGGTGTCAGGAAGACACGGTTCTGTCGTTGGAGAATGGCATGCTCTGGCTCCAAGAACAGCTGCTCACCTGGAGATATAATCTCATTAATTTGCTCATAAAAAAACAACAAAAAACATTATCATATCATAATAAAAATCCATGGGGTGTTGTTTAAAATATAAAATAATATAAAACATTCATCAAAAATTCATTCATTCATATTTCCCAAAATACCTTTCTGGATCATCTCTGACAGATTTGGTTGAACAAAGACTTTGGCGACCCTAAAGATCATTAGGGCATTTTTGGCATTGACCAAATCTGTGCGCATGGCTCGATTCAAGAAGACCTGGAAAAGCTTTGTGTACATAAGCAGATTCTCCTGGACAAATGAGGCCCTGTAAATGACAAAGACCAAAAATCATTTTGGTAAACTGATCTGAAGGTCGCATCAACTGCTCTCTGTGAAATATCGTACACTACCATTAAAAAGATTGGGGTAGAGTTTTTGAAAGAAGTCTCTTATGCTCACCAAAGCTGTATTTGATCAAAATACAGTAAAAACAGTAATATTGTTGAATATTATTACAATTTAAAAATGTCTATTTTAACATTTTAAAATGTAATTTATTCTTCAGTGTCACATGATCCGTCAGAAATCATTCTAATATGCTGATTTGGAGCTCAAATAAAACACACACACACACACACACACACACACACTTTGAACAGTAGTGTATGTAATCCTTTAACAAGCACCCAATATTATAAATACCATTTATCGGGAACAGTTCTGTTCTGGCCATCTGTTTGAGTGTTGTTTTTTTCTCCAGTGTATCTCCAGGGCTGGATGTAACTAAGCCACGTTTCTAGTATCTAAAACAACAAAATAAACACATTGAATTACATTTAATGCATTTCTTTAGCATCATGGCCCTCACTATGATTTGAACAGCACATAATGTTTATTGCCAACATATAAAGTAGGCTCCAAATGTCAGTGAGCACTCAAGGACATTTACCGCTCTGAAAGAGGCGTCCAAAGGCCAATGACCAAAGCAGTGTTGTAGAAAGACATACAGCTTTTGCTGGACAAACCTCTGCACCACTACACTGTGGGAGACAGAGAGTGGAGGCTTATTGACAGAGCAGTAAAACAGAAGACAGTTCAATCAAGTCCGCGGCACCTGATCGGGTGAATAGCTCCTCTTTACGACATGCCACCTTAGATTTACAGATGTTTTAGTTCTATAGCCTGATCCTCAGGACAAGCTGACAGATGCTAGCAGGTTGTAAAAACCCACCGCTTGAGCTCCTCCAGAGGACTGCTGTGGGAGTGTGCAGAGGGCGAGGAGGAGATCGACTCAGGTTTCAGGCTGCTGGAGAAAGCGTGCAGATGCTTGACTAGGAGACGCACAACAAGGACGTGCTCCTCCGTAGGTGTGAAGGGCTCCTAAGACATCATCCAAACAACACAAACACAAGTCAGACTTTTAAGATTATAAAAAAAAAATTTGAGACCCCATTTATACCTGGTATTAACTGGTTTGACTGACATTTACTTGCAGTGACAGATTATTTGAAGGGCACACATCTTAAGTTCATTTAAGGAGCTCGATTAAATTCATTAATTGTTTTTATAGATTCCATATAACAATGTATTCTCATAAAAATGTGTAAAAAAGTCCTTGCATCACACTGGTTTTGCTAAAGTTCAAGTATAATTTGTGTTATTAATTTGTTTTTAATTTTTAAAAGTTGTAAGTGTAGTAGAAATATGTGAAACTAAATGTTTGGACATGCAGTCATTAACGAGAAACTATTAATCAGATACAGTTTTGAAATCACTCAAAAAGTTACGACTGCATTATGCTTATATTCGACAAGGTCAGAACTAATTCAGAAATCCGAAAATAATCTGAAGTTTTTTTGTGCATTATAAGGGTTAAAATAAGAATGAGTTTTCTGCTTGAAATATTATGTAAATAAAAGATAAACAAATACTTTTATTTGGATAAAATTTAAAAAGAAAAATTGTAAAGAAAATGCACTCTTAAGCTAAAAGTGGTAACAAACGTGCCGAAAAAAGAGCTCCCTGAATCAATCACAAGTGGTCACAGTAAATGCAATAGAAACATTTGTTACTACCGGGTGTAAATGTGATCAGTCATTTGTCCAGTTGCGATCAGATCATCTGAGATGAATGTCAATACCATGTGTAAACATGCATCATCCACAGTGTAATATTTTCTCAAAACCATCAGACCAGAGGCTTCACACATTCAGCTGAAACAAGGTATTTTACAAAACAAAAGATATTTGGGCAATTTGGTCTGGATATTCTGTGTGGTGTAGTAACGTATGCACAGTTCAAGGCATAAGAACAACCACGTCAAATAAAAGAAAACTACACCAAATAAAAAGAGCAGATCACATAAAATGTAAATAAACATCACAATATATCCTAATTATTTAAGAGATCACAAGACAAGTTAGTAGTCACATTAATTCAATCACACATTATAATCAGACCAAATCTCCCAACTGGGCTTAAACCTTAGTGTTAAAACCAACCCCTAGTCTAACTCCTATCTAATCTGAGGTTACCTCCAGAAAGCCCGTGGAACTGAATGAAAAGGTAAAAGTACTTGGTATGTGTGGAGGGTCCCAGAGCCTGGTGGGGCGGGGGGTTGGCACAGCATGCTGGACATACTGAGGCGATACTGCAACAACGCCAGCTGAAGGACTCATCACAAACGGGTGGAGGAGAGGGGGGAAGAGAGGAACACGGTGGGGGGGAGGAAAGGAAGAAAAAGGGGAGAGGAGCAGGGCAGTGAACATGAGAATAGAAAGGAAAAAGGAGAGAGTGCAATCCGAGAAAAATAGTTGGATATAGTCAGGACCGAAATGGGGGTGTACAAAAGGAAAGAAAGAGACAAATCGATATTGACCACAAAAGACACAAATGCAATGAACATGAAGATGATGCAGTTGTCCTTTTCGTACCAAGGCAAACCTCTAGCGAAAGGCTGAGAGGCATTTAAAGATTTTCTAACTATGCAAGTTTGATGAAATATGGCCAAGTGGATATAGGCTACTCTTATTAAAATGACACAGAAATTGTGACTAACATTTTTCAAAAGGCAAAACAAATTGAGGAATGCTGCTAACTAGAGTATAAACGATGGCATAAACTAAATAGAAGTGTTTGCCTCAGAAAGCCTGCAACTGTAGTCAAGGCAACCAAGGAACATTATTTGTAATGTGAGCCTTGATTCTCAAGAGAAGTGTCTGTTTGATGAAGTGTTCTATTGCCTTCAGCTTTGTCTAATCTCTATAATTCCAAATAAAACCGAATGGATCTTATGAGAGCAGAAAAGGAGACACTGCATCTTTAAAGTTTTCACCATGAAATATACCAATAAGTCACCAATTTACTCTCAGACAAAGTAGGTCATTTTTGCTAAATAAATTCAGGCCATGCAAACAGAATTATATATTTACAGTGCAGATTTTTTTACTCACTAGAGTTTAACAGTTCACCCCAATTAATGGAAATTCTGTCAGTTTATTCATTTCATTCCAAATCCATATAGTTATTTTTTTCCATGGAGAAGAAAATCTTAATCACAGATATTTTAATTTTGTATGTAATGTGTTTATAGTTGCCGAAAATTCAGCTTTGCTAACACAGGAATAAAATACATAAAAAAAAGAAAATTATTTTGAGTTATAATAATATTACTTTTATTACTAATATTTACTTTTGATCAAATAAATGCAGCCTTGGTTAGAATAAGAAACTTCTTCCAAAAACACTTATCTTATCGACCCTACACTTTTGAACAGTAGTATATGAAATGTAATATTACATGAAAAAGAAAAAAAAATTGTTACATACAAACAAAATAACAGCATACAGGTTCAGAACAACTTGAGTATGATTAAATAATGATTGAATTTTTCTAATTGGGTGAACTATTACTTTCATTTTCAGTAAACTGGTGACTTTCAGTTCATAATCTCCAGCACAAAGATGTTAAATAAATGATGCCACACTTAATATGACCTGGGCTGACTGGAGGGAGACTTACACTGATATACTGACTGTAAATAACGCACGGACAGGGAAACAGACTCGGAAGCCAAAGACACCAAAAGATTACATACATCCCACAGCCAAAGAACAAAGACTGAAGAAGACATATCAAGAAGCCAGCGGGCTGCATCATGCGGACTCGAACATGAAGCAATAATTCTACTACTTAAATCACATGCCAAATATGTAATGTGCTAAGTGTGCTTATTCTGCCCAAATCATCAAGCAACAGAGACCACAGTAAATATGAACTAAAAAACTGTATTTCTCTTTTATTCCCTTCTATTTCCAGCAGTCATATGACTTTGGGTTGATTTTAACAGGCAAGTCATTGAGGAAATAAAACAGTTCAAGGGAGATTGATGTTCTACACAAAAACTTCTCAACTACAGAAACCACTAGGGGTCCCCAGTAAACTACCAGAGAGCTTTACAAGATGGCCAAAATCACATGAAATGCATCAGCAATATGCTTAAAACAGCCAGCTACAAAAGACACAATTGTTCAGCTAACATTTTTAAATCAACAGCTTGATCTGAAATGAAGCCGATTAGTTAGAAAACTACCATATGATCATCAATTAAAGAGATTACCAAAAAACAAAACAAAAAAGGAAAGCATTTTCATGAACTTCTTATAGAAGGGAGATATATTAAGTATACATTACATAATATACTACAACCAATATGTAGTGCATAATGTAATATATACCCTTCATACTCATGTATTGCACAATAAAAATTACATTTGTTTGCAAATTTTGTAAGAGCAAAAACAAGTTTTAAAGAATGGAATAAGCTGGGTCAACTGCAATGTCAAAATCTGACTTGAATAAATAAAATATTTTATATACAAAATAAATATAGAAATAGTTATTTTATGTTGATTTAAGCAAAATGTTAATTTTAAAGTGGTGTAAAATGTTAATTTTTTATGTAAACGCATTTAGTATTAAAGTCCTTTAAAGACAAAACCACAAAAGGGAGTTCTGTGGTTTTTAGTGCCGTGGATAATACCAGATATACATGACATTAGATCAGTCGGAATGACTGTGATGATGAACAGGAATCCCCCCCCTCTAAAAATGCTTACAAAAATAATATAGGATATATCTGTAAACAGAGCACATGTGTGTCATTCACAGAGGGAGAGGAAGCGCATAAATCAGGGTGGGTGTCGTGCAGCAGTCCCTATGCAGTGAAGGGGTGAAGCATTGGAGGGTGGTGGTGTTCAGCCAGCCAGCCGTGCGCAGTGGAAGAAGGGAGTGTGTAGGTTTAATGGCCTGTATCTTGTTCTTACCTTCACCTGAGGAGACTGCAGCTTCTGGTACATCTCCAGAGAATAGTGATGGAGCCACATTTCCACAAACACCTTTAGAAACACACAACTTTATGCATGAGTACACACCAAATCGTTAAGTAAACTCATGAATTAAGAACATGTTTTCCTACCTGCAGAAGCGTCTCTGACCTCCAGATCTCTTGAGCGGCAGGGTCAGCGTTGACTGAGGGTTGATGGGTAATATGACGTTTTAACAGACCGGTGCTGTAACCACCCTTTCCAACATAAGGCACATTGGGAGACCTGAGAGAAAAAGCATATAAAAGCTTATAAAACTAGAGTTTATTTGCTGAGAAAAGGATCTTTAAAAATGACATTGTGATACCTCGGAGCAGGAGAGGCCACAGTGCCCCTGGTGTCTGAGAAAGGTGATGGAGGCACATTTCCCTCTGTAGGAAGGAAGTACTTGAGGTAGGTGTCGACAAGCACAAAGTACGCACTGTCTGAGCAACTCCCATGCTGCCCTGGAGGGTAGTTCTGAAAAGATGATTAAACAACATTTCAACGTTCAGTCAATAAAATTGTGTAACGCTTCTAATTATTCTATATAATATATTTTATAAAAATGACTGCAGCACTTACCTTTGGTGCCATG
Source organism: Squalius cephalus (assembly GCF_949319135.1). NCBI lineage: Eukaryota > Metazoa > Chordata > Actinopteri > Cypriniformes > Leuciscidae > Squalius > Squalius cephalus. The sequence continues at coordinate 14,054,873 of NC_137138.1, read as the reverse complement.
AGACTGGAGGCAAAGTTGAACATATAATATTCAAAAGGATCTGTGAAAGATTAAGAACAGATATGTGAAAGAAAGATGTAGAGTGATGAAACAGCCTTGTAACAGTTACAGAAGGTTATACAACATATTTTATTGTAAAACACAAAAGTGAGGGTGAAAAGAGCTAAGACGTACTGAGGAATAGAAGGCCTGACATGGGGAATTGAATTTTATTGTGAAACAGAGGGCAATCCGGCAGAACCCCTGCCTGAATGGACAACTTTATGGGACCCTGTACATACAGAACAAATAAATGCAAACATGGTTGATATATTAACGCTGTGAAAATAACATAACTTATACTTTGAAATAAATCAGGGATGATGCGCCAAAACCTAAATGAATACCTCTGAACATAAACATAATTAATGGACATAATTCCTTAAAACATAAACTTTTTTTATGCACACTTACCGGCAGATAACTGACTGGAAACTCATACTTGTATTCCTCAGCTTGTAGTTTGTACACCAATTTCATCATAGGACCACTGCTTGAATAAATATTAAAAAATATATATATTACAACAGGGCTGCATTTCAATATTTACACTACTGTTCAAAAGTTTGGGGTCAGTAAGATTTTTTTTAATGTTTTTGATAGAAGTCTTACAGAGATTTATTTGATCAAACATACAGTAAAAACAGTAATATTGTGAAAAAAAGATATATACATATATATTCTATTATATTATATATATATATCCACATAAATAACTTTTTTATATATATATTTTAAAACACATTTCATTCCTGTGGTGGCAAAGCTGAATTTTCAGCATCATTACTCCAGTCTTCAGTGTCACATGATCCTTCAGAAATCATTATAATCTGCTTTTTTTTTGTGCTCAAGTAACATTTCTTGTTATTGTTGAGCTGTTTAAATTTTTTTTGGAAACAGTCAAACGCCTTTTTTCAGGATTTTTTAATAAACAGAAAGATATTTATTTGAAATAGAAATATTTTGTAACATTATAAATGTCTTTACTGTCACTTTTGATCGATTTAATTCAATTTAATGCATCCTTGCTGAATAATTTATTTAATTTCTTTCCAAAAAAACAAACAAAAACTTTTAAACAGTAGTATATATCAGATTTGTACTCAGTGGTAATATCAGTCATACATACAAAAACACACAGAATACCATAAAAAAAAAAAAAGTAAAAAAAAAAAAAAATTACAAACAAAATAAAAATAACCTAGGGTCCAGGAAGTCCATGGCGATGTTGTACTCTGCTGCTCGAGCCTGCAGAAACCGAAGATTCAAGCCAGTAAGGATTCCATCCAGGCTACCGAACACGCTCTCCACCAACCAGGGAAAGATCGCATGCAGATCCTAATCAAACATGTATGTCATAAACACAAACAAGACTTTTCGGGACTTTCTTGAAAGAGCAGGGATGCATACGTGCCACCCTTTAAATCAGGGTTTCTCAAACTCGGTCCTGGGGGGCCACTGTCCTGCAGTTTAGTTCCAACCCTGATCAAACACACCTGAGCAAGCTAATCAATGTCTTCAGGATCACTAGAAACTCACAGCTAGGAGTGTTTGATCAGGGTTGGAGCCAAACTGTGCAGGACAGTGGCCCTCCAGGACCGAGTTTGAGAAACCCTGCTTTAAATAATCCAAATAAACAGAAGAGCCAGGCATGTACAGAGAGTACAGGCATGTGCGACCAACCAACGCTCAAATTAATCTGAGAAACGGGGTCACAGAGTTCAGTACTAAACAAAAATCATTCATTGCGACAGCACAGAGTGAAGTCAGGGTGAGGGTAAAGTGGCGGCAGCAGGACAGCAGCTGGTCCAGTGCCATGTGCCAAGCAGATGACACTGCATTTAATCTCTAATACATGGGCAACGGCGCAGCTGCCTTAATGGATTTCTCTGATGAATCAAAAAATAAATAAAATAAAAACAGGCTTTGCAGGCTTTTTGGGTTTAAAAAGCCTGCAACGGATCCTCCATGTTAAACTATAAAAGTGTATCACAACCCTGCAAATGATAACATTAATAATAAATGTACAAATAAAAAGGGGTATTTCAACATTGTCATATGCAATAAATCAGAAAACTGTACCTTTGCAGGGTAATCGTCTATAATTTTGCACAGCTCATGACATCTTTGATGAAGAGGTTTATTAGTCCAGTCTGCCTTTAAATTGGCCTGAAGACATCAAGACACAAAGGTTAGAAAGAACGACACACACACACACACACACACACACACACACACACACACACACACACACACACACACACACACACTAGTACTAACCAGAAGATAACTGGGCTGTTGCAGGGCAGGTACAGCCATGGAAACTCAAGACCACAGGTCAACACCAAACCTGAAATAAATGGCAGTAATATAATACAATGACAATCAAAACATTCAGCATAACTAGTGAAGTAATGTTACTTCCAACACTCCCTAAAGTGTCAGTGAACGTTATCAATGAAAACCTGCATATTACATGCTGCTTAAATAACCACTGTCAGACTATCCTTAAACACAACATTTTAATTTGTCAAAATATATTTTTCTCTAACATTACCGCTTAGAAGTTAGCCAGCTAGCTCCACTATCAGCTAACAGTGTAGCCTGCACATTACTGAGTTTACCCTGTAAAACAACTAAACACTCCATCGGGTTCATGTTCACTTAAAACAGATATTAAACGTGTCAAATAAGTTTTTGAGTACATTACCTCACACGCAAGAGAGAGAGAGAAAATTATATTTCTAGTAAATTCCAATAGACCGCGCTTAGACCCAAGAAGAGTCAAAAACGCTTGTTATGATGTCATGTCCGCCGACTAGCACTGTAACAGCGCCATCTATAGGCTGAGAGCTAAGAATAACATCACAAGTAGAAATGAATAGAAATGATCTTCCTGATGTAAATATAAATAAGATGCCCTATCCAAACAGTTTTGGTCTGACCATGGCTCTCAAAGATTCCGCAAATGCTACACACTCTTTTAGCTTAAAATAGCCTACATTATTTTTTATAGGCTATATTAAAAATGAACATAAATTAGTGTCCCATCTTTTCTACCTTCTAAAAATGTATTTAGAACAACAAAACCCTAATATTTCTTAAATATTGTGAGGACAAAGACCTATTTAAAACAAATCCCAGTAATTAGGTTCTTTCCTTGTGTATGTGTCTGTTTTGTTTTGTTTGAATACACATTTGTGTTGTGTGTGTTTCCATGACATGTTCTTTTAGCAGTTTGTTAAAAGTAAAATTTATTGTATTCTTAGTTCTTTGCCTGTTTTTTTTTTTTGGTATTTTCTAGTAACTTTTTTCGAAATAGTTAGGATGTTTTTAATATTATTATTATTATTATTATTATTGAAACGAATGATATGAACAGATACCTCTTGAATATACTGTTATTGTATTCCCAAATATTTACATGCGAATTATGCATCTCGCATAAACTATGAATTTGTAAAACCTTAAATCTTTTATTAGGTTTATCAGAGAAAATGTGCTGGATGAACCACAGGCCCACGAGGGAGGATTCAAAGGAACATCAGACTATATCAGTCATAACCCCCCAAATTTGTATGCAAATTAATATATACTATTTGTGATTGTACGAAATTCAGAGTAATAAAGGCAAGACTATGGAAAACATCTGTCAAAGTAGATAGACTTCAAAAAGAACCTGAGGCAGAGTAGCACCGATAGCACAAACAAAACAGCAGCCTAATGCAATAAAAGTGTGTCACGTCCAACAGCCGTAAGGGTTGTGAAGATATTTCTGCACATCTGCACAGTCAAACATATGCATATATTCAGTTTGAGTATTTTGCTACTTAGGAGACATAGTGGCAATCTGGATATGTAACAGCAATATTACAAAAAACAATAATCAGTCATTTTTTTTAATCTGTTAAAATTGTATTATATGAGCTCTCAAATTTGCTCAGTGTTTGAAATAAATGTTAATCTCACCGCAGGAAAACTCAGAAATAACAAAGAGCTCATCTCTAATTCAAAAAGCAGCCATGTCTGTACCAAGTGAATGTGGTTAATAATTACTTTTATATAAGGCTCATCTTGTATTTGAAATACAACAAAATAATGAGGTCTGTATTGAAACAATGTCACTAATGTGAAGAAAAAGTATCTCACTCGGTTTTCATTCATTATTGTTTGAGTCTTGAGATGAATTTGTTAATCATTCCAAGGGAACTTGCATTTAAAGGAGATTGCTTTTTGAGTTGTAAAAGTATTCAAAATGTGTATTAAAAATGAGAGCCACATAATTCAGAGGCAGTTACTGATCTTTCTTCTTTCTTACACCATTCTTATAAGTAGGCTATGTATCCTCATCATGCTCAGGCAACACATTTAACATTACAGAGAAAATATCAAGTGCAAAAGTCTCAGTTGTCATTTCCATCTCCATCTGAGAAATCTGCAAACTCTGAATGTAATGATGAATAGATATAGATTAGCCTGGGTTTCCCCATGCTGCCTTGAGCGCAGTGCGATTTTATTCACGCTGCTAGGCAGCCTGGATACCATGGACCAGATTTTCCCCTCAAAAAGGGAACCAATCACAGAACGGGGATCAGCAAGACGATGACGACGTCTATGCGACACACCGAAGCAGTTTGTTTATATGGATCCAACATGGCATCAGACGCGAAGTTACCTTTCGATGCAGCCTTAGATAGTGTTCTAAGTAGTTTAGTCTTCTTCAGCCATCGTCTTCTTCCTCGTCGAATTTCTGTTGCTCTACGTCATCTGGTATAATTGAAACGATTGGCTATGAGCTACATACAGGTGCATTTGATAGACATTCGTAGCGCCCAATAAACGGCTCTGGGCATTCGTAAACCACGCCTCAAATACGAGAAAATGAACATGTGGTTCCCAGAGAAGTCTTATTTCCCTTAAAGTGGTCATGTAGCCTACTGCATTTTTTTTTTTTTTTTTTGACAGTTACAGATTTGAAAAACAAAAAGGCGGGAGCAGAGAACCCTAAACTCCAACACAAAGAACCATTTCAGCATATAAATGGTTCTTCAGGACAGTTCTAAAATAGAACCGTTACTACTTGTAAAGAACCTTTAAAGAACCATCTTTTTTAGAGTATACGATTGGGTAACCATTTAGCATATTAACATATTTTCAACATCCCCACCATTACACTTGTGGAATTGTTTTGAAAAATTCCGATGTTGAAAATGGCAATGGGTGAAATTCAGCCATACATGTTTGAGCCAGAGTCTGATCCTGAATCAAAAGACAAACTTTATACCAAGGACACTCCATGCGACAGAGCAGTAATTTATCCCATATGTAGCCTATATTTGTGAGGTAGTTATTACATTATACATTCATTTTTAAACAAAGACAGTAGAAAGGTGTTTCTCTCATTATATATTTGAAACATTTGCCAAATGTGAAGCATTTATGCATATTACATAAGCTTTATAAGTCTTGGTTGTGGCAAATAAAGTTTAAGTACTGAGTTACCACAGTTAGCCTATAGTTGACAAAAGATAATTTAGGGTGTTTTGTGTAAACGAATTATGAATGAATGTAGTTTGTTGCACTGTCGTTCTTATATTCTTAAAGATAAAGTTTATCCATGCTTTTTTAATGTTAGGATCACAAGGAAGGCGATGCAAAGACTGTTTTTCCACAATTTGACACTGCAAAACGTCTTGTAGGCTAATCCTCTATTGTTTTGTTGCTTGGGTAATCCTGTTTGCGTCTGTCTTGTATTTACTGCTACGTGACGTGTGAATTGGTGGGCGGTGATGTAGAAGAAGGCGTTGATCTTCTCTTGCAGAGGAGGCCTTTTGTCGGCCTATGACGAATTAAATTTGAATAAAAAGCACATTCATTTTCAAAATACCTGTTTTTGAACATAACAACACGTCAAATGACCCCTTACACTGTAACACTCCTTCAAACAAAAGCATTGTGTGTAAAATATTCTCAGTCAGTTGAAAGCTTTGTCATAGATATACCAATCAAAACACTGTGACTTTTCTTTCATTCTGACTCTTCACATTATTTTTTACTCTCTTTTGCCACTTTTTTTCTTCACTTTGAATTGTGGTCTAGATAAATAAAGGCAACTGCTGCAGTTTCATCCCCATTGCCCCTAAAGTAAATTGGCCCTTTATCAACAGCAGGCCTCATCTATCAGTGCAAAGACGGGTATTGAAATTGCTCTGCTGGCCACAAATCAGGCCAATGGATCAGTCCCTTATCTGGAACAAGGCCGTCATCACTCTCCAGTGGGAAAAAGAGGAAGAACCCTGGCACGAGGACCTTTTTCGTTGCTGGACTGATGGATGTGACCCCCCCTTGACCCTTGGATGACAATGATCACCTGGTGTGAAGTCACATCAGGGGCTGGTAATCAGGGCCATTCTCTATCTCTTTTAACTTCATCTTCAGCGGGTCAATGCAAATAGATAAAATAAAAGTCATTCAGGACGAAGAGCAGGAAATAGCCTGTTCAAATCGGACTGGAAAAATGAAGGCCGCTGTTTTAATCAAACTGGTTCCTATAGTTTCATCGTTGAGTTTTGATTTATACGCTTGATTTTCTCTTCTGATGGACATTTGACACCATCATATATAAAAGTATACAAATAAAGCAACTGGAAAAATAATTTTCACCATAAAAATTGATCAGGAATGATGAAATGCCATCGATCATGTCATGATAAATAACGCCCTGAAATCATGGTGTTGAAAACTCATTCATCAAAATGAACACCCAAGGTCAATCTTTGCAGAGAAAATAACCATTTAAGTTTGAATTCCTTCTCATAATAATTTTACAAGAGCTCAACAAGTAATTGAACTCAGCAAGTAAAAATGATCAGAAAACCCCCTAAAACAAAACAAAAAGCAGGTGGCTTGAAAAAGCAGTCCACTTTAGCTTATGTAGTACTCTCTGATTCATGAAAATCAATGGTTTTATGATACAAAACCAAGCCAACAGGACTTCTATGCAGCACACATCTTTATTGTAAATTATTTGCAAATAAAGTGGTTGATCATGGAGGAAAGAGGGCTTAAAAATGACCAAATAAATACAAAAGGGCAATTGTGTGAAGCTGTAGCTATTTCCTCCACTCAGTGTGTGGCGTTATCAGTCCCTCAGGACAGGAAGAGGACCTTTCCCCTGTTCAGTCTAAATAAAATGTATGAGCCAGATTTTGAGTGGCAGTGAATGCCCCCAGAGATTTAACAGTGAGGTGACTCAGAAAGAGGGCTCTTAAATGAGAGCATAGACAAAAATATATCTATTTTTTCATTCTCTTATCGGCTAGTGTGGTGCTGTTAAAATATTCTGGAGAGAGCTTGAAAAATGGCCCTGGGTTCTCCCATTGAATTGAAAAAAGTGCAAAAAGTGAAACAATAATTTTAGATTCCCATCAACACCTAGAAAAAGTTTTAATCTTGTATGGAAATAAAAAGTTCTTTTTCATTGTATGGCTCTTTTTATTGGTCAATCTGAGAATTCAGCATTCAGATCGTCGCCCTCAAACTATTCACTATTTTAATGTCACTCGTAGCACTCTTGCGTATACAAACGTCTTCGTTATTGTTTGTAGTGAAAATGAATGTAGAAGACTTCAGATCTCATATTACTGTAATAATGTTATGGTTATTGTTTTAGTGTTCGTATTGTTGCTAGATCAAATTTTTTTTTACACATTATAATTTTTTTCTTAGTGAAAGCTTTAAGTTGATATACAGGGTAAGATTATAATAGCCTATAATTCATGCCAAATCAACATATCATGTCTATTTTTATTTTTGTTTTTGGTTGCAAAATAAACCAAATGTACATTATGGCTTATGTACTGAACTTAAAGTGTAGTTTAGCATAATATAGGCCTATGGGTAGGTACACTAAAAATAGGCTATTATTAATAGTGTTAATATAAAGGAATTTTCCATATGAATTTTTCAGAGGTGTTTCTTTAATTATACGCATTGCATTGTTTAGGGTTAAAGGAAATGTCAGTAAACTTAATGGAAAATGTCCTGGCAGAAAGTACCTTTTCTGTTTTTGCACAGATTCTTTTTTCTTACAGTGTATTTTGATCTGTTCATTGTACTGGTACCTTTAAACTTTAAAATGAATCTTGCTTAGTCCCTTGAATTCTCTTGCACATCTGAAATATGTCAATAATGCATGAGATGCTTAATTTGACGAAAGAGCAGTCAGCCGTATTTATACTCAATCACGGTTCACTGCAATAATCGCATCAAAATGTGATGACACAACAATCTGTTCTCAACAGCCATGACAGCGAGTCAATGAAATGCATGTTTTACAACGTCTAGCTGAGATAACTGTCTGTGCACAATATTCAAATAATTATGAGAAGGTATGGGAAGGTTTTTACACCATCCAGCAAACAAATCAAATCAAATTGAAAGCATAACAAATATTTCACTTCCCAAGGAAAATAAATGCATTGATCCACAGCTAAATTAAAAGATTATTTAACATTAAGAGAGAAATTAGGTCTTTGTTCCTCATTTGTAGGGGTGGGGGACTGGTAATGTGGATCTATTGGGACAGAAGAGGTCTGGGACAGAACAGGCAGTCCATCTTCTCTTTCTAATGATTACTTTAGCTGAAGGCTGTGATGGGGCCAGATGTCACAGTGAGTTTTGAGTCTGGTGAGTTTTAAGAGTCGTTGGCCCTTGGTTGTGTGTTGGCAGGACTGTACTTTTAATGAAAACAAACTTTAGCCGCATGTCTATGGTAAAATCAAGACTGATGACCAGTGGACATCATCACCTCAGGTAAAATGAACTGAATTTATTTATTTTTGTAATGGAGAAAATGTACAGTTTAGATTAGGGTTAGATGATGTGTTACTTCTTATTATGCAACTAAAATGACTTAAAGGAATTGAAGATGTATTTTGTTCTAGAAAATGTCAATTTGGAAACTCCTACAGGTTTGGGACAACTTAGCCTACTTGTTTAAAGTGTCCATATTTTAAAGGTTCCTTTTGTTTTGAAGGTCTCCCACTGTAGGTTTGCATGCATTTAATGTAAAAAATCTCATAATATACATTGCAGCATCACCTCTCTTCTCACAGCGTCTGAAACAGTTTGATAAATGATACAGTCTCTAAATCCCGAAAGTGTACTCAGCGCTGGGGTGCTTTTCCCAAAAACATCGTTAGCCAACTATGTTCGCAAGTTCCGTCGTTATCAGCATAGTTCAACGAGTCAGTGTTTCCCGAAACCATCGTTCTAACGAACATTCGCAAACAGCATCGCAAACTTGTGTAGTTGAAATGACCGCTCTCCTGTGGTTATGGCATAGTTTCTAGTTTACATGACATGTGGACTAAATAAATCCTTATCTTGAGCAAAATAAGCAAGCTGACATTCACAACAACTTGTGTCTTTTATTTAGAATACATACAAATGTCATTTACGTCTTTTAGTTTAAGAAATTTAAAGCACGTGCTCTACTATGTAAGAACGAGCCTATGATTGAATCTGGAAATCAAGCAAAATAACTGAGAAAAATGAAAAATAGTCCTCAGATGCCATGTCTGTAATTTATAGCAAAACATCTAGCGTTAATTCGATCTCAAACAGATTCATTAAAAGAAGTTATTACTCCACCACGTGCGTGACGTCATAAACTAACGTGGTTGAACCATAGACAGTATGGGTTGAACGACCACTTTGTGGCAATACGGTTTCGGGAAAGAGTCGTGACTAGCTAGTTGATTTCTTCAACGATGCATCGTACTATGGTAGTTAAGCAGCGAGTTACGTCGTTGCTACCGCTACAATGCGTGTCGGAAATGAAACAGTAACAATGGCGTCGGTTTTACTGTATCAATTTGAGCGCGAGTCCTCATCCTTTAGAAATCGACGCAAAGTGTATTTGCTTACGCAGCGCAGATAACAAGCCTTCTCAACAACACGAACTAAACTCTTCCAGGCCTCAGCTACAACTACTGTGTTTGAGGGCAGGTCAAATTAGCGGCCAATTAAGACCATATGCATTTGGAAAAAGACTGCAATTACTGACGACTCGTCTCAGGCAGTTCAGAATCAGATCCTTTTTTTTGGTAGATAATAACTCCATTTATCGTGCACTTTGATATTTGAAATTTTGCAGACCTTTTACATTCACAAATAGCTATATTACACACTGTATGAAAGGAATCTGAAATAGCATAATAGGGACACTCTGTACTTTGACATCAGAACAAACCGGTTTACAAACACTAATTATAACTAGAGTAGACTTTTTGATAACAATTTTCAGTATTTTTTTGAGATTTTAAATGCATTGAAGCATATATTTGGGGGAGGTTCACAAAATAATCCCCCACAAGTCTCTTGTCAATAATAAACACTAAAAAGACCACTGAAAATGACTGAGAGAGAATGAACTTTTGCAGTTACAGAAGGTCATCTCATCACCTTTGGATCTCTAGACAGGCAAACAAAGCAGGGCCAGGCCTGAGGGACATTATGAGTAAACAGCCCCTGTAATGGGCTCTTAATCGGACTGGGCAATCTGGAGAGGGGGGCCCGGAGCTGTGCTGGACCGACAGAGAGCTGGAGGTAACTATGTGGCAGTTATTATTAGCGCTATCATTGATCAGAAAGGGAGAGTGCTGCAGATGAAGTGGAATGATGGATTTCACGGCTCAAGCCCACTCTTGCTGCCTGTGCCGAGCAATGAAAGAGGGAAAGAGCAGGCAAAAGAGACCATGCACAGAGAAGATGGACTGTTGCAAAAACTGCTGCAAAATGAATTTGCAGCAGCTCTAAACTCATTTGAATGTTCACTCGTTCATTTTCTGTTTTATATAGCACACATACACACACGCACAAACACATGCACACGCACACACACACACACACACACACACACACACAAACCAATATAATACTATAAATAATATAGTATATTCATCTTTTTCACTCTCTATCTTCTACCCCTCCTTATGAGATATTCCTTAAAGGGATAGTTCACCCAAAAACACTTACAATCTTGTTGTTCCAAACCCATATGACTTTCTTTCTTCTACGGAACACAAAAGAAGCTAAACACCCAGAACACCCAAGGTACTTTTTTTCCACAAAAAAAACCAAACAAACAATAGAAGAGATAATTTGAGTCTATCATGCTAAAAAATGGTCTGAAACGCCATGATATTTTTCTTTAACCTTAAATGAGTCCAATTTCTGCTCACTGTGTCTTTAAGAGAAGGCTCTGCAATTATAAAAGGCACAGACAGAATTATGGCATGATGGGATACGGCTAAATTATCTTATATCATGTCAGCAATTCATTGTGAAGAGCTGCCTCTAAAATAACTGCCTTGCTCACTCTGTCTCTGAATGTCAGCTTAAATTCCTGCCAGATGATCAGACTGAGGAAAGCATACTGACATGATTTATGAGGCAGCTGAAGACAAATGTACATCTTAATGAAAACACCAGTAAATCTGATGCTAGTGGGTTTTTTTTTTTTTAATCTTAATACATCATACCTAAAATACCTGTGGGCATAAGCTTGCATAAAAATGCTAGAAATCACAATTTCCAACTTCCTTTTAATATTTCATAATTTTCCATGTCTGCAATTCATCAGGAACATGAAAACATATGAAAAATGCAACCCCATTTACATAAATGTTGGGACATTTTGTACAATGCAATAAAATCAAGAATCTGTAATTTGTTCATTCTCTTGAACCTTTATTTAACTGTCAAAAATAGAAATAAAAGATTTTGAATGTTTTCACTGACCAACATAATTGTATTTTGTAAATATAAACAAATTTGATATTAATGGCTGCAACACGCTCAAAAAAAGCTGGGGCAGAGGCGAAACAGTCCACAATTAGCAGGTGAATTGGTAATAGGTGAGGGTATCGTGTTTGGGTATAAACAGAAGATCCACCAAAGGCTTGGTTTTTGCAAGCAAATATGGGTCATGGTTCACCACTTTGTGCCAAATTTCATGAGAGAATTGTCAAACAATTCAAAAATCACATTTCTAAATGCAAGAGTGCAAAGGATTTAATCCTTTCACCACCTGCCATATATAATATTGTGAAAAGATTCGGGGAATCCAGAGAAATCTCAGTGTGTGTCCAAGGCAGGAAACCTCTGTTGAATGTGTGTAACCTTCGAGCCCTCAGATGGCATTGCATGAGAAACCATCATGCTACTATGCTAAATATAGCCACATGGGCTCAAGTACTTTGTAAAACCATTGTCACTTAACACAGTCTGCTAGTGCATCAAGAAAACCAACTTGAATCTATGTTATGCAAGGGGAAAGCTCAATTCTATGCAGAGATGCTGCCAAGTTCTCTGGGCCCGAGATCATCAGATGGTCTAAAAGACAGTGGAAATATGTGCTTAGGTCAGAGGAGTCCACGTTAAGCTTGTTTTTGGGGAAAACGGACATTAAGTTCTTAGTCCCGAAGATGAAAGGGACCATCCAGACTTTCATCAGCAACAGGTGCAAAAGCAAATATCTGTCATGGTATGGGGGTGCATCAGTGCAAACAGCATGAATGACTTGCATATGAAGGTACTATATAGTAGTTGTATATTGGGATTGTACAGAGACATAAACTGCCATTAAGATGACATCTTTGGAAGCAAGACAATGCCAATGCTCATTCTGCATGAGAGTGGTTTCATAGCCATTCTACACCGTGGAGTGGATGTGCTTGACTGCCTGCCTGCAGTCCAGATCTGTCTCTTATTGAAAATGTCTGGCCAATTGAAAAGGAGACTCAGACAATGACGACCAAGGACTGTTGAGTAGCTGTCCTTTATCAGGCGAGATTGAGCAAAAATTCCACTTGCAGTACTGCAAGTTAGTATCCTCAATTCCCAACTGATTAAAAAGTGTATTAAAAGGACGTGACACAGTGGTGAACATGCTTCTGTCCCAACTTTTCTGGAGTGCGTTGCAGCCTTCAAAATCAAAATTTGTTTTATATTTACAAAATACAATTTTGTTGGTCAGCCAAAACATTGGAAATCTTTTCTTTGTACTTTTGTCAGTGAAATAAAGGTTAAAGAGAATGAACAAATCACATATTCTTGATTTTATTGCATTTTAACAAAATGTCCCAACTTTTCTGGAAATGGGGTCCACGAACATCACTGAGAACAGTAAACAAAAGACATTGACATTTAATGCAGAAGTAAAACAGATCCTATGAATTTCTGAATTTGTAGTTAGAATTATAAATAAGAAAAAAGAAGTTGTCAGATCATGTCGGCTCAGTCCTAGTGGAATATTTTCAGAGGAAAAAGGTTTTACTTCAGTTACATTTATTTCTGCAATCAAAGAATTTCTTTCATCCTGATTGCATCTTTAAGTCAAGTCAAGTCACCTTTATTTAGTGCTTTATACAATACAGATTGTTTCAAAGCAGCTTTACAGTGATAACAGGAAAATTATGCATTTTGGCTGTTGTTCAGCTGAAGTCAGTTCAGTGTTGATTCAGTTCCGTTGTAAAGATAATCAATTATTAAATTAGTTCATTTCATCTATAAAGCAGTTCTGCAAAAAAATATGTCATCATCCAGCTCAGTTCAGTTCTCATACAACAGCGTCAGTAGTACAGTCAATAATATTGTTGAATATACATGTCCCAAACAGAGGCGACAGTGGCAAGGAACCCAAACTCCATCAGGTGAAAGAATGGAGCAAAAAAACCTTGGGAGAAAGCAGGCTTAGTCGGGGTACCAGTCCTCCTCTAGCCAACTAACGAACACGGTGTGATTATGATTCAGGCTGCAATGCATCACAAGTCAGAATTCAGATTAGGATCTATAGCATTCATAGATTCATCCAGTTCTTTTGACTGAAGATCGGATTAATCACGCCAGTATATGGAGCTGAAGCTGGCCATAGGTTCTGTAACTGACTTCTTAACTTGTTTGTTGTGAGATGAAGAGGATATACAAAGACGGCTTCTGTCTGTTTAACATTTATGAGCTGAAACTACCAATTCACAGCAGAGCCACAGGCATGGATTAATTCACATTAACTCAGTTTGATAGGTCTGATATAAGCCTAACAGGATTTTGCAAGAGAGGATTTCATGAGGGTACGGTTAATGAACAGGCTAGTTTCAATTCCATATGTATGCTTTGATTGTTTTCATTAATTGTACATTCCACAAATTCATTAAAAACAAGATTGATCAGGCCTTGTGATTCAGACAGTCTGAGGCAAAGCTTTACTTTGCATCTTTGTTAGAACTGGCCAGATTCTACAGATTGTCCTCGTTTCTAGCAATATTTTTTGGAGATTTAAACAATTTCTTTTAATAATTTTTCATTTAAAAAAGTGAGACCAGGGGAGTGGAATGAATAGAGACACTATTTTTAAAAAGTTAAAATACAAACCTGTCAGCGAAGACTGATATCCTTAACTCAATCTGCTTGCAATCACATTGTTCTTTGTAGGGCACAGCTGATTGGCTTCTGCTGTATCAGCAGCCAATGAGATTGTTGCTCAACTTTCAAATACTTGGTCAGCATTTGCTATATAAGTTGCAGCACGCTTTTAGAACCTCTCCACCTCCCCCAGCTCCACCTATATAGGTCTGCTACGGGTAATTCATGTATATTGTATAGCAGCAGCGTAGCAGATCTATCCCCCAAGACCACACATTAACATTGTCATATCCATTACCATGCCAAACACTCAGAGAGTTGTCTTGACAAGACTATTTTTAACTTACTTGAGTTCCATGCTTGAATGGCATGTAATGTGAGAGATGCTGCAAAAGATGTGAGCGCAAAAAGACAAAAGATGTCCATCTAGTGCATGTTTAAAAACAATGGAAAAGCAGCGGAATGCAAAAAACAATTTCTGTGTGAAAGGCCCCTACTGCACTACTTTTCCATTGTTTTTCCAGATGGATGTCTTTGACCTTTGCGTTTTCAGTGTAGCGCTCAAGTTAAAATAAGTTCAACTTTTAAAAAACAGGATATCCATTCCACAGATTCACATCTCATGTTCTGTATGAATGGCTCCCAAACACATATCTACTAGCGCATGTTTACATTAAAAAACTGTGGAAAAGCACTGCAGTGGAATGGACAGAATGCATTTTTGTGTTTAAAAACACAAGATGCATGGCAGTGGAATGAAAAAAAAAAACCCCAATATCTAGAGTTTTTGGAAATTTTCAAAATCAGTTTTAGAACACTGTCATGCTGCAAAAAAGGTGCAAGACACGAGAGCAATGGTCAAACAGGTCTGTCTAGCGCATCTTTATAGAAAAACAACTGAAATGCAAAAATGCCTTTTATATGAACAGCATACTTCATACTTAATGCATACTTCAATGGGAAGTGTAGTTCCGAAAAGAATTCGGTCTGACACGGACTGAGACTTCAGAGTAAAATAAAAATGCTTAAAAGTACAGGCTGATGTAAAAAGGAACTGTTATTGAAACAGATTTTATTTGCATGCGATTTCCATTCTGAAGCGTGCATTACCATTTTCTCTAAGGGTTCCTCGTGTCTTTCAGGGGAAGGGAATTAGAACCTTAATTACATGCATTATGAAGCAAATAAATCATAAGAGACAATAAATCATGCATTGAATGGATATCTGCAGACATTTGAACAATAGGAGTGATTACCTCAGCATTCTAATAGCTATAAGGCCATTACTATAAACATGATGCCAGATATGATCGCTGGTGCACACATCTCTCTGGGACACGATGAATTAACACAGGCATGAGCTGAAAGAAATAAAAACTAATAAAATAAAGAAGATTTTTTAAACTATAAATTAAAGAATTATTGTGATGACAGGGACAAAAAAAGCACCCTAAAAGTATTCTAAAAGTGACCAAATGACTCATCTTCCAAGTTTTCAGAAGCCATATGATGTTTTTATGTCAAAAAATAAAAAATGAATGAACCAATCATGCAGCTCCATGCTGGAGCTCTTAAATCAAACATGGTGGGTTAAGCCCTATTCGGACGGGACTAGTTCTCAGGGGGACATTAGAGAAATTTGTGTTTCACAGACATACTTTGTGATTTTTAATCTCGTCCAAATTGGCCATGTCTGTGTTTTTCTCAGACAACCTCAGTAAAAATTCCAGGGCAAATTACCTACAGTTACCTACTCTTCGGCAAACTCAACGATCCTCTGGGAAATCTAATCCCGTCTGAATGCAGATTGAATGTTTGTGATTGTTTTTTGACTGCCCATTTTAATGTCAGTGTCAGGTAAGACGGCTACTTGTCTAGATGTCTCTGCTCGCTTATGTGGGTTCATTATAAACAGCCACTTCTATGAAGTTTACCTAAATAGGAAAACGTCTAGAAAACACACACCCCCATCTCTGTAATGAACACAGTTATGCTAGTCTCTAATGCGCCTGTTTCTCAAAAAAAGCTGTTGTAGAGCTTCAGAAGACCTATATTTATACTGCACAAGTCGTATGGTCCACTTTTACAATACCTTTGTGGCTTTATACTGATTTTGGAGCCTCAGCCACTTTCATTATATAAAAAAGCAGGCAGAATTCTTAAAAGCCCCAGAGATGAGTTAGCTTAGACCTTATGTAGCCCTGCGCTTGTTTCTCTGGTGCATATACAAGTTAATTTTTAAATTATATCTTTAATTTTCAAATTAGATATTTCTTTATTTATTGATTGATTAATTTTGAAAGTTACTAATCTGATGGGGCATGTGGGCATGAAGCTGGATCCTCATATCAACTAAATCACCAGAATGGCACACCAGGGCAATTTGAGTAATCTATTAAACTTTGCTAAATTGTTTTTGAAAATGAGCAAGAAGATGCATTCTGTAATCAGGTAAATTGTGATGCTGCAATGACTCTCAATAAACACTGTTGAAGAAAAGGATTAAAAACTTGGTCTCTTGAACACTTGAAGGATGGTATTTTCTTGGCAAATTTGATTAGCCAGGCAGGAGTTTATTACCCTCTGTAAAACATTCAGCCGCTTAATGTGCAATAGACTTCCTTCTTTATGCTCTGCAGCAGTTTTCTCTGCTCATTATAAACATGCAAACCCTGCAATTCAACACCCGTTGGCTTCCCTGCCATTCCCTCAGCTCACAGGGGTTAAGCACTTTCATATTTCACACTGACAGTGGCCAGGACCAATGGGTAAACTCTTATGGGTAAACTCTCCTCCACACTAAGCTTCCTATTAGGATACATAGTTCTAATGAAGTTTATTGTGCATTTTTTTTGTTGTGGTTTTCAAGGATGAATTAATATTTAGAGAGAAAATAACAGAAGAACATGCCATCCCTGGGCGAAGAAATTAGTTCATCACGCTTTGAATAAAAAAATAAATCCCAATGAAAAACATTCTATGCTGAAACAATGTGAGTGAATTAAGAATGAAAAGGCTGCTGTATTTATATATATTTCAGAATCTAACTAGTTTTAGCTAATCTTAGGGATAGTTAAACAACCCTCTCCCCCCAAAAAAGTCCTAATTTCTTTTCTGCAGACCACAAAAGAATATATTTAGAAAAAAAGTCTGTGTTTTTTGTCTATACAATGAAAGTCAATGGAGTCCAAAAAAAAAAAAAAAACTGAACATCACTGACTTTCTTTGTATGAAAATATTTTTTTTTATATATATGTGTGTGTATATTTCTTGGCAAAATTTACAGACTTTTGGCTGTTTGCAATTAAGAAATCAAACAAAAGTAACTGAAATAGCTCAACATAACAAATGTTTCAAGTGGTTTCCCCAAATTCAACTGAAAATGCAACTTTTAATGACTTTTCTCAAAATTCTCAAAGTCTCAAAATTACTCAACCCCTTCATGGCAAGCATCGTTAGTACTGTTTGACCTGCTGCAAACGAGATGTATAACCAGACACAGACGCGTTTCTGAGGAATCTGATCCCAGGCCTCCAGTTCATTAATATTCTTGGGTTTGCGTGCTGCAACCACCTTCTTCAAATCCCACCAGAGATTTTCTATGGGGTTCAAGTCAAGTGACTGTGCTGACCACTGAAGAATCTTCCACGACTTGGTGGAATTTGAGGTATGCTTGGGATCATTGTCCTTAGAAGGTCCAATGACGCCCAAGCTTCAGCTTCCTCATTGACGGCAAGACATTTTCTCCTAACATTTCCTGATATACAAAACTGAATCCATCTTGCTTTCCACACGCTGCAGGTTTCCAGTGCCAGAGGATGCAAAGCTGCCGCAGAGCATCACCGAGCCACCAGCATGCTTAACTGCAGACAGTGTGTTCTTTTCCGCACATGCTTCATTCTTCTTCCTCCAGACATACCGCTGATCAACAGGGACAAAAAGAATAGTGTAAACACTGTTCCTTTAGCTTTGAACTTGCAAACTATGCTTCCAACAGTGTCTCTAGGAACATTTAGTGCCTTCGCTATCTTTTTGTATCCTGTTCCTTGTTTGTGAAGGACGATGATATCTTGTCTTAACTTTTTGAAACATTCTTTTAACTCGATCCATATTTCTCACATGCAGTTAAACGTGAAACTCAACAAACCCCTATAGCCAGTTCAGATATTTCATGTGTTCTAGATCAAACTAAGCTCTAACTAATGAAGCCCTTGATTAGTTGCATCAGACACATCAGTGTGCTTGAGACAACACTTGTTTTTGCAGATTTGTGCTGTTGTGAGGGATTCTATTCAGGGGGTTGAATGATTCCTCAGAAACGCGTGTGTCTGGTTATACATCTCGTTTGCAGAAGGTCAAACAGTACTAAAGATGCTTGCTATGAAGGGGTTGGATAATTATGAGACTGCAGAAGTCATTAAAAGTTGCATTTTCAGTTGAATTTGGGGAAACCACTTGAAACATTTGTTGTGTTGAGCTATTTCAATTACTTTTGTTTGATTTCTTCTTTGCAAACAGCTGAAAGTCTGTACATTTTGCCAATAACCCTGATTTGCAATGGGGGTTAAATCATTTTGATTACAACTCTATATATTAAAAATATTAGGCTATATAAAAAATTCTTCTAACAAAATATCTTCCATTCACAGAAGCAAGAAAGCCAAATAGGTTCGGAATGACATGAAGGTAAGGAAATGATGACAAAAATATTTATTTTGTGTAAATACCCATTTAAAGCTTCCTGTTGGTAAAATTACACAAAAATGTACACATTCTTCTTTTTTTCCATTTGGTTTTCCAATTCCACCCTTTTAAGCACCTGACTGACATGAACTGATATGGTTTCGCAGATGTTGGCTGTCTACCCTAAGTGTCACTGATTAGGTTAGAGAGGAGAGATTTAAAATGTGGGCCAGGGCTACACAGGGCACAATACAATCTATTTGTGTCCATCTTGGTTACTTTTGAGAAGGACTGTATACTTCACGGGTGAAAAGCTTTTGTAGCTCACAGTGCCAGTAGTTCAGATAGGAAAGCCGTAATCCACTCCCGTACCTTTTAACACTGCAGTAAAAAAAGTAAGCACTGGTGCTAACTCTGCAGTTGAAGAGAAAGGGAGACCATATTCATTCTGTCAAATGCAATACATATTTCCCTTTCTAGTGACCCGTTTGTCAAATGGGTCAATTAAAATGCAATTTAATCACTAACTTTACATCCAGGGTCTAAAAGGTTCAGTGACAGAACTCACATATGTGAAAATCACTGCACCTGAGAGGCTTGTCTGCACCCAAACATATTTATTTTATAACATGTTTTCATATTTATGATCCTCAAGTAATACGTGCATGTTTTACCCGCATTGGATGTCTGCGTTGTTGACATACAGCGTAATAAACAGAGAACATAAACTCCCCTGAACTATTAATTATTATGGTACGTGTCTTATAATTCGAGTCATAAACTGTTCCCAGAGGCATCACATTAATTGGCTTGTACAACTTCTGGGACAAAAACGGGACTTTAGGCGAGCATTTAAACCTAAAATAAATGACCACACCAATTAGCTTCTGTCATTAAGGTTATCTATTTTTACATGACACTAATAAAATAAACAGATTTAAATCCCAGCCAACACAGAAATCTCAATTAAGTCTTCGAGCTTCGTTCCATCAAAATTAACAGACACCCAAGGGAAATTTGACCGATGACTGTAGCCAATAAAAACTGATGACAAAAACAACTGTTATAATTAATTATATTACATGGTTATTTCAATCATTGCAGGATTAATGGCCATGCATTCAAGAATAAAAGCTTGTCTGAGTCACAGAAAACATTGTATACACAATTCTTAAACATCGTATGGCATGCTCTGCAAACAGATACAAATTTATACAATTATTAAAAGATAAAATACAAAAGACAAGCAGTATTATCATACACAATACACTTAAACTGCAAGTGAATTCCTTCCTTCTCTAAATCATTTTTTTCTTCAGTAAAGAATGCAGTTCTGTTATAAATTAGTTCATTACACTCTTGAAAATAAAGGTTCTTTATTGCATGATGATCCATAAAGAACCTTTAACACCAATGAAACCTTTACATTGCAAAAGGTTCTTTATAGTGGAAAAAGGTTCTTTGGATTATTAAAATGTTCTTCTCACTAAGAAAAAGTTATTTTAAGAACTGAATAGTTCTTCATTGGCAAACCCTGTGAAAACCTTTATTTTTTTAAAAGTCCTGTTCTTTGCCCTCACATGTATTAACAAAGTGAATCTGACACTTTTACATTTTTAGAAACACCCAAATTACAAATACAAATATTACATTATTGTTGTATGTTTTAAACATGTTCACCATTTTAAAGTCAATGTGAAATGACATTTTACATCTGTAATGTGATAGCATTCAAAGGTTTGGGCCAGCAAGTTTTTTAAAAAGAAATAGAAATCAATAAATTTATTCAGCAAGAATTCATTCAATTAAAGGTACAATATGTAAGAATTCTGTATCAAAATATCCAAAGTTGCACAGTGTTATATATTTCTTTCAATTATGTACTTACATTATCCTAAATGTTTCCAAAAATTTGTAAATTCAGAGAAATTTTAAAAATGCCCGTCCCTTGTCACTTGTCGCCTGTCAATGACGTAATATCCGCGTTATCCCTGCCTGGTTTCCGCTTGTACTGCCATAGTAACCGTGGCGACAGATGTGGACAACTGCGTAACGTCTAGCGGCACGCTGTTGTTGATTCGTTCAAACATTATGGATGGCAAGCACATGGCAAGCAGACTTTGGGACAAAAGGAGAACTAAAACGAGGATCAATATTGGCGTGGCGTTTTCGAGATGCCGAGAGCTTCGCGGCAAACTTCGACTTGACAGAGCTTCTCGACTTGACAGAGATGCCTCTTGCATTTGCTTTATTAGACAGGTGAGCAAATGTACATAAAACAAATCAATGTTATATAGCTCAACATGATGAAATGTTAGAATATGATCAGTATGTTATTCTAATGTTGATCTAGCTTACTGCTAGTCTCATACAGACAAACTAACACATAGAATGCCATTACAACTTTCAACACACTCAAATGCAGTTTAGTATGATAGTGTAGACCAAGTGAAACAGCGCTGCGTTACCTCACAAGTTTAATTCGTCAAATAAACTGACCTGTGTGAGTAATTCAGCACTTGCGGGTAGTTCTGTAGAATTAAATGTCCTCATTTCTTTATATCCGTGGGACTAGCCTGTGGCACTGATATCTGTCTCTCATAAGCAATCATGCCCTGCTTCATACCACAGTCACATGAATGTATTCACTCATCCATAAACATTATTCGATCCATCAGCATGACGGAAGATCCATGATTCCACTTATCACTGCGTCATCAACCTACGCCTTTGAAAAAAATTACATATTGTAGCCTATCTGTAATCAACAGTGAAAAAGAAATATATTTCAAATAAATGCTGCAAAGTTTCTATTCATTAAAGAATCCTGAATCCTGTATCAGGGTTTCAACAAAAATATTTAGCAGAACAATTCTTTTCAACATTGATAATAATAAAAAATATACCTGAGCACCAAATCAGCATATATGATTCTGAAGGATCATGTGATTACATGATCATAATAAGAATTAGTTATCTTAAATTGTAATATTGTTTCATAATGCTGTTTTTACAGTATTTATCATCAAATATATTCAGCCTTGCTGAGCATAAATGACTTTCAAATACATTAAACAATCTTTAAAAAAGGCCCCAAACCTTTGAACGGCTTTCAAGGCTTTCTATTTTCAAGACCAGGAACATGTGTTAAGAAAGTAAACAGTGCCAAATATGTTTTCATGTTGCCTTTAGCTTCACAGCAGTTGTTCCCATAACACTCCGCACTATCACTGCATGAAGTTGTGTGAAGCTCCTAATAGAGAATAAAAGAAACATGCAGCTGGCTATATGAATAATAAATTACAGCAGGCATCACAGGCTAAACCATCATGACATGTACTGACATGTGAATGTGTTGAAACCAGTAATGAGAAAAACGTTGTCAAAGAGCAAAGAGCTGCTAAAAGAGCAGGCCAGTTGAAACGTCTCCTCTGGAGAAAGGTCTTGCCCAGAGACTGATAAATGTTAATCACCTGACATGGGTCAAGGCAATCAACCTGATGAATACACTGAAATGACAGAGAAGATATGGCACTGAGTGCAAATGGAGAGAGTGTAAATGGGGTCAATACTCACTTAATTTCTTTGCAGTGGTACTCAATGTGAATGTTCTGTTTGTGTTAGCGGTTTGGTATGTTTTCTACTTCACAGTTTATTACAGGTGTCACATTGCAGCCAATTACAAAAGACTCTTTGTGAGCATGGTTGGAAAACTTTCAATACCCTGCCTAGAATTTGGCAAAGCAATTAATGTGTTTGCTAATTGGATGCCTGTGCATGTGGGTCTTCCTAAATGCCTCTTTCTTTCCAAATCAACACACATCTTCCCTCTGTGAACTGACAGTAATTGCTGACTTGAGCGGTAGGGGAGTCATCAGCTACTATTTCTGTCGATATCTCATTCAGCATGGTGTGAGTGAGTACAAGGTTAAAGCCAGACCCTCACAGTGGGCCACATTAAATTTCCAACCTGTAGGAAGAAAAGTGTGTTTGATGGACTATTCGGTTACACCAAGATGAGAATGATTGTAATACATTTTGATTCATTTTAGGATAGTAACTATAGTGTGCCAAAACATAATAATGTCAGTGGCAATCCTTTATGCTGGAATATTTAAAAACATATTTGAATGTTTAAACATGTTATTAATGTAATTTTAATGCATTTAGTGCTACGGAATGTTCCAACGAGTATTTTAGCAAAAGACAACCAATCACAAGCTGCCTCACCTCTTGCCTCATTAAACATGAACTTTGCACACACAGACAGAAACTTTCAAACTGTTTGGTCTCAGGTCTCCATCCTTTCTTGGCTAAGGGGAAACAATTCAAAATCTCGGACAGCGACGACATACGAGTTGAGTGACGAATAAACACAATTTTATTTATATGCACAACCATAGCGGATCTATGTGTCGACATTTCGACAACGCTTTAAAGCTTTAAAGTATTGTGATTGGGGGTAATATGGGTGTACCACGTGCATGTGAAACTTAATGTGGAGTAGGCCTATGTAACGAGCAAGGTAAATTTCTCTATAGAGACCATTAGAGAAATTATTATTATTATTATTAATAATAATAATAATAATAACAACAATTAATCCCCGATTTTCCTTAAGACGATACGTATTCGCCTACCTTAAATACAAAATATGATAGTTCCCAGTAAACACTTGTTACACACCAAATCTTGTAAAAAAAGAAAAAGAAAAAAGCGCCTTTTGCAGCACATTACGTCGCAACATCAGCATAATGCCATGCCACGCATGGGAAAATCTTAAGGACACGAGTTTCACCGCTAGAGGGCACTGTAACGCTTGTTGAAGCAAACGCAGTACAATAGGGTCCAATCACTCACAAACTACATCAACACCTGCATCATCACTCTTATTATAATATAACCATAACTCACTGCAATGGGATAGAATCATTTGTTAAATATACTTATAATACCCTCCATCTTTAGGACCAAGGCTCCTCCGTTCCGCAAATTTTAGACATTGGCCATATTGATCGATTCATCTACTCCAGATTAACCAATCACAACAGGTGTATTAAAGTAGTTATTTCTTTGTTTGCAATGCATGCATCCACACGTAGCCTAGGCTACACATCGCTAGCAAACTATTCATAACAGTTCGAAAGAAGTTGACTCGTTCATCTTATTTTATTGTAGGCTGCATTATATTTTGAAGTTTAAATTGAAATTCTAAAGCCGCCCTCCCAGTTCAGCAGTATTTGCCAGTCAGAGAGAGAGAGAGAGAGAGAGAGAGAGAGAGAGTGTGTGTATTTCATGACTCACTGTGCTTGTCGCTGCGGAACCCAAAGAGCAGACGAAAGCACAAGGAATATCCACTGTGGACTTCATGGGTGAGAGAAAGAAGGAGCATTTTCACGGAATGATTTTTATTATTTCTTGCCATACATTGTTGAAGTTTATGACTTGCTTTTCGGCATCAAAACTGTGACGGGCGATACATGCACCGACAGGAGGACTACAATTTCATTTCTTAAAGTGTATTAATAACTGTGGAAGCTCGGAGTATATATTGCCGTCATATTTTCTAAATGAGGACTTGTTTATGTAAAAGCACCTAATTGGTTATTAATTACTGACATTCTCTTTTAAAAGTGACTTTATTCGTTAACGCGTGGACACCTCGCGCCTCCTGGAATTACAGTGGATTTTTTTTACATCATAACGAAACGTTGCCGAGCCTCACAAGCGATGTTCAACTTTCCTTTGAGATTCTCCACCACACAACTGTGTGAACTGAGGCTTATTTAGACGGATCACACATTCGCGACCACCGTACTGCTGTTAACGACAGACACTTGTAGCACTGCACTACAAATTTGGGACTTTTCAAGGGATATATTTTTAGTGTTTAATGTGCTCCTCAGACACTTCAGAAGACATTTAAAACCCACGAAACAGATCATGGCTGTCAAGATGTCAACATCTAGTAAGTGCACCTCAGGAGAGACTCGTGTCGAGATGCTCTGAGGAGGAAACATCTAACCGATACTCTGTTTCTTGCTTGTAAAGAGATGAAGGCTGTGTGTACCGTCCTGTAGACCTTAAGGAAGATTTGTGGGTGGGAAAAAACTGACCCGTTCCCTTCTCCTTCCCCGACCAACTTCAGAGGAACTGAAGATGCTGCGTCTCAGCCTAGCTGGGCTCGTATTGTTCATGCTTTGCAGAGGTGAGTCTGTCAGAGCGCATCAGCAGTAACAGGTGAAGACCTGCATGCATGCTGGATCCGTGTCTTTTATTTTCCAAGCTAATTTCTTTCATCACCATATAAATGGTAATAAATGCACCAGCTCAGATATTCATCACATACAATAGCGTAAAAGGTGCTACTTCATGGTGTGTGAATCAATATGATTACAGATTGCTAGAGGTGCTCTTGACATGTTATTGATGACCGGTTATAAAGCAGTTGAAGGTGGGTTCCAAATGACCATGGTTAAATGTGCTGAATATACAATTACCATATGATTTTTTGAACTAGAAGAGTGATGCAAAACTAATAATACTGTTCAGAAATTAAGAATACCCTGCATAGACACACTTCACAAACACTTTAGCACCTATCCATTTGTTTTTACATTACAGTTTGTCTTCCTTTAGGGATTTGAGCATTTGAAAATTCTTGAATCATTTACTCACCTCATGTTATTCCACACCTGTATTACTTTCATTCTTCTGTAAAACACAATATAAGATATATATAAAAATGTTTTGATTCATACAATGTAAGTCAGCTTTCCTCCAAATAACTCATATAGGTTTGGAATGACTCAAGGGTGAGTAAACGACAATTTTATTTTTGTGTTAACTATTCCTTTAAATAAGTTTTGTCATTGAGACTAGTTTGTTCTAACCTGTTTTTTTCCCTGAAACTGTTACATGTGTTAACCTGTTTATATAATCCTTGAGTGTAGTGTAGTTAGAGAGACTTGTCATGCTCGCCAGTCGCCAGAACTACTTAAGTTATAATAAATACAGAAATCAATATATTTGAGTTTCCAGAATCGTCAGAGTGAGGCAAGCAGCTGTTTATACTGCATCATGATTAGATGAACTAGCTCTTCCTGAACCCTCATTTAGAACTCCATTACTCTTCTAGAAGAGATGATTCAGGTCAAAAGGGCAGGAAAATGTCACATATAATCACACATAAAAATTGTTTAATGCGTTCAGTGAGAGGATAGATGAATTTCCTTGGACATTATCATTGCTTTTCTCAAAATTAAAAGGGTGAATCATTTTTCTGAGAGAATGAATCACTCTAATTCTCATGAGTGTGTATTTCCCATGTCGTGTACACTCTGTGCATTGGGTTTGATTTGTCTGGCACGCCGAACAGGCTTGACAAACGCGGCACTGACTATGCCAACATCATTCAAATGCGCTTTAGGTTAGATGCTCAGTCTTGTTCAGGTCACAAAATCAAACAGAGAAGTATATAAAACAACAAGACGTTGATGCCGAAAGAACAAGAGGGTTCACATCATTAATTTAGCAAAAAGCACTTTGAGCTATTATGAGAAACTTTATGAGGATCATAACATAGAGATGGAGGCCATAAACATGGAATCCTGAGAAAGTTGAAGTCATTACAGTGATTGGTCCACTTTAGATCAATGCATGGTCATTAGATCCAATGAGAAGCTTAAAAAAATAGACTATAATCTTTATTTTTTCTATTAACTGGCTAGGAACCTCACAGAGGCACCTGTTGTGGTGCCAGTGGAAGGCAATGAGACGGTGAAACAATAGTGGGTCCCCTGTGAGCCCATGCTGAAGTGCCAGCATCATTACCACGCACACTCACACAAACAACAAGACTATTAAGTGTGATTACAAGAGCTGTCTTTCTCGGTCTCACTGATCTTTGGCTATGGAGAGAGCGAGAGAGGGGCTGTAATCACCTTCCTCATAATTCAGGGTGGCTGCCAGCAGCCGTATGCTGCTTCCTGCTCGACATCAATAAAAATAAACTGTTTTGTTGAACACGGTCCAAATAAATAAGTGTCAATCTGACAACCTCGGCTCGAGGACGGCAATTTAGACCTCCAAAATGATTAGATGGAGTATTATAATCATTGCCATCAACGTCTATGTTGATACATTTTTTGAGAAAATTCTTGACATTCTTGAAAACCTCTAATTTAGTTATTTCGTATGCGTATGCTTTGCAGGCAAAATAAGATGTTGGTTCTGTATTAAAACCTGGATTTTATTTCACAGAGCATTGCATTGAATAGATAGCAAAGATCAGATATGCACCATATGTTAATACACAAGTCATGTGAATGAAAAGTCCAACCAACACGATGCGAAAAAAATGTTGAGTGTAAATATAAAGGTGTGGTCACATTTACCGTAGCTCTGCAAAATTTCTTGGGCAAAATCCAATCATTTCAACAGAAATCCACATGATTGAGAGTTTCATGTAAGGGCGAAAAAAGTTCCACGTGCAGCTTTCGCTCATGTTCAAGTCGTTCAACATAAAGCTGCTTGGTTTGAAATGTACTTCTGTGTGAGTGGTGCTTCATGCATCGCTACATTGACAAACTACTTTTTTCTGACAAATTTAATTAATGTGCCTGCACCTTTATTCATTCTATTCTTTAAAAAATTGGTTAATCTAAATGATATACCATTTTGCCCAATATTTGTGTTTGCTATGTGTTTTTATGCTTATTAGAGTATTGGGACCTTAATAAACACGCCAACTCTATTGAAATCAGTTCTGAATCAAGTCTGGTGCACATTTCGCATGAGGAATGCTATTGGTATGGTACTTTTTTATCAGTATCCATTTTAGTTAGGATGCTGAATTAGAAGGCAGCAATAGGTAATAGGCAGCAAGGCAGTTCACTCGATTCCAGTGGGGGTTGCAAAAGAGAACTATGCACTGTAATGTTTGATTCTGAACCATTTTCCTTTCACGCTGCCGGTTGGGGTTTCCTGTGGCACTAAACAAGATATTTCTATTCTAATCTCTGGAGATACAACAACAGATGTTTGTGTTCTTCAGAACACAATTTACAGTTTGCATTATATTAAATCAGAGTTTAGCTTTGGCCATAACTTCCAATTTGTGCGGTTTGACTAAGGAGAACATTTGTGGCAACCTTGCAAAAAATATCTGCCCCCCCCCCCCCAAACTCTCATGTGAACGAAAACACGATGGCTTGCATCTAGCGGTGTAAAGCAGCAGAAAAATGCATACATTATCATGAAAGCCAGAGCAGACTCCCGCCAGCTTGCTGTTAGCAGTGGGAGTATCTCACGCGCCTCCCCAGAATAGGGCTGAGAGTGCTGGGCTCATGCAACGAGCACACATCACTACTACAAGACAATATCAGAGCCAGAGAGATGGGTGCAACTCAGTAGGTGGTCTGGACACATTAGCTAACAGAGCATTAGTCAAACAACTCACCCAGCAAGAAGGAGTGAGGGATCAGATCACACCTCTTCCTCCCCCTGACAGCTTCGTTCTCTCTCGCTTCTCGCATGATTCTCGCTTCTTTTTCCAAGTGTCTTGTTGCATGAGGGTCTTGGCGATCGTTGTGCTGTTGATGGGATGACAAACATCTCAGCAGCCTTAAAGGGTACATAATTACTTAGACAGAGAGCCCCTAGCATTGGCATTTGGAATGGAATGAATTGATGCAAATGATGCATCTTAAAAAATAATAATAATAATTGAAAATAATTTAGCATGAGAGTAAAATGAGCGCTGAGCGCTTCAGGGTTCCTGTTAGAGAAGTTTCTAGTCATGCAGGTGATGATGAACTTTTAATGATTGCTCAGCAATGCTCAAAGACAGTTTCTGAAATTAATAAACAGAATATGAAATGAATCACTGAATCACAGCATGTAAAAACACAGGACTGAATATTACCTATCATTGTCTGTATGTAAACAAACACTATCACTATCACTAAATTCTTATAGCTGCAAATTTTAACAGGAAAACTAAACTTTTCAACCCAAATGTTGACAAAGCTTTACAAATCCTTATTTGAAAAAATAAAAAAATTTAAAAGCCTTGAAATTTGAATGTTTATAGGCATATAGATGGATGGATTATAGATAGATAGATAGATAGATACCTGTAGATAGATAGATAGATAGATAGATAGATAGATAGAAAGATAGATAGAGACGGACAGACAGACAGACAGACAGACAGAAAGTGAGAAGTTAACATGTCCAGTAATGGGTTATAGAATTTGAAATGTTTTCTTTTGGGAATTAAGGAAAGATATTTTTAAAAGCAGTTCTCATCCTCAGTAAGAGGCTTATCAAAAATCTCCCCAATCAGACGATACATTTCAAAAGAAGAAACCACTTTTAAAGTTCGGCTGCAATTACATGTCTGGCCTCAGATGTCAAAAATATTGACTATGACTACTGCAAAGATAATTGTAAAACCAATATGTTCAAAAATGTTTTTTTGAACAAAATCAAACCATCCAAGTTTTCTCATGGTTCTAAGCCATTTGCCAATTTTCGGCAACGTGGCCTCAGGGAAATTAATTGTGCCTAAGGCTTCTCCAATTTCAGCTGTAGGATTGAGATTTTTCTCTTTCAACTTTTAGAAGTCATTCGCCCCCAAAATGGATAATCCTCTGCAAACTGAATTCAGGAATAAAATGTTTAGACCCTTTTAGAGACGTCAGTTGCCGTAAACGGTGATCATTTTGCAATCCATTTATTATGGTAATAGCAACAGGAGTTTCAAAGCACTTTCAGCTGAATTCTCATGCAATTTCTACATCCATTCAAATTTTAGAAAATGCTCAAGGTACAGAGCTATTTGATTCAGATTTTTTCCTGCCCACCTTTAACTTAAGATAATCTGTCATCTCAGCACTCTTTTCAACCTGTGAAATATAAAAATAAATAATTTTATATCCTGCTTAAAATGAATTATGACAAGTAATTAAGTGCAAGCAGGTTGTTACATGTACACAACCAAAGCTCGGTGAGAATATTATATTTCCACTTTTCTTACAGATGTACTGCAATTAAGCTCACCATATGGAATTGATACATCTAACTCAACATTCTATGAATTTAATTCAAAATCAAATGTCATGTCTCAATTTGCATGCTTGTGCACTATTCTATTGGCATTTAGTGGAAGTGTGTTCACACTGAAAATTCCAAATAGAAAAAGTCCAGATAATGCGCTTAATTAACTGAAGTGTGGAATGTTGGACACACAGCGGTGGGTGGGGAGAGATATCAGACTAAATAACCGTATAAAATTCATACACTACAGGTTGAGAACTTAGTGCATAAGTACATAGTGTATAAGAGCACAGTATGGTGCTTCATTTTGGACACAACTAAAGTGTGTGTTTTCATCAAACTGCATTTTTAAAGTCTCTTTTTTTTTTGTAACTGAAGCTCAAGCTCTGAATTTATGATTTGACATGGATAAGTATAGTCTAGCAATTATCTTTACACTATTATCCTCTCTCTCCCAATGTTTCTGTATTAAGTTAACACTTGTGCCAGCAGGGGGGCAGGGAAACTTGCTGACCTCTGCTTCATTTACATTATTATTTGCCAAAGCATGGTCTCTGCTCCTTGATAAGATCATTCTAGCTTCCCCTCTTCTCATCTTGCATCCTACTCTGACTCTCCTTTTTGCCCTTCACCTCGCTTTCAGATTTAATTAACAGCACTAAGCAGGGTTCACTTGGGTTCAGGCAGCCTAAATCTAAATGGAAGCGAATTGCTTCTCTACTTCTGTGCTTCCTCCACCTTCAACTCCTATATTACAGCCCACAGATAAAGCAACACCCTCCATACTCATCTCATATGGCACCAACTAGGCAATTACCTTTCCCAGCTGCTCCCCTCTGGTTCCTCCTGGTTAGTGTACCATGGTTCCCTTTTCAAAGTCAATCTTTAATCCGAAATAGGCACCAAGATCGGAGTGTTACTCCAATACGACCAATCATTTTTTTCAGTGTTGGGGAATCTATTTTAAAACTTTAGCTTGTGAACCTACTCGTAGTATACAGTCATGATACAAAAAAGTAAAGAAAAATCCAAACAAAAAGTAGCAAAATTTATTTAAGGGCAATTTATTTATTTTATTTTTGTGCAGATAATATATGTAATTTAATCAGAGCAGTATTTCGTCTTAAAAATTTAATTTGTCTTTTTGCATTAAACTTGGGATTTGGGTGGCTGGATTAAACTTGAAAAAATAACATAAATGTATAATGTATGCATATATTACACACATATATTAGTTGAAATAATTCTATATTTTTATATATATATATATGTATATATGTATATGTATGTATATGTTTATGCATGTATATGTTTATATAACACAAGCTAAGCTAATTAAAAAACAACTACTGTCGCACTTCTGAAAAGTTATTGCCTCACTCTTTTTAGTTAACTGCTCACAGACACTGATTTCTCCTGTTCTTGCAGTGCTATGAAGTCTGGCTTCCGTGAGCCTTTCAATGTAATACATTCAATTTTTAATACAGGATTTAATACATCAAACTTTTTTCTTTTTTCATCAAACTCCCTGGTTCTCTTACCCACCCAGCAAAAAATGGGTATTTCTCTGCAGCACCATCTCTGTATTCAGACAACCTCATTAAACCCTACACTATCACTGGAGAACCCTCAGAACCATCACTAAGCATCGGGCTGGTGCCGCCACTGGTCTGCTTTAAAGTGTACCGATAAATCCGATTTTAAAAGGCCCACATGGGGAACCGGAGACCAGGCCAAAGCCTGCAGATTAAAATTGAGCTGTAAAATCACTTTGTTTCACTGTGGGCTGCCATGGGTTTTGGCTCCACGCAGTACATTTGCTGTAGGTAATTGGGCTCTCTCCGCCACTGTATGTAATCTCCATAAACACAGTGCTTTTGCCCCTCAGGACGAAGGCGGGTCTTTTTTGTTGTTGCTGGAGGAGAAGGTGCTGTGTCTCTATGCAGGGCTAACTGATGTGGAGGACAGTCTGCTTTGCTTGATTGCCTCTCTTGTATTTGATTGTGCGGTATGAAGTGGCTTTTTGGCTTAATTGCTATAGAGTTAGCTGAGCTTGTTTTTTCCTGCGTTGAAGTCAAATTTTTTAGACCTGAAAGGAAAAGGGAAACTACAACTTTCCTTCACAACTCAGGCTCCTGTGCAGTTCCTTTCACTCGTTTGCTATGATTTTTACATTATTGAGTATCACAATTGAAAGAATGATGAGATAGATTTTGTTTAAGGGTCTCAAAACAGCTCTGTTAGTTTAAAAAAACTTGTTTCAGCATCGACATGAAGAGCATTCAGCATGCCACAGAAAAAAAAGGCTGAACTGAATTTGAGCTTTCATCGATTTTACTACCTTTGCAAGTGAGAAAAACAGCGTAAATTCCATTTGAATTAAACGGAAAGCTACGTTTTTTTTTGTTACAGGTTGTATCGAATTTAATTATTTTGCACGTCTAAGAGAATCATTACCCTCCCTTCTCATTCTGTTGTTATAGATTTCTTATCAACTTTTACATGCTAATCTGATTAATATGCCAAATGAAATTTGCATTTGGTGCAGATTGACCATCCATGTTATGAGCCTCTTAATTAAGATGAATGTGATAATCTAATAATCTTATAAATTATATGGATTTGGCATGTTAATCAAAACAAGGAGTTTTTTTTTTTCTTTACTGCCTGTTATTCTCCACTGGCATTTGTTTCTGTAATTTCAAGGTGGGAAAGTAGATTAGATATTTGACTACCAGCTAGAATTTTATGGCATGATATAAAGCTAACCTCAGGTGCAGTTTAGTAATATTTTCCCTTATTAAAAATGTTTTGCATGCAACAAAATTAATCATATTTCTGACAAATATGTTTAAAATGATGGACACTCACATGAGATCGAGACTCTAGGCAAATCTGTGGTCTAGAAGAAGCAGTTTTTTTTTGTTTCTTCTTGGTTGGGATGATGTAATCACATGACTAGCTGGCAGTGGCCTCTTGAAATTATACTAATAAATTTGTTATTTACTACAATTTATATTAAATGGGTTCAATTAACAATATACCAACAAAAAATATACTCATTAAAGACACCGGATTAACCATATAGAGGGAGTTGTTGAGTTGAACAGCCCAGCACAAAATCAGCGCTAATCTGAACATTAGTGTTGCGAAGAAAAGAGCTAACAATTTTACTTAAAGGTACACTATGTAACGTTTGGCCCTCTAGCGGTTAAAAAACAGAACCGCATGTTGTAGAAGACCATTGGGTCTCATTCACTAAGCATGCGTACGTATAAATTTGTGCGTGAAATCTACGCACTAACGTTTTATTCTAAATTTACGACAAAATGTAGGAACAACTTTTTATATTACATTATATTCAGGGTTTGACCGTCACTCACTACGCAACAAATAACGGCGCGCGATTGTTCGTTTGCATTGAAGCAATAGCGAAGATTAAAAAGCATTTGGTTAACAGAAAAGACATTGTTATTTTCCAACATCCTACAATTTTAGCAGACCCTGGCTTATCCTGAGACCACAGGTTTGTTTTGTTCCGCGTGGTGTTTGATGTGCATTGTACTGTATTGATCTGTCCACCTAAAATACATTTTTTGGTGAAAAGGATGAGAATGGCTGGATGGCAGGACGATGTGTCAGGGCAAGGGAAACTCCTTAACTGTTAAAAGGACAAGATATTGCAGCGGATCGACTTTCAAACGGATTTTTACGAATATAGGACTGACCTGATGGAAAATGCTATATCTACTGTTCAGGCAACGATACACTAGCATACTTGATCTTTCACAATACTCTACTCTATAGATCTTATGCGCCAGAGAAACGAGGGCGCCGCCATCTTCAGAATATTGTCTTTTAACTTCCGTTTTTGCGGTCGCTCTGTATATTTCTATGGTATTGCTGTTCAGGAGAAATTAGCTTTTGAAGTGAATTTACTTAATGTAAAGTTAACGAAAGTTATCATGAGGACTGTAATGTTCAAAGCAGATGACTTTACAAATGTCAGTCGACCGGGAAGATTTTAAAACGAGCCGTTCATTAATAAACACGCAAAATCGCTGTGAAAATACAGACCGGAAGTCAAAAGACAACGAGCGCAACGCTGAAAAGGGGCGGGGCTACATAAGGTCTATAAGCTTCAATGAACATTATCAATGATAACTATGTTTACTAGTGAGTAAACTAGTGAGGCGCGTGCGAACAATACTAATGAGAACTAAGAGTGGTTGCTAGGGGTGTTGTGTAGTGATACAGAGTGATAGATTGGTATATAAAATTAATAGATAATAGTTATAAATAAAAGTTATCTGCGTGCACGCGCATGTCCCGATTAATCATAATCCCCAGCTGATCCTTAAAGGCATAGTTCATAGTTCATCCAAATTTCTGTCATCATTAACTTGGCTTCAAGTTGTTCCAAACCTTGTACGAATTTCTTTCTTCTACTGAACACTACTGATATTTTGAAGAATGTCGATAACCAAACAGTTGATGGTCCTTTTTGACTTCCATATAGCATTTCCCCCCACCGTAAGTTACTGGGGCCCATCAACGGTTTGGTTACCCATATTCTTCAAAATATATTTTGTGTTCAGCATAAGAAAGAAATTAATACAGGTTTGGAACAGTGTAAATGATTATTCATTTCTCTCGTCTGTCTGCGGTTTATTTCAGAACGCTCTGAAGAAATAAAAAAAAGTTTTTTCAACAGCGCCAAGCAAACGGTATTTAAATAAAAAATCATAATATTATAATAGACAAAGCAGCAGCATAATGCATCCATACATTTTAATATATGATAATATACAATCTAAGAGCATGAATAATAGCCAGACAAAAATAAACAAAACATATCTACTATGGGGATATCACGTCAAGCACGAGCCCAGTAGGCCTATAATGATAAATCCTCTGGCGAGCGAGAGTACAGTATACTAACTAACCTGATAACATTTCCCTCAAAATATTTCAGCAACCACGTCGTGTCTTGTTTTCTCGCGCCTGTTTAGAATCAGAACAAGCAATGATCACTTTTGTGAGTCAGTTCTTTTCCACGATTCAATCAAACGTGTTATCGGTTCAAGATCAGTCTGAATCGTTCCGAGTCTTTCCTAATCGCTTGGTGCAGTTTCTCACTGCGTAAAACAATAACGCTATACTTTTTAACAGAGAAAAAAAGAGCACTGGATTATGTGGACCTATAACCATTCGGAACAAACAGCATAAGCACCCTATCGCGATGAAAAAGGTAAATCAACAACTGCACGTGCACCTTTCCAATGACGTAGGTAAAGATATTTTCCGATTGAAACATAGCATTAACACAAAAACACTAAATGTACCATCCATGGCATTACCATATGTTGTTTGGTGTACCATCATGTAAATGAATATGTTAATATCCTAATAACCTTGTATTTCGAAACCATAGTTCAACTTAAATCTATTAGTTAGCTTCTTCTTTTTGACAGGGGATTTGGAGATTCTTCTGAAATGTATTCAGTGGTTTACATATTTCTTCAGAAGATGGGCTCTTTTTGTTTTATTTTTATTTTGAATACATTTTTTTGGAGTGTTTATTTCTGTTCATAGCCATTCAGATTCCCATACCATGCACTTTGCATATTTTCCCAGCATTCATGTTAATGTAGGTTTAAATTGCTTTCTATTTTAGCACTATTTTTTTTTTGTGGAATTTGCTTAATGGAGCATTACTGGCATGGATTTAAAA
The DNA here is from genome assembly GCF_949319135.1 of Squalius cephalus. Lineage (NCBI taxonomy): Eukaryota > Metazoa > Chordata > Actinopteri > Cypriniformes > Leuciscidae > Squalius > Squalius cephalus. Next base: position 14,018,929 of record NC_137138.1, on the reverse strand, counting down.
TGCTGTAGTACTTGTTATAAAGAAAATATTTAGATTATCAATAATCTCAATTGTTGATTGTTTGTTACACTACAGATGAATTGACAGCAATGGATAGGAGCTAAACACTGAGTACACCTTGCAGCGTCCTCTTGATGATGAATGGTGATAGCTGGCATGCTGTTGACATTTCGAATCGGCGCAGACATTGAACGCGTGTCTGTTTTGTTTTGTGAAGACATCTACACCGACTCTGTTAGCAGTGAAAAGGCCACTGAAGGCATTGAAATGGATCAGACAGCCCGAGAGTGGAGCATGAGGAGGGAGGAAAAACTGAAAGGTAGTCCCGGAGGGACCAGGGCCCATTGCAGTGGCCCCCACAGTGAGGAAAGGATTGAAAGGATCCAGCTCAGGAAACTGTGACTCAAAGTGTGAGGAAATGCACCATGAGTGAGTGCTGTCAGAATCAGGCAGGGAATTACAGACTCATGGAGCATAACTCTAAACACAACTCAGTATTACAGAGTCCCATAGTGTGGGACTTGTGTTAATAAGGTCTTAGCAAATGATTGAGCATTATTATCACTGATTACAGTTTTCACGCTCTCGGGTTGGTGAGTTTCAAGGCCCGTCAGTAAGTTGTTAATGGTGCCGAGCAACGGCTGTCAACACAAGAGAAAGAACAGCTGTGAGACGCCATTAGAGGTTTCTGACATGGTGACGGAGAACATCTAGTTTCCTTATTGTTGTGCAGCTTGTGTGTGTTATACGTGCCATTGATTTTTCCCCACAAAGAAATCTGTGTCAGGCTTACAATTTTCCTCTGCCAGAATGATATAAAGTATTTTGGATACTGAACAACCATGTCAGCATATGATAGTTAAGGGTTGATAGTTTAGTTAGTCTTTTTGTTTTACCACATTGAGGACGGTGGAAAACAGATGAACTTTTATATCCCAGATGTGAAAAATAAGCTTGTCCTTATTCCTTACCCAGAGATCGATTGTTACGAGTGCTTTTGCTGATATCTGAATGAAAATAAACAAGCAAGCGAACAAACCAAAAACAAACAGCAGAAACAATTAAACACAATTGTAACGCCAAACAAAACACAGGCATTTTTTCATCTCTCTGTAATTATATTTCAATCATGCAAATGAGTCAGTTTTGGTAGTTAGGGGGTTGCTCGTGTGTGTAATTGAAAACGGGAATATTGTCTCGCATCAAAATCTCAGCAAATGCATTTTCTGGCTCCTAATCAGAGCAACCACCATGAGCAGCTTGGGCTCAATCGCAACTCAATCTTTGCTGAATTGAATCGTTTTATCTTAATTAACTGTGTAGAATCCATCCAGGTCTCAAGCTCGCCAATTTCAGCCCCCTGCATACAGCAAATTCTACTCCCCCCCCCACCACCACCTTTTTAATAAACATGTCTCAGGCTCTCTGGGATATCGACTCGAGGCAGTGATCGACTGATGGACAGCAGCACGGTCCAGTGTATAAGCTCTATCTAAAATACATTATCTTCTCCTGTCAGCTGAAGGGATGGAAACCACAGGGCTGTTTTCCTTTACTGCATCGTGTACCTTTCAGAAAGGCTGTACATCGAAATTCCTTTCAGGCAGAACACATTGCATTGCTTTTCTCTCGAAATACGGGCCTATCCAACCTGCACAGGTGAACACCGGTTTGTTTTTCAAACTTCGAATATTTATTTTTCAAGTTCACGAAAGGAAAGATTTGGATAGATAGAATAACCCAGATATTTCTTTACTCATCCCATGTTATAGAAGTCTTCGTGAAGACGACATAATATATTTTCTTACTGTTCGGACTTTTTAAAACTTTTGTTTTGTTTGCTGCTTTTATGTCCTTCTTTTTCATTCACTCTCAGTACCATCTAAAAGTGGAAACTATAAAACTATAAACTAAAATAACAAATTCAAGTTTATTGTCTTGTAACCAGTTGGACAAAAAGCTACAAAATCAGTCACGAGGAGCAAAATATGATGTAACAATAGGCATTAGATTTCCTCCCAAGTGCCCAGGATTATTTTCTTGATAATGATTGCCAATTATAATAATCGTGTTTTTAGAATGTCTCTGGTTGCAAATGCATGCCACCCTTATAATTACTATTTAATCACTGTTAGATATACTGTTCAAATAGAACTGGTGGGAGCATTTGTATTCTACAGTTGATCACATTGTTTTTACTTGATTTGTTCTGTGCATTAGGTAGTTCATTATGGAACCGTTTGTTTGCTGTCAATGCAGATAAGTGACTGTAAGATCAGTCAGTATCTGCCAGATTGCTCTGACACTGCCATACAAAACAAGTCAGCATTTGTGCATTGAGTATACAGTATTTGTGTTTGTGAGGCGGGGGTAAATACTTTGGCTGGTAACTGAAATGTTGCAGGTTATTAACCATCACAATTGTCCATATCACCTTTTAATGTTGCACAATTTGAATGCATTTTATACTATCCCAGATAGAGCTGTAATACTCCTACTCTGAAACATGTTACGTTTTTAGTAATAAATAATAAATAATACATTCCATATATGAAAAGTAACAGTTTATTTGATTGATTTTTATTCATTTGCATATTCCTGGTTTTATTAATCAAGTCAAGTCATCTTTATTTATATAGCGCTTTATACAATACAGATTATTATTAATAGGCGTTCTTTTTTATCTTAAATTGTTTTTAAAATAAAGTTAACCATGAATCATAACTGCAAACAGGTTTTACACATGCATTTTGATGCGCATGTATACATACACAGTCAGGGACTGAGAAGTGTTAGTGATTGCGATGGCCTGTGCAAACCTCTCACACAAGCTTTAAGGGTTCCATCTTTGAGCTGAAAAGGCTTCATCAGACATCCACTCCACAATGTCTTCTTGGCTGAACCTGTGAGTTGGGTGTGCGGATGTGAGCATGTGACGATACTTTTGTGAATCTCTGACACAAGAATCATTTAGCCCAACTACTCACCAGTGCTGCAGGCCAGAATCTTCAGTACGGCAGCATGCTCCTTTCATTTTTAATGGTCTCAGATCAGCCAACGAGCACACGAGGAAAGAGAACTTCAGAACATCTTATGAATCAAAAGCTGCTGGCTCTAGAGGCTTGTGCATCTCTTGATGCTGGCAGAGTAACTTCAGTTATTTGAAGCTCCGTTGGGCCATCTGGATTCATTCCTGCACTTCAATCACCCCTAAATGAAAGACGATGTATGCAATTAGCCAAGCAGACGGTAGTTGCAAATGGTTGACTTTGGCTTCTGGCTCACTACTCTGACATCCTGTAAATGATGACTGGAGGTGATTGGGGAAATGTGACAGTGGCTGTGGATTTGGCTGGAGCTCATGGATGTTTGTGTATGTGTGCGAAGTGTTGAGCTGTTCTGTTCAAAGCATGATTTTGATACAAACTGATATCTAGAAAACATGGATGTGTGTACTACCCAGAGGAAGATTCTGTTCCTCTTTCATAGCTCAGAATGCTTAGAGTTCTCAGTTATGTTTCTTTGAAATACTCTGTATCAAATGTTTCTCCTAAAATTTCTTGGCAAGATTCAACGATAATGATGACGACCTGCTGGCCAGGTGCCAGAGTGAGAGAATTTTGGGCCAGATATAAGAACTGTCACTTGCCCTTTTGGGTCAGCGCTGCGTTGAATTCGACATTTTGATGCAAATCCTGCTGATTAGTCACCTAGATAATGTTATCTACCAGGATGACATAGATGAGGTTTTGCAGATAGCATAAAAGAGGCTTGTGATAGTCTTGATAGCAGCATATTTAAGAATATGTTGAAAACTTTAAATCATTAATGTTTGGCAACGAATGCCCCCCTTTTTTTTAGGCAAAAGTGTGTTTATGAATTTACGCAAGTACATTATAGCTGTGATTTTAATCTTGTTGCACTTTTTTGTATAAAGAAAAAAAAATGTTTGCAAATACACCTTAACATGTAGTGAAAACATATTTCTAGAAATTCTGAAAATACATTATAAAGCAAAATTATTTTGTGGTTGGGCCAGTGAAAATGTTGGTAGGGCAAAAAAAACAACAAGCGTAGCGGGTCACGTTAGTCAAGCTCGCGTCAGCTGACTTCTCAGCTGATCCACGTCTACCTATAGAAATATGATGCCTATCACTATTAATATATAAGCTCCTTCAGTATTATCAATAGCTATCGCTTTGCTCATTAACTAATTACCCTCCTCCATCCCCAGCTCCTCCTCTCGTCAGTCAGGATTTGTCATTCTGATTCCCCCTGAATCAGATTAAAATGATCTAATATCTGCAATACATTCATGTTGGTTCTGTTCTGTTTACCCTAAGGGGGGTTATTGCTGCTCTCCCTGCTCTTATCCATGCTAGGCTGCATGGATGCACAGGGAGTTCTTGCCCAGAACAGAACCATACCGCCAATCCAAACTGTATGCTAATTGTCAATCGTATTTGACGATAGTGGTCCTGACAGAAAAGAAGTTTGCATTCATATTGAGATCTCCGAGAACTTTTTTGAGTGCAGTTTGGTATCTTGGCAAATCTGATCACAGTCTGATACATTGTGAGTATCTCTTTCGAAAAGAGGAAAAACATGTTTTTTCTCGGGATAAATATCTGAGAGGCAGAAGTCTTAATTTAAGCTCTATTTAATCTCATTGCTGAGCTCACATTTGCGATTCTTCTTTTCTCACGGTACATATTTAGCGCATAGTAGCGAGACTAGATGCAAGTATTTTCATAAGAAGCCACTTAAGGTGCAGTGGATATGAGCTGTTTCTGGTTGATGTGTGTGTTAGATGTGTGGCAGCAGCACACAGTTTGAAGGTGCTGTGGATCACTGCAGTAGTGCTTTGGTCTTTGCTGTCTTGCTGTACTTTTTTAAGAAGCAAGCATGTGACATGTAGTTACCCACACAGATACAGAGTGGGAGGTTATATTTGTATGTTGTTTATGCCACCCCATCTGTGAAAACAGCATGTTTTGTGTAAGTGAGCATATGTGCGTTTGCAAATGTGTACACTATACTATTCAAAAGTTTGGGATAAGTATGATTAAAATATTTTGTGAAAGAAGTGTCTTTGTTCTCACGAAGGCTGCATTTATTTGGTCAAAAAAACAGTTAAAGTGGTAATATTGTGAAATATTATTACAATTTAAAATAACTTTTATATTTTATTCTAAGGGACAGTTCGGTATTTATGGAAAGGACCACCGGAGGAAAATAAGGGAGGGTCATGTCTTTTTATTCTTTGTTGAGGGGAGGGTCATCCAACTTTTTTTAGTCTAGGGGGAGGGTCACCCAACTTTTATATTCATGAAAACAGCAACATTTCAAAGTGGCTTGTTTGCTGCATATATTTTACATGTAGCTCCATGTTGCTCTCGCGGTATCAGCCCCCCATCTATATCAGATGGGTCTGACCCAACAAAAATCCAGTTTGGCGCTGTTTGACAGTGCGCGCAGACTTCAGTACGCGCTCAGAAAAAGTGCATCATGTCAGAACAGAACGCCAATGAAATGTTTACCTGGCAAAGCTTTAAAGCACGAGCAAATAATGAACTTTTGTGATTGCGAATAAGTGCAGTGTCCTGTGAGTGTAACTCTACCGCTGCATTAACATGTGATGTGAATGTACGTCGAGTTTTACAGTTGGGACTGAGGCGCCAGAACTGCAGCTGATAGAATGTGCGCTGTTGCACGATACTACCATATTTTGTTTCCACAATAATGTTAGAGAGTAAATATACTGAAATTTCCGCCATAGCAGTGGAGTGTGATGTGTAAGATGTAGGGCTACCACATCTTTAAATTACTATTAGTATTATTTAAGTTAACATAATAAAATACGTAGACCTACACCAAAAAACTAGTTGAGGATAAATTCGTTAAAATTCCAGCGTTATGGACGTGACATTTGCAGTCAAAACTTGAAATATAAATTCGCAGAAAATGCATTTAATACCAATATATTGAAACGTCTGTTAATACATCCATACTCCCTTAATAAAGGAGTCAAGACATTAGAAAAATATCAGTCTACACATGCGTTTTATATTTAATATGAGGGAAATACACATGACGTGACACAAAAAATCTTTAACTTTCAGGTGGCAAAATATTTTTTAGTAATTCTATGAATTACACTGCGCAAACCAAAAGATGTATACCCACCGGATGAAGAAGGGTCGGCCACCACAGAACATAAAATATTCGTTTTATTTTATTTTTCGTGTTCGCATTTATGTGAAAAAAACAAACAAAACAAAAAACAATGTTAAGGGCGTGACATGACTTCTCCAGTTCTCCATTACGGACATGACTGCTCTGAAAGCGACTTTAAAAAAATCACAGAGACCTCAAACAGAAAGCACAAAGCCTGTCTTTTAAAGTGAATTTCGTTTTTTATTAATTGTATCTTAATTTTAATAAATGTTTCATCAACCAATTGCCTGGATTTAATAAATAAGAAGAAATACGATACGATACTAATATAGTAGAAAATAGATAATCATGACACGGAGGCGCCGGCGAGTGAACTGGACTCTTCTCTCATAAATGAACCGAAACTCAGCGTAAGGTAGGCTACTTGCCTCACAGACCTGAGAAATATATAGAAAGCTTGAAATGTCTACTTTTAAACAGAACAATTCAAAACGAAAGAAAACAGACTGCTCTCTTATGTAATCCGTATGAAATGTGCATTTCTCTCTGGTGCGTTCTGCGAAGATCACGATGCATCGTCAACTTCTTTGCAGTCGACACAGAAAACACTTGTTTATTAATAAACAATTAAAATGTCTCCTTGCTATATTTGACATATTCATAATCATTACTTTTGCTGGTTCTTTGTGACAGCTTTTAGATGCTTTATTGGCAGCGCTACCCACATGTTGAACGCGTCACACGCATCAGCACCGAAAACAGGATTTTTTTCTAATCTAAAATCTAAAATCGTGATACGAACCGAATCGTAGGTGTGGTCTATCATTACAGCCCTAGTAAGATGAGAAAGCAAGAGTTTATGGTTGTAAAAAAAACAAACAATGGCTATCTGAACATCTTTGCCAAGCGCAACAGAAGTAGGCTAATCAATAAATTATCGGGGAGGGTCATGCCTTTTTTCACAATCATTTTGGAGGGTCATAGAAAAATGTATTGCTGGCGAAGGGAGGGTCATGTATTTTTTGACTACAGATCTCAAAACTCCTCCGGTGGCCCCTTAAATAAAAAACGAACAGTCCCTAATTTATTTATGTGATTGCAAAGATGAATTTTCAGGCATCATTACTCCAGTCTTCAGTCACATAATCCTTCAGAAATCATTCTTCAGTAATTTGGTGGTCAAGAAACATTTTATATTGTCAATGTTAAAAACAGTTGTGCTGCTAATATTTTTTTGTGGAAAACGTGATTTTTTTTCAGGATTCTTTAATGAATGAAAAGTTAAAAAGTGTAACATTAACTGGTTTTGAGTCCCACGGAGGAGCTCCAGAAGGATAAAAGGAGGAGTGACGATTGAGAAGTCCCAGGCCTGGGACTTTTTGTTGTTGTTTTGTTTTAGTTTATGAGGCAGTCGTCCATGAGTTTCAAATTGAATTCTCTTTGCTTCTTGCACTGGAATGGTTTAAAATCACTTGAATGTGTAACACATGCAAATGATAAACTTTCTCTCTTTACGTAAGGGATAATGTATAGCGAGGCGGTTGTTAAAGCGAATAACAACCCCGACAGGCTGAACGGGTCTTGAATCAGCCTGAAGGGGTTGTTATTCGCTATAACAACCGCCACGCTATACATTATCCCGCTTATTACATGGCTACCTACAAAATAAATAAATAATTTGACACAAAATATTGATTTAAAAAGGAGTTTATTGATTTAAAAACTATTGTATTGCTTCCGCTAAAGAAAATAGTCCGTTCTGCGTCCATAGCAACGCTCTGTTTTTCATGGCAACGGTCTGTTACACTTCGGCTCGCAGCGGTCTGTTATCAAGAAATAACAGACCGCATTCTACATTGGAATTCAACCAAGCCATGTAATAAGATGGTTTAACGTTGCAAGTAATCTGCAAATCACATGCGTGCCGAACCTTTGGGCCTGGTCGGTACGGATCAGCTACGATCTTTTACACCCTTAATTTGCCTGTTACTGAAAAAGCTGCAATGTTTTGAAAAGACAGGAGAAAAAAATCCTGAAAAATGTTAGTGGTGTCACTACTAACTCCCCAACAATGCATGCTGACAGCATATACTTGCAGTACACCGTGTCTGTGGTTGTGTTATATTGAGGGAGAACATCCCCAACATGTTCTTAGCATTAGAACTGGGATCAGTCAGAGCTGTCATCCTTGTGCCAGAGAGGCATCGGCTCCTATAATTCTCTGTTGTATAGGCCCTGCAGCTCACACTAGTAGGGGAGGGTTCACACACAGATTTGCATGCTGCTCACACTGTGTTTGTGACAACAAACCCCAGCCACGGCAACACAGTCTCCTTCAAACCTATTACATCCCTCCTGGAGCTGCTGGCTGGCTGAAAAGAGCAGAGATGGCAAAGTCAGTGGTTGGAGGATGGAAAGAGAGGACCCAGCAGTTGGCCGGGATAATGGAGCCTCTTGTGGAATGGTGCGAGTGGCCACCAAGCAGAGAACAAAGGAGAAGGGGAAACTAGAAGTCCGCTGTTTGGTGGAGTCTCGCTGAGTTTGGTATGCAATCGCCATCAAAGTACCAGAAACTTTACGAATAGACAGTGCATCGACAAACCAAAATAATCTAAATGTTGAAGTTTGTTAACTTTTAAAAATCAAATCAAATGGTGTTTCTGGAGGTCAGGGTGCTTTAAAAACTATTATCTTGGTTATAAAGGATTTGACACTTTTTAATGGATTTGTTGCAGCAAAACCTCTTTTTGTCAGATCGATGTAAGCATAAACACAAAGAGGTTTTTGCAAGGTGTTATTTAGAACCGCTCATTAAATCGGAGTAGAGAGATTAATTGCGTGTTGTGTTTGGGTTGAGATGATAAGAGGCTTAGGTATTGATCCAATTCTTCAGACCTTTAAAGGATAAGTTGTGCCAAACCCCCATGATTTGGAGCCAGGGGAATAATGCAAACTGTCCACTGAAAGCCACTGAAAAGAGGAAGACAACAAAATCAAAATGGCTCGATACTTAGTTGTTACCATTTAGTAATCTACCACTGCTGCCATTCAGCATGCACTTTTATACAAAGCAATTCATTAGCGTATACTGTAGCCAACTTGGTGTTAAGTGGATCACCCGTTGCTGAATTTGAACCTGCAATCTTTTAATTACAAACCCAGAGTTTTTTTTTTTTTTACTTGCCTTTTGTTTCATTGTTTTCAGCCGTTTCAGCCAAAAAAAACATTACTTTTACAAGTAGTGAAGTAAACAGTCAGTTTTAAAGAAAGAAATATTTTATATTATTAAGAGTATTAATATTATAAATAAAAATATTAGTCTTATTATTTGATATATGCAAGGCCTAATTAGATTAATATTTTTACACACATCGGGGGCCCTATTTTAACGATCTGAAACGCAAGTGTCAAAGCGCAAGTAACTTTGTGGGCGGGTCTCGGCGCTGTTGCTATTTTCCCGGTGGGATAAATTACTCCTGCGCCCGGCGCAAATCTAAAAGGGGTTGGTCTGAAGTAGCTTCATTATTCATAGGTGTGGTTTGGGCGTAACGTGAAATAAACCAATCAGAGCATCATCTCACATTCCCTTTAAGAGCAGACGCGCTTTTTCCTTGGCGTATTGCTATTATAACGGCGGATTTGCCAGGCGCGCGCCAGGAGCGACGCCCTCGTCACGGCCGTAAAAGAGAGAGAAGTGACATTGGGGATGGAGAAACACACCCAAATTAGCTTCGGTTAAACAGGCATCTATCTATCTATCTATCTATCTATCTATCTATCTATCTATCTATCTATCTATCTATCTATCTATCTATCTATCTATCTATCTATCTATCTATCTATCTATCTATCTATCTATCGTTTGTAATAATATGATTTGCAAAAATGAAAACTGCTGCTTCTGTGTAGATTAGAGAATCAAAGTGTATGCGCGTTGTGCACGCTATACATTATGGTCAAGCATGCGCCCTTAAAATAGCATAATGAACAACGCGCAACTCGCCACTGACTTTAGACTAGGTTTTTTCTGGCCAGTGGCGCAATTGTTTTATGGAACAGTAAAATAGCACCAGGGATTGTTTGCGCCGGAACACGCCTCCTTTTTTTGCGCTGAACCGCCCAGGGAGCGCAAATTCATTCCCTAGTTTAGCGACGTGCTTCTGTGGAGGGAAAAGTCCGCTGTGCGCGGGTGCAAAATAGGAATGAAACATGCGTTGGTGTACAAAGTCAATTGCGCTGGGTGCAAGATAGGGCCCCGGATGTTTTTGCTCCACCGGTTCATATTAACTGAATTCAGAGCGTTCAAAAGCATGGGTATGATTTATTTATTTATTTGTTTCATTTTAACCAAATAATCATTTGGCATCCCTAGTCAGAGCCAGATGTGGTCAGCTACAGGTAGCAAGTGAAGTGAGACCAATAGGTGTGTGCTGTGGCACTCTTTGGCTGATGAAGACAGCAATCTGTTGCATTTTGGATAATCCGTAGTGGCTTAATCATAGGGCTGCACAATTTGAGGAAAAAAGTGTTTTCTGATAAAAATTAATAAAAGCTTTCTGATAAAATTGCGATTTTGAGGGGAAAAAAAATGTATATATATATATATATATATTTTAAAGAGCTCTAGGTTTGCTGTTGGCCTGCACCATTTGACCAAAAATTGTGTAATTACATATCAAAGTAATATAAATCAATAATTATTTTGTTTCAACAGAATAGTGGAGAAACAACAAGAAAATACAGGGTGACAAAAGAGAACAGCACTGCGTCCCCAATAGCAAAACAGCTCTATATATCTGTGCCACAGCTCCGATACCAACCCAGATCTTTACCCACTTGGTTACACCACCACCTTGAAATAAGACTGTGGTTCTGTGGATCAGCTCTTTTGTTATTTGTCTTATAAAGTCTTTTGATGGCAGATTGAATGGTTTGCTACCCCCTAGATTCTCACCACCTGAGCTACACAGGACTCAGTACTGGGCCCGGTGCAATTTTCCATTATCACATCACATGGTCTATCTCATCACTGACATGCCATCAACACTATATCTCATACCCAATTCCTGTCTCCTGCTCTGTTCTCGCCAAAACGATCTCAACTTGTCACTTGACATTTGAACTTGATGGCTACTCATCACCTCAGGCTCAGTCTCGACAAGACTAAATTCTTCCTCCCTCCTTTCCAGGACCTCACACAGATAATTCCCCTCCGTTTCGGTTGAAGGTCAAACAGTCATCACCTTGCTGTGGATGAAAAGCCTGGGAGTTGTTCCAGATGATTTTCACAGATCACACCGTGGTCGCTACTTCATGCTCCACAGCATTACGACTGTTTTCGTTAGTAAAACAGAAGGCTTTAGTTATCGCTTAAGTAGATTATGTCAGATCACTCCTTGGCTGCTCTGCTTGCACGTGCAGTAAAATCTGACAGGCACATTCAAAATACTGCTTGCTGAATGATTTGTTAGAAAATTCAGTATTCAGTGATCTAGGTGTGTTCATAACATATAAAAATCTAGTTTAAAAACTTCTTAGAAATGTACTCTTTTTACTCATGTTGGTTTCATATGGGTTTGAGAAAAATATATATACTTAAAAACATAATGAAAAATTCAATGATTCTTTTTATTTGTATCATGAATTATTTACTTTAATGCCCCTAAATATATCTAAATATATATTTTTTTTACAGAAATGAAAAACATGCGAATTGCTTATAATAGAAAAGGTGTATTCAAACATTGTATGCGTGAATTGCATTTTTAATGTACTTTTTGAATAATTTCATAGCGTCATGTCATTGACCCTGTTAACTTCACACTATGATCCAATAAGAAATCCCAGGCCGACTGCTGTTTAGTTTGAGTCAGGTCAGTAAGAAAACATTTTCCAGGAATATCAAATGTAAGGTAGAGCACTAGAGTTCAGTTCTGTTTTTGACTGTTGACTGGTTGTGTTAACTGTTGGACTCTCCTCCTGTATTTGTGCACGGCTCTCATCTTTAGTTCTGTGTGGGAGGTGAAGGGTTTTTAGTTCTTATAGCCTTCCTTCTCTCTGCTCCTGACAGAAATGGAATAAAGGCAGCCTATTGTGGGTTGAGCTATTACCTGATAACAGGCTGTCATTTTAAAACCATTTTGAAGTCATTTGCCACTCTTTGTAGTGCCATTGTAGTACCACTTGCGTTCCCACTCAGCCCTCCCTCGGTTTCCCCTGTCGCATACAATCCTTCCCTGGTCTCCCGCCAAAGTCAGCTCCTTATAACTGATTAAGATAAGTACTCTATCACCATCAATTAGAGCTGAATAGCTGAATCTGCATCTAGTTTTTTAAAAGTCTCCCTGTGGTGCAGAAAAAAAGCTTTTAATGTTGTTTATATCTCTATGTGGTGTTTTTAAAGTGCTTTAAGACAAACTTTAAAGGAGAACTCCGGTCAATTTTAACATTGAGCTCATTTTTTTGTACATTTGGAGTGCTGTCAATACAGAGAACAACGACAAAAATCGGTGTTGCCTACACCGAGTTATTCTATTTTTAAAATTTGCACCCTGTTGACTTCAATGGGGCAAGTTTTAAACCTGCTTTTAGCCTCTTAACATCCTTAATGTGTCATTACAAGTGCACAGCCATGTGAGTGATTCCTTCAGAGTGAACACGGGTGAATCTGACTGCAGTAGAAATACCTGTGTTTACATCCTGTTTTCGGTTGAAATCCAAAGTAGTCGATTGCCGAGTTCACGCGCATAGGTTTAGTTACCTATGATCACGCGCGTGAACTCGGCAATCGACTACTTAATCGACTAAGCAGGTTTAAAACTTGCCCCATTGAAGTCAACGGGGTGCAAATTTTAAAAATAGAATAACTCGGTGTAGGCAACACTGATTTTTGTCGTTGTTCTCTGTATTGACAGCACTCCAAATGTACAAAAAAATGAGCTCAATGTTAAAATTGACCGGAGTTCTCCTTTAAGTTGTGCAAATTCATAAGTCAACACCATTGCTGAGTATTTTCTCCTTAAAACTGCAGTGAAAAAAAGACTTTGAAATCGCTGGTGTTTCTGATGTCACAAACTACCTTGTAACCAATCACGTCAACGTGCCGGCAGGCTTTAGCATATATAACTGCTGTGAAGCAGGGGAGTCTCAAGAGAAGCCAAGTTATCCCGGTATATTTCTCTGTTGATATAACCGCAATATAGCGTTCGTATAATGTATAATATGATGTTATGATGAACTATATACCAGAAGGAAGACTGAGATAGTGAACCGGAACATAGTTTGTGTAACATTAGCAACACATTAGCTGTTTGATAGCATAGTCAGGCAAAAGGCAAATCGTATTAATTACCATTATGTGTCTGACATGAGCGATACCATTGTGCAGCGTTTACCTCAGTAAGTTGGCCGAGTGAATCTGTGAGCTGGCGTGAGAGAAGGCGGGGCTACTTAGCATATTCATGGATCTACATAAAGCAAGGGTGTAGACTTACATTCAAGCTATTTTAAGGCATGAAGAATTCTTTTTCACAGAAAAAAAAAAAAAACGTTTAAATATGTCATTTTGGTGTTTAAAGATGAGTTTTAAGGGATACAATTATTGACTACAGTGAAACCTACTCAGAACTAAGAAATTAAGTTTAGAGATTGAAAATTTCTTTGAGCAAGTGAAGAAAATGTTACTCACTTTAGAACATCATGAACTTTTACATTTAATCAATGAACAAAGGTCAGCTTTTTGTGGACAGCTACAGGTAGCAAGTGAAGCGAAACCGATAGGTGTGTGACTTGGGCACTCTTTGTTTGGCTGAAGACCAGCAAATGATTGCATTCTGGATCATCTGTGAAGGCTTAATTGTCCTGGCTTGATGGCCAGCAAAATGAGCAGTGTGGAAGCCCAATTTTAAGATGACAAGAACAGGAACTACTTAGCCCATTCAGATACTGTAGGTAGGGCCTGGTTTTCTGATGTTGTTAATCTCAAATCTCAAATAACTGGTCCTTAAACACTTCCCCCGAGTTCCTGGCTGACTTATTTGGTGCCTCTTATGGCTAAAGTGAAATGAGATTTTTATGTGTATAAAGATGGTGAAACATCCTGCAGGGTTGCTGACATATGACTCTTTGTTGGATCTCTTTAAGTTAATGAAAAACAACTATATTTGCCAAGAGATTTGTCTGTGTTTTTAAGTGAACATTTAAGGGTGCAAGTCAAATAAACAAATTTCTCCCCCAAGCTTTTTCATGTGGATTTTAAGGGCTGCATTTGATGCTTTCATAAGCCGGCGCTTTCATTAAACGGATATTTGTTTGACTTTGTATACGTTTTATGAAAGTATCTCATTAAAATAGAAAAACACATTTTAAGTCGATTTCTTGTTGGTTCCAATAGCCCATCAGGCTCTGTATGACAAATAAAACTCACTGTTTGTACACCATGATGTTTTCCTAATCTTTCCCTGAGGTAAATTTCCTTGTACCAAACAGATAAATCCTCCCATAATCCGTTGCAATTGCAGTGCGCATCAACACATTCTGACAAATTCTACAGCCTACACTAGTGACCACAAATATTCTTTTTCCTCACCAAATTGGACCCTTCTCTGCGATATAGTTAAAAAAATGATCACGATATAATGTTTCATATCGTTCAGTATCGATAATTATTTACATTTTTTATAACCTTTTTTTTTTTTAAGAAAAGTTTGATTTTAAACCACTGTTTTTTTATTTATTTATCCACATTTGTAAGGCAAACAACAAATTATATTAGTTTTAGCAGTTAAAGAAACTTTTAAACTTAAAATGTTACAAAATGTGTGCAATGTAAAAGAGTAAACGTAGAACAATCAAGGCAAACTTTGAGGTAGATCAACATCAACACATGGAGCGCACCTTCAGTCAACATGATGTGGAGTGCAGTTCATGGTTGCATAGCAACAACAGACGCCACTGGAGCGCAAGCGCTTTGGAAAGAAGGAGACTGCATTCCACACGTTTTTAGACGCGATATGTGAACTAAGATCTATGGGCGATGCTTGCATTTTAATGAAAATATTATATCGAACATTTTATATATCGTTACCGACAATGGTGTACCGTCGATAAATACCGATACCGTTTTATCGCCCAGCCCTACCCTACTATAGACTGTTTTGGTCAGTTAAAATGTGTTTCCCCCACCAATTCCATGAGCCATTCAGGAACAACACAGTCCTGGAGGGAAGCCATCATGGCTAATCTCTAGGGCAAATTTATCAGCCACTGATCAGCCCATTGACCTTCGGTGTGGTACCCCGGTATTTCAAGGACTGATGTCCCATAAAAAACAGGTTTTTGAAGAATGCCACAGTGATATAGAGACATTTTATGAGGCGGCCCCATACTTTATGACTGGCAATAAAGAAAAGGGAAACTCGGCAGAAAGCTTTTTCTCAGCAAAAACCGGAGGCGGAGAGAGGTAATTATCTGGCTCAACTTTTTTTGCTGTTACTTACAATGTCTTTAGGGCGGCAGGAGAGCTGATAGATATCGCAATACGCTGTGTTGAGTCAAAATGACGGAGGGACATTTTACTTGCGAACAAAGGGAGCCTCATTTCAGTTTGGCTGAAAGGATAGCATGTGTCTGAACTTGGAGCCATGCACACTGGGACGTGCAGTTCATCTCATTTCGGCCTCGTATTCTCCTCTCTCCCCCTCCCTTTTCTTCTTAGCTTGTTTGCCGGGCTCCTGAGGACTACCGGCTCTTTGTCTCCTCTCAGTCAGACGTATACGTCTCATATGTTTCTGATTATCAGCTCTTTAATGTTGGGCATGAAGTTATACATCACAATAGTCACAGTGCTCTTAATGTGATATAGCATGGGAGGCATTTTATCTCACGCCTGTTAAAGAGGACTGCTATTTTTCCGTTGTTTTATTCAGATGCAGATGAACTTAGGCTGTAGCTTTTACGGCATTTTCATTTGAAAATATTTTCTATTTTAGATAGGCAGGCAAACCCGAAATGGTCGAACACCCACGGAAAAACACAATATATTTTCCATTCATTTTAACCAATAAAAAGAAAAAAAAAAACATTGCAGCTTTCAGACACGACTTTCTTCTCGTTTTTATAATTAATTTGAGGCCGTTTCTATGGCGTTATTTTAATGACAAATGTGAGAGCGCATTATTGTAACGCGAGAGAGCATCCGTGTAATGATTCTCTCTGCTTGCAGGTGGATTTTTTTCACTGTACTGTAGCACAAAACTGGACGTGCGCTTTCAAATATACAGTGGTCTTATTGCTCTGGATCAGATTTTAGGTGTGCAATAATGCTCAAACTTTGTCCTGTGCACTCGTGAATCTCTACTCGCTCTTTCTCTAGAAATGTCTTCTTTCCAGGATTTAATGTTTCCAGAGGCTTTCAGACTTTCACAATTAACTGATGAAATAACACAGTGTACCTTTAAATTGTAAAGGAATAACAGATTTACCCATGTATCATGAGATAGCATTTTCAAGCTGATTTTTGTCAGGTATGGGGGTGGTGGTGAAAGGAGCGAGGACTCAGGTGCAGAGTTGATGGGCTTTTAATGATAATAAAATAAAACAAAATACAAACATCAACTACCCCAAGGGGAAAAACAAGACAGACTTGACTAGAAGGCAAACCACACAGAGAGAACATGGTATGTACATACAACAACGATCTGGCACAGGACTGTAAACACAAGGAGAATAAATAGGGAGCAAACAAGGGAGGACAGGTGGGGCAAATGAATCAATATTCAGGTAACAAGATGGGTGGGGTTGGACAATCTACAGGAGAGCACAAGGAAACACGATGACCAGCCATGTACCCAAACAAAACAAGACTTGATCACGCAGCTAATGAGAACACTCATAAGCCACGTGTTCACACAAAACATGAACAAAGAACAAGAACAAACTGGACCGAAGTGACAGAACCCTGACAATTTTGTTATTTAATAGTTATTTTTTTAGTTAAGTCCTTATCATGAATAGGCATTTATTTAATTTTATTTAGTTAACCGCTACTGATCATCAGGTAGTATAGGCTATGTCAACGAGAGAGCGGCTCGCGACAACAGTCATGGATAGAATGTGCTTTTGTTTAACTTTTGTGTAATTCATTCAAGTGCACCATCGATCAGTTTACTACGTCATCATCAGTAAACTGTGTTTGCTTTAGTCAAACAATTTTTTTTTTAAATCTTGTCTGTCATTTGTCTGACTAAACACTCCACTTGTGGGCATTAGAACTGGAAAAGTAGCCAACTACAGCACTGCATACAGTATTCATATAGATTTCCAGTTGAACACCCATGCAATTCACTGCAATCCAACCCATCCTCAGCGAACAAGTGCCTCTGCATCCTTTTTCTTAATATATTTGAGGTTTTGCTTCAAACTAAATAAGATGCGTCATGCTTGTTTATACAAACAATTTTCAGCATTGTTTGGTTGCTGCTTGGGAGACACAGGATTGTGAACTTTGAGCTGCGTGGCAAAAGCATGTACAACCCAGAAGCCCTGAGCCTGGTGGTTGGTGGAGAGATGACAGTTTAAAGGCCGGGTCACACTTGTTAGCCATCGGGCAATGCCAAAGAAAAGAAGTCAATGAATGCTCTCCTGAGCATTCAAATGCAAGAATATTTTCATAATAACATGTGCCTGCTTGAATGAAGAAAGTAATCAGACAGCGTGATTGATATTCAAAATGGTAAGCAAGCGCTGCTTTGTTTACGGTTTGTGGTCGTAGTTTCGGTTTCCCTTTTTGAATGACGAAAATAGCTATTTGATACCTACTGAAATAGACAGATCTTTACAGAATGCGCATGCTAGTTGACAGACTCCTTTAGTCCTTTTGGTGTGATCAAGCACTTTTGTCGTCGCTAGTTCTTAGACGTCGGCTTGGTGTGTCCCGGGCTTAAGAGAGAACATTTTATGACTATCTAGTGTTTTGTCACATCATACTGCTAGTAGGGTTTTAACAATATCATGTCACAATATATCTCTATCCACGATACACTTTGTTGCATTTTTGTATTGTGACAATATGTCTTGTGTATATTTCACCTAAAATAAAAATTACTGTGTGAGAAAGTTCAAAGTTTTCATAATGTCAGTACTACATTAAACTACTATATATAATGTTGAATATAATGTATAATAATGCAATGGGAGAATATTTGTGGGTCCTGATAATGTCAAATGTCTTATGTTACCAGTAAAAAATGCTTTCAACATTTTTTAAATATATCTTGTGAGTGACAGAGTGCAAGCGTATTCGTCTAAAATAATTCTGTATTTTCAGCTTCAGAATCATGAATATTTTTATTTTGGTGTCACCATTGTCCTGTGTATTGGGTTACCAGCACCAAGTACAAGTCTATTAATTTACACCCACAATGTAATATCAAATTTAGCATTTTAATCAACAGTACATTTCATGTCTTGGAGTATCGCAATACTATCGTATCGTGATATGTATCGAATTGTGACATGAGGGTATCGTTACACCCCTACCTGCTACACTGGAAAAAGTAGCTGGTAGGTTATTGGAAAAGCAGCATTATTATGAAACCAGCTGTGCTTTTGTCATGAAAAGTGAAGTTGTTAGGTATGTGGCATCGCTACATGTACTAGTTACTGCCAACACTGGATTAATTTAGAATTGATTGAACTTGGCTGTCATGCTGATCATGATTAAAGCATTTTCAATCGGACACTTTAAAACCCATGTGGTTTTTTCATCGAGATCAAAAATGCAATTAAATGCCATCTTGCCATGCATGAATCAGAGTTGTGGTTTTATTGGCGCTTAATATCCACAGTACATTCTGAATGCATTCAAAGCGCTGTCATCAGTTAAAACAGCAACAGTGTCGTTTCAGGGATTCAGTCTCTTTGCCACATGCTCATGCCCACGAACTGGAGTCTGGCCAACACTAGCCGCGTTTCCACTGTCGGGCCAGTGCGAGCGCTGGCCCCTAGGAAGCCCTGACGAGGCCCAATCAAGCCCCGGAAGTGACAGTGGAAACGCGACTGGCCCTGGCACGCACTAGCACGCCTGCTTTTGGCTTTCGCTTCTGTCTAACAATCTATGAAAAAGCGGCAGCCCTTCCGGCACTCTCAATGTCCGAATTCACTCACTCATTTTCATTAATTCCCTCAAGTAAACTATATTAGCGGACTAATGCAGGGAATAGTGAATGAGGGTATAGGGAGTGATTTCGGACACAGCTACCTATTTGAAGCAAGAAACAAAATTGGACAAAAAGGCAAGATGTACAAGACTATACTTTTTCTTTGGAGTCCAAGTACAACAGAATTCTGCTGGAGACTGAATCTTGCATGACAGCTGCCTTTGAGATGACTGATAACAAAGCACTCTCTCCAGGTATTTTAGGTATCCTTGTCTCCTGCTATACTGATATCAAGTTTCAAATCAGGATTTTGCTCAGCTGTATTGTGTGCATTTATATATATATATATATATATATATATATATATATATATATATATATATATATATATATATATATATACAGTACCAGTCAAAAGTTTGGAAACGTTACTATTTTTAATGTTTTTGAAAGAAGTCTCTTATGCTCATCAAGCCTGCAGTTAAAAAAAACAAAAACAAAAAAAAAACAGTAATATTATGAAATATCATTACAATTTAAAATAATGGTTCTCTTTTTTAATATATTTTAAAATGTAATTTATTTTTGTGATGCAAAGCTGAATTTTCATCAGCAAGTACTCCAGTCTTTAGTGTCTTATGATCCTTCAGAAATCATTCTAATATGATGATTTGATACTCAGTTATTATCAATGATGGAAACAGTTGTGCTGTTTAATATATTTTTTTGGAATACTTTTTTCAGGATTCATTGATGAGTAAAACGTTAACAGCATTTATTCATAAAAACAGCATTTATTCAAAATAAAAAACATTTCTAACAATATAAATCGTTACCATCACCTTTTATCAATTTAACGCATCCTTGTTGAATTAAAGTACTAATTTCTTTAAAAAAAAAAAGTTATTGTTCCCAAACTTTTGAACGGTAGTGTATATTGTTACAAAAGATTTCTATTCTAAATAAATACAGTTCTTTTTCACTTTTTATTCATCAAATAATCCTGAAAAAAGTATCTCAGGTTATAAAAAAAATATTAAGCAGCACAACTGTTTCCAACATTGATCATAAATCAGCATATTAGAATGATTTCTGAAGGATCATAAGACACCAAAGACTGGAGTACTTGCTGATGAAAATTCAGCTTTGCATCACAAAAATAAATTACATTTTAAAGTATATTAAAAAGAACCATTATTTTAAATTGTAATAATATTTCATAATATTACTGTTTTTTTTTATTTTATTTTTTTTTAACTGCAGGTTTGATGAGCATAAGAGACTTCTTTCAGAAACATTAAAAATAGTAACGTTTCCAAACTTTTGACTGGTACTGTATATATATATATATATATATATATATATATATATATATATATATATATATATATATAAAGAACAAGCTCTTCAATACGTTTCACCCTCTGTTTCAATAAGGAATATGTTAGAAAGGAAATTTGCTGTCATCGAGCCATTTCAAAGGGTAGAATCTGTATCTGTAGATTTTTGAATGGCTGTTCCAGTTGGCACAAATAGTAATATTTTCTCTAGTAATAATGCTGTTTTTTTAGCTAGGGCTGAATTGTATTTTGTTGGGAGCTATATTTATATATGACTTATATGTTTACCACCTCCGCACTCTGTTTATTCATTGTATTTGAATCAAATAATCGTATTTAGCAGCTCCCTTCAGTGTAGCTGCTTCAGTTCATAATTTTTGCTCTTGACTCCAGCCTGCCTAGACTCCCAGCCAATGGCCAAACAAAATAAAGCCTTGAAATGCCACCATAACATCAGTGAAGCGAGCCTAGTTGCCATTGGCCAAATTGGTCATATCAAGGGATTGTTTCCCTGACAACTGTTTGCCTAAAAAGTCAGTACAAAAGCTTTTAAACACCACCGTTGAATGAATGATAACCAAATATGCAAATATAAAAGAATATCATATATTTTCATGCTGGTTTGCGGTTGTCTTTTTTTATTTTTTATTGTTAAAGGCTTTGGATTCTAATAATCTGAGTCATCACTCATATTTTCATTTGACTTCCTCCCACCAGCCTCTGTTCTCACTTATTTTTTCATTTGTCTAGGCGATGTTATCCCCGGGAGGTATGACTCTAAATGAGAGCGTACCTGCATATCATTACATCATTTTCCAAGTTGTACTGTATGACACAGGGCCTGCTTCCCTTTTAAGCACCCTCTCCCATAATTCATCGGTGCTAGGCTCAGCATCTGACTGAATCCTTTAGTCAAGGGCTACAGAATCAAACAGAGATTGCAAACGCTAGTGATTAGGAGAGAGTTGGAATGGATAAAAATCTCACCAGACAAACCAATCCTTAAAGCCTTTTACCTTGAAATAAAAAAAGTCCAGCCCTCCGAGAGTGCAAAAGAAGCCACTGCGGTTAGTATAACACAGGTACTGTGATGTGCTCAGATCAGTGTCCAAATAAAGCGAGCCATCAGACTTCCAGAGTCAATTTACTTTTTCCAGCCCACACTGCAGTAGACGCAAGCTCAATAAGCAATAGATAGCAGTAATGTAATTATAAAAAGCCTTAGCCTTAGGAAAACATATCCTTATGTTTTTGGCCTCTTAGGTTTGTTTAGATGTCTCATTGGAGACACTAGTTCACTGTAAGCCTTAGTGCACGATTGCTAATTTTTCGATAAAGTGGCTTTGAGCAGATTGTGGAAGATATTTTTGTAACCAGGCATGACGAATGCAGATCAAGAGTTTCCTGCCATTAGTGGGTCTCTAAAAATTTCTTAATTATCATTATGGAAAATGGTAATGTTCATTGCATTATGTTTGAATGGGGAAAAGGAGGGAAGATAGATTTATAGAATCTTCCAGAAAGCAATAGAGCTCTTCAGTTTGTAGTCGTACTTGGAAGATAAATAGCTAGTTAGGATTTTTGTTTTATAGTTGCAGTTTTTGATTTATGAGTCTAGATTTATGAGTAAAATAAGATCTTCAGGAGACTTCCACATTTTCTACACTACCAGTTTTGGATCTGTAAGATTATTATTATTATATTTTTTAATTAGTTAATACTATTATTCAACATAAAATTGATGCATAAAATGGACAAAAGTGACAGTAAAGACTTGCATTATAACTACTGTAATGGCTGTTTTATATATTCGTCAAAGAATCCTGAAAAACTGTATCACAGTTTCCACAAAAATATTAAGCAGCACAACTGTTTCAAACATTGATAATAATACAAAATGTTACTTGAGCAACAAATAAGCATATAAGAATGATTTATGAAGAAAAATGTGCCACCATTACATTAGTTACATTTTAAAACATTAAAATAGGAAACAGATATTTTTGGTGAGCAAAGAGACTTCTTTCAAAAACATTAAACATAAAGTCTTACCAACCACAACCTTTTCAAAGTTAGTGTGAATTACCACAAGGATGTGAGTTTATGTAATTTATTTTATAGAACGTGAAAGTCTCTTCAAGTAGTTGTAACATGTATGTTCTGTGTTCCCCCCCTCATTATGTTTCATTTTGGTTTAGTCCTGTGACCTAGTTTTCCCCAGTCTGTTTGATTAGTCATTTCATTCACCTGTTCCTTGTCATTCTCTCATCAGCTCCCTTTGTTTTCCCATGCATTCATACCCTGTGTTCTCCCTCAGTCTTTGTCCGTTATCGTTAATGTTATGATGTGTTTAAGTGAGTTTTTAATATTGAATACTGATATTCGTCTTGGCCATCTCCATCGTGCTTTTCAATACGCCACCACGTACCGTAACAGTAGTATTGTAAGACCTTGTTTTACTCCTAAATTGAAAAACACTGTTCTAAAAACCTAATTAAATTTCCTGATGGGGAATACTGACCCGCAGTGAATCAGCCTTCTGGGTAGACCTATACTAACCCACGTCATGACTGAACAGATCTATTATTTTTGGAGCTAAATCGAGGCAGATCGCAGTTTGGTCACAACTAGCTGTTGTGCTGATGTTAACAGAAAAAATAAGGGTTAATTTACTCTGAATCTAAAATGTCAAGTAGCTTTTGGCCCGGTTTCACAGACAGGGCTTAGACTAAGCCAGGATTAAACCATAGATCAATTAGGACATTTAAGTAATTTTTATAAACATGCTTAGAAAAAAACATTACCGATGTGCATCTTAAAACTAAAAAGGCACTGATATATTTTTAAGATCAGTCAGTGCAAGTTTATTTCAGTGGAAACAGCTCAGACTTACATTTTAGTCTAGGACTAGTCTTAAGCCCTGTCTGTGAAACCAGGGGTTTAAGTGGTGGGTGCAACTCTGCCTAGTTCTAAAATGTAAAAAAACACACACACAAAAAAAAAAAACACAAAAAACCCCTCTTTCTTTAACCTTAAGTATGCCAAGGAAAGATTCTCATTTTTTAATGTGACAGAAACTTTTTGCTATTTGTCTGTCAGTGGCATCCTCTCAGTAGGCTCAGAATCTTTAATTTCCCCCTCTGCTTGTTTCACAACTCCCAACATTTTGAAATCAGCTTAATTTTCTCCTCTTTGCTCGACAGACACGTCTCCGATAAGGCTCACATGCTGAGATTCCTGCTCCACTATACTGATGCAATCAGTACGTGTGCTCGATGCCTAGATAGCTAGTGCATTTTCTGTCTTCCTCCCTGTCTCTGTCTTGCTCTATCTCAGCTTGTAATTATGTGCAGTGTTAGATTACTTCTGAAATTTAATCCGATACAGACTACAAATTGCATGACTAAAATCGTTATCTTTTAAACTAAAGCAATAATCCACCATTGGCAGTGAATTACAATGGTTTTACCATGGGTAAGGGGTGTTCTTAGGCATGAGCCATATGATAAAAAACACTAATGTGCATTATCGATAACTGGCAAGTGGTAATGTTGATATTCTCCAAATGAATATTTATTTCTTACACTGTACATTAGTGAAAGACCTGCAAAAAAGACATAAAAGGTTTGTGCCAAATACTAAAGAAGTCTGTAAATGGTAGACACTTTTGCGACCAGTTCACTTCTTTTCACTTTACTTCAGAAGGCCTTTATTAACCCGCCAGAGCCGTTTTGAGCACTTTTATCATGGATGGGTGCGCTTTGATGGACTTCCAAAAAAATATACCCATTGACTCCCATTATAAAGCCTGGAAGAGCCAGGACATTTTTTATTATAACTGAAAGAAGAATGTCGTAAACACCTAGGGTGAGTAAATCATGGGCTAGTTTTCATTTTTGGGTGAACTATCCCTTTAAATCTATTTAATACCTATTCTACAAACATGTCATGAAAAAAAAGTATCATATAAGAAGTGTTTCATAGAAAATTTATTTACGAATGATTGCAATTTATTAACATTCACAAGTTTAACTATCAAATTTGATGTTTACGAAGCGTTTCGTTACGTTTTGCACGCAAATTACTCAGAATGCTTATATGAGCTTCTTCTCTTGTCATACTGTACATTTAAAATGTCTTAATTTGCTAATCATTTTCAACTGATTTGAGTTTTTTTGGGTTTGCTCCATATCCTTTCCAAACCCTTGGCATTGCTTGACCTTAGTTATTTAGGGTTCATTTTTTTCTTCTTTTTTCAGTGCCTGACCGTAATGCTATCGCACTGTGATATTGTGTCTTGGACATCCATATCTACCTAATACATACATACCTAATTTTTCAAGTGGACTAAGATATGATTTGGCTTCTTGATTTTCTTTCTGTTAGGTGGCTACAATTAAAAGATGTGTGCAGTGGTCCTACTTGCCTTTAAGTGATGGTGACACTGAACGCTACCTACTCATTGAATGTATGCAGTGTGGGCACTCTGAATGATCAGCATTATTAATGTTATCTAGTAGCTCAGCAGTTGGCCACTATCCTGTGAAACTCCTACTTCACTTACAGTAGGATTATACACATTTTTTTATTGGCAGCTGAGAAAACGGGCGAAGGACAATTCAATTATGATGCCTCAAAACCTTACTATGTTAACTTTCCCTGAAGGCCAGAATTTGAAGTTGGGACAGTTTTCCATGCCAGAGCATATCCTTAATTAGTTAACGGCTCCCGAATTGCCGCTTACCATGTCAGCATGTATTTCAGTTACTTGTTCAGAGTTTCATCTAAGCCATCTAACTCTCACTAAATTGATATGGAAAAACCAAGGAAGTGGTGTAGAGTAACTGTAAGAGTGTAGCCTGGCTAACGTCAGACCTCGTCTCATTGAGACGTGGTCTGGGAACCACATGTTCATTTTCTCGTATTTGAGGCGTGGTTTACGAATGCCCAGAGCCGTTTATTGGGCGCTACGAATGTCTATCAAATGCGCCTGTAAGTAGATCATAGCCAATCGTTTCAATTATACCAGATGACGTATGTAGAGCATAGACCAGGGAACGGCAACTGGCGGCCCGCGGGCCAAAACTGGCCCGCCAGCAATATTTTCTGGCCCGCCGGATTATTATGGAAGTCCTAAATGCTGCACAAAACTCTTCCAATACTTGAGAAAAGCCGTAGTCGCGCGGCGATTTCACCGCCGCATACTGTGTGAAACACACATAGGGAATCATGCGGCGCGGGATTACATTTTAAAGTATAACTGTACGTTCAAACCGGACGCGAATAGCGCGTCAAATTCGCGCCTGCCACGTCTAGTTACGCTTGACCACTTTGTGTCCATTCGCGCGTCAAAAGACTGTAGCGGTCAGAACTCTGGTGTACTTTGGACGGAGCGGGCGGTCTGACTGACAATAGCCCATTCCAACACCTTTTGACAGCGTATCCGCACTTAATTCTGACCACCTGTAGGCTACACCTAGCTCTGAGGAGCTGTTTGGTACTGAAACCATTGTCAGCCAACAACATTCTTTTTTTGCAAGGATGTTTGAAATAGTTCGGCAGAAAATAGTCTACTTCATTTGTCAGTAGGGCAATATGATTTTCGTTTAGGTTGCTTAGAAATTTGAGTGATAGGCTGCTTTTGTCCTATTTAATTTATGTTATTTATATTTCATAATTTTTTTCTTTGGCATTTTTTTCTCTGCTGACAGTAGGCCTACAATGTTAAAATAGCGTAATATTTATATTGACAGACCTCCTTAAACCTTAGGTGTGTATGTGTGTGTCCCGAATAAATAATAATAATAAAAAAGGAATAAAGTTCCAAAGTCGGACTGTAAGCGAATGAGGCATGATTCACACCTTTATTAAAATGGCTGTAATCTGTTACCACAATAGTACTTGATCTGTTTTAAATTATTTCCTTGATATATGCTTAAGGTGTTAAATTCAAAATAAAAAATCAAAATTAAAATTAGTCTAATCCAGTAATAAATTTTTTCTATTTTTGATCTGAGCACAATCAGAAAACCCGTCGTTATTTGTTTTTTCATTTTAGTTCAGGAAATAAATAATGGAAAAACAAGTCGTTTTTCATCTTTTTATTTTTGGTTTTAATTTGAAAAAACGATTGAACGAATGATCCACGGACAGTGACGGACCCATCATATTCTGCGATTATAGGCCTATATAAGAGTATTTAATTTGTATCCATAGGCCTACTCTGTGTAGCTGGCCCGCCACCTACTGGCTAAAAAAAATATTGGCCCTCGGCCAAAGTTACTTGCCGACCCCTGGCATAGACAGTAGATGTAGAGCGACAGAAATTCGATGAGGAAGAAGACGATGGCTGAAGAAGACTAAACTACTTAGAACACTATCTAAGGCTGCATCGAAAGGTAACTTTGCGCCTGCCATGTTGGATCCATAGATATAATCAAACTGCTTCGGTGTGTCGCATAGACGTCGTCATCGTCTTGCTGCTCCCTTCCCGTTCTGTGATTGGTTCCCTTTTTGAGGGGAAAATCTGGTCCATGGTGTCCAGGCTGCCTAGCAGCGTGAATAAAATCGTGCTGCGCTCAAGGCAGCATGGGGAAACCCAGGCTAGTAAGAGTGGCCATCAAGCAAGCAAAAAAGTTTTCCAGTGTATATTTGAGTATGACTTTAGAGTTCAGCTTTTGATTCTTTAGTATCTTCTGCTAACCAGAGTCTGCTTATAAAGAATAATGTAACCATAAAAAGAAAACCCTTGGCCTTTTATAAAATTAGATACTAACTCAAATGAAGGTTGATCTACTCTCCCACACATTAATCATTAAGAATAGAGAAAGTTATTTTTCATTCTGTAATATATTTTCTGGTCTGTATTCTAATGAATTACTAATTGAAGCACCATATTTTTAGTCAAAATATTTAAAGCTGCATTCCGTAACTTTTTGGGTTAAAAATGATCAGTATATTTTCAAAATAAATTTTTGAGCAAGTACATAACCAGTGTTTAAAACTATCTGCTTGCCTTAGCTCGATTCAAAACGGTAATGTTTTTAATTCCAGTGGTACTGGTGGATTTCCGCGGGAAATTCGAGCATGTCTTTGCGTCATTACGTCACACCTGTACACGTAAAGAAGGTGTATCGGCTAGTTGGCTATATTGCGTGTGAGGATGTTGGCGGTGGAGATTTAGGCTATAGGCTTTTCTCACAGCACTTGATATAATTAAACTTATCAATTTGATGGCGGATCCAGAAAGGTTCAAACGACAATCACCAGTGACAACTGGAGATTCACCCATTGTAAAACGCGAAAGACTTCGTACTTCGGAGTGGCTACAGAAAAAAAGAGACTGCAACCGGGCCCATGTGAAAACAAGGATAGATATCGGAAGGGCATTAAATGTAGTCACGCAATGCTGATGTTGTTAACATTAACAATTTGAGAACAAAGTATAATTTGCACAGTTTGACGTGTTATGATAAGCGATCGTTAGATTTAATCAGCGCGATTTACTGAAATGCCTTTTTCCCCTTAGTTGGTCAGACCAGATCCACACCGGCGCGGTGACTGACAGCCGCACATTCTCCTCAAAACATGAACTCCTCAGAGGCACAACCCACGTAAAGTTGATAATTCCGCGAATAACTGCAATTGCAGATTTCGAACAGAGATGGCGACAAAGAGGAAAAACTACGGACTGCAGCTTTAAGTATAGTGTTTAACTAGTTATCTTGCAATCATTCAAAATGTGCTTTGTATAGAAAAAATTGTAAGGCTGTCTGAAACTTAAAAAATGGTGACAGAAGCTTGAGTGTCACCTCTTTTTTCCTGTCTTAACACTTTTTTTAATGCATGATTTCACTTCATATCCCCAAACTATGTTTGAGACCAATTGTTTTAATCTATATTTGCAAATACATGTGGTATTATGCACCTTTAGGTAGATGCTTTTCAGTGAGAGAACAGTCTTGGCGTCCTTCTGACAGTTGTAAATTAAAAAGTCTTAGCTGTATCCAAATTGTGTACACAAAATTTGAATTAACCCAAGCAAATTATCTTGGCTCACCTGCTAATTAGGCTTTAAATACAGTTTATGAACATATGCTAATTTCAGAGAAAAAGAGGAGCGCTTTAACTGATCCAGTAGAGATGGAACAGTTTAACACGTTCTCTTTATAACAGTCATTAATGGATTTACAAGTTATTTTAGTTATTTAGTATTTTAGTTATTCCTTCTGCTCTATTAATACATCTAGGACTTCTGCCTGTGTGTGGAGCTTTCCTTTTATATATTTATTTTATATAATCGTAATATTGTAATATAATGGATATTTGATCCATTTGAGTTAATATGTCGTAAACATGGCCATACCATGGCCAAATTATTCAAGTAGTGTCAATTTGTCAATCTAAAAATAATATAATTTACCTATATTATCCTTCATAACATGATCATAACTATCATGGTTGGCCAACATGTTAATATCATTTCTAATATCTACTTTTTTTTAATAATCATGCTTCTTTCTTTAATCTGCTTTAATCTTATAATGGCTTCAATTCATACTATTCTGTTAAGTTATTCTACAGAATAATATTAGATTTTTTATTCTACAGAATAATATTTGATTTTTAGTAAGTTTGAACAAAGGTTCACTAGAAGTTTCACTATCATTTTAAGTACACATTGAGCATGTAAACATTTTGTTTGACAGAGACACAAAGAATTGCTGGTTTACTGCCATTTTTCAAAATGCCCATCTGATTCTTCCAAATGGCTAGATGTGAAATCCTGCTTGTTTCCAAGAGAAAGACAATGTCTGCAAATGAATGCATTTTTTAGGTAACACTTTTGAAAAGAAATTTCTTGGATCAACTTGAGTTAATCAGTCTGGGTTTAGCGCAATGTTCAGTGAATCTTTTGTGCTTTTTTTTTTTCTCTGATTTTTTTCTTTTCTGTCTTTACTCTTTATCTTTCTCACTTTTTCTTTCTCTCTTCCCTTTTTTATTGCTGCCAAAAAGAATAATGTTTTAGTCCCACAGGAAAATAGTCTTAGAGTAAAGTTTTACTCCCACCTTTCTTTACTGACATTTTGCATTACTCTTCTCAAGATCTGGCTCGCCTGAAACAAAACAAACTGATTCCACTATATTAACTCAATATTCATGAGATGATTTGATTTATTATAGGTGATTATTACATTAAAAGAATAAAAAAAAAAAACTTTCTGTATACAAATGCTGTAGAACAAGTAGAAATCCCCAAACTCAATCTATATTCATTGGCAAAAACCTTTAAATAAACCATGAAATACTTTGTTGCACAATGGTATATAAGCCTCTTCCTGCTGTGCTGTAGTGTCTGCCTTAAGCACCAATAACATTTGTCTGCCACCAGCTGTCACAAATCGCCAGCATCTCTTTCTCTCAGACTAGCGCTGTGACGCAAAATCAATGGAGCCTCTTGGGTCCTTCCATCACCCCAAATATCTGCAGTGAACTGCTGGTTGAAGGCATTCAATAAAAGAGTCCAGTTGCCTTGAGATGGGATTGCAGAATAGGGCGTGGAGACAAATGATCCTTGCTTTAGAGCATGCAAGTTGCTAGGTCGGGTTTAGAGCTCTTACTGTCTGATAGATGGATGAGTGATGTCTTTCCTGTCTTCTCCATTATTTGGCAGTCATTGACAGCCGGATGCTGATGGAAGGACTGCAGAGATTTGGTGCCATCCCGACGTATCTTCCGGTCCGATATCAGGTGTTAAATGCGGAGTCTGCCTTCTTCCTGAAAGAAGCCAACCAGGACATCATGAGGAACTCCAGCTTGCAGGTTCGTACAGAACTTTTCTTTATCCAACAAGCCAGAAAGATGCCGTCGGTCAATGCCAGTTACGGACCGTTGTATGTGGAACAGCCCGTGCCCATGGAGCTTCTGGGCCCGGGACTCTTCAACAGCCCTTCATCCACGTCTCCATCATCCACTTCCTCTCCACTCTTTAGTTTTAATTGGAAAGTACAGACTTTCATTATCAGTGAGCGAATCCATCCCAGTTGGCCAAAGGTTCAGGTTCTCTTCTACTTAGTAGGCCGAGACTGGGACGACTACAGTGCCATGGACAAGTTGCCGTGTGTCAGGATGTTTGCCTTCCATGAAACCCAAGAGGTACGAGGCACCTGTCATCTGAAAGGGGAACTCGGACTGTGTGTGGCTGAACTGGAGCCACTGCCTAGCTGGTTCAGTCCCCCTAGTGTCATACCAGGTCGACAGAGATCTCCTGAGCTGGTTGAAGGCACACCCGTGGAGCTGTATTACATGCTACAATCCACTGACACTGGGGAATGCAGCTCTGAGGACTCCCGCAAGACCAATTCCATCCGCACTGGCCAACTGGGTCCGGCCGGTTACTTCTCAGGGCCCACACCCATGCGCAGGATCGGCAGTGTACGGCTGTTCCAGCCGCTCTCTGAGCTGCGTTTGGACAGTAACTTTGTGGTGATGGTTCCCTCAAGACCCATCAGGCAGAGAGAGACGGTGTCAGGCTTCCTCGCTGTCTCCACCCTTTCGTCAGTAGAGATCTTCACTTTAAGGTGAGTGACCCCTGTTAGAAATGCTTTTAAATATTTTTTTACTTTGATAGCTGGACTTGACATCCATTGATCACCATGTAGTATTTCATGGAAAAGAACAGATCTGACATTTTGATAATTACACAATATCTCTCTAAATGCAAAAAACCCTAAACAAAACTCTTTGACGACCATTTTTTGCTTCCAACCGTTAACCCCTTAAAACTATTTGTGGCATTGGAAATATTTCACCTGGAAAATTTTGCCAGGAATTTCTAAGTATCAAAATTTTTTTTTTTGGGAAGTTGTATACAAAATCCACTTGTCTTAAATCCACTTTGGTTTGAGTGGACATGCTGCTTCTGAGGCAGGATGAATAAATTGACAATTTTAGTTTCTGTATGGCTCTTGAATTTTGATGATTTCATGCTCTCAAAATTCATTGTGGTTGGCACAAACCGTGTTTATCATCACTGCATGTGATCCCACCTGCTCCCAAAGTCCTGGGAATATCAAATAATTTCAAAAGTGCTACTTCTCGGCCTGGAAAAATCCCACAAATTAATAGTCTTAAAATGTCATGGAAATTACTATAGTCTACTTCAGTGGTTCCCAAACGTTTTGAAAGCATGGCACCCCTTTGTAGCGTTTTCTTTTCCCCACAGCACCCCAAATTTTGTGTCATTTAACCACTTTTTACACTCACTGAAGTTAGCTGAGCACCGTGTGGGACATGCCAAAATCACATATATCCAATCAAAGAAAATGGTATAAAATGAGAAAAAACACATTTCAAGAGATTTATCATTGTACTTATATGTGTGTAAATGTTTGTTCATTTATTATAAAACCTCAGAATTTCATTAATTTGCATTATGTTCATGATGACTGAGTGATTCTGATGAGTACACCAACAGCACTTAGTGATTTTGACCCATACATAAAATTAAATCTAGATGAGCAAATTAAGCAATAAGCCCCGTGTTTTACAGTGGATTTAGAACAGCTAAAGGGTGTTGTTAGGCACGACGCGGAGGAGCTTATTGCTTTTATTAAACGGTTACTCCATAAAAATATTTATTTTAATATTTATTTTATTAATAAATTAAACACCAGCAACAAAAAATATAACGTTATAACCATAGACTGTAAAAAAAGATGGACGACGCCCCTTCGCTCTCTTCCATTGATGAGAACTGAAGCCGCCAGTGTCCCGATATGGCGCTGACATATTGGAACTTGAGTCTGCGCAGTAGCGATCTCGGGACCAGACCTGCGCAGTAGTGAGCAGGAAGTAAAGCCGCGAAATCAACGCTCCGCCCTCACTCTCGCCGAATGCACTCAGGGAGAGTGCATTCTGCACACTTTTTTAAAAATTGATTGCAGTACGACAAGAGGCTTGTTAAAATAAAGTAAATACAATCTCCTCAGTCCTCCGAAGATCCCGAAAAAAATGTCCGTTGGTGCTTCAGTGACTACTTCGCTCAGAGAACCTGTCAATCACAGCTGTCAATCATGACGTTACACCACCGCATCACGTAACTAACTAAAAACCAACTTATTTTTGAAACAGACACTTGAACTTACATCAGCGTGATAAAAACGACAGCAAATGAAAGAAACCAACTTTGGAAAAAATATATTTGAAGTGTAATTTAATTGTTTAGTTGGTCTCACGTCCCGTTGAATAACACGGGGAGGCGGGGCTTATGACCTATACTAGGACCAGTCACCGGGGGGCGATCGAGACGTTTTGGCTTCACTTTTCAGGGCTTGTGCGGCACGCTTGGTTATAACACGTTTATTCCTCCGCCAGGCAATTTAGTTCCAAAGAGGTTGCTAAGCAACACATGCAGCAACAAAGAATCACAAACGGTTGAGGATGTAGTGTAACAACGCCCAGTTCCAGGAATGCACTAATATTTTGTTGGTAGTACCAGTTTGCAACAATTATTAGTTAACACTAAGTTGTTAACACTTCAGAAAAAATTATTTGTCGTTACACTACATCCTTACGCATCACTTTCTGCCAGGACTTTTGAAGTGACGTCAACGTGTGGGTTAGCAGTAGCATGAGCCGTCAGGCAAGTGTTATTTAAATAAACTCCTGATGTACTTACAAACTTTCCAATGCCTCGTTTTATGAGTACAGAACCTATTTGTACTACTGTAGAAGTTTGGTACCATTCTGGGCATTATTAGTGGGGTAATTTACGAGATACATCATAGGATCCATTAACGCCTGCACTAAGCCATCTGGTTGATATCTCTAAATAAGCTCTAACTTTAATATTGTTCGACCAAGGGAAAAAAGACTTCTGGGGGGGTGTTTAGCTCGAGGTCATGGTGCAAAGGACCCTAGGCTAATTTTACTCCGAACCATCCCTATAATTAGTAAATGCAACTGAATACAAAATAATTAATCAAGGAAGAGCTGTGTAAACTACACAATATGATTGTTTGAAATTAATTTTCCTTACAACCCAGTATGTAAAAGTTAGAAAATTCTTTATTGATTCATTGAGTGTTGAGCTCTAATTAGAACAAGCGGATTTGATGAAGCGACTAAAGACATTCTGTGCTAGTGAGTAAATGACCGTGAGAGAAATTAATGTTCACTCCTGTTTGTATTCTCACGCCTGATATCTAAATTATGCTTTGAGTTATACGCTGACAGCCTTGGCAAATTTGTCAACCTCGGTTAGCATTAGCTTACAGCCGGCCACTATCTCATGCGTGATTAATGAACTTTAAGCATTCCAGTCTCAATACAAACCAGTTTGCAGCGATCTAATTCACTTGTGAAAATGGGTGTTTACTAGATCAATGAATGAAGCTTAGCATGCAGAAATAAAAACCTCAGAAATGAATTGCCTTTGATGTAGACATAAATAAAGAAGCTACTGGCTGATACGTTGTTTTTGGAAATGTTCTCCAAGGGTGCTCTAACTTTAGAAACAGTAGTTTCTAATAGAGTTATTAGGCCAGCTTTAATTAATGCAGAAAGAAGTTAAGTCCTCAAAAGCAAGTACATTTGTGATGTCTTGGGTGATGTTGTGCTGTGGGAAACTGTTCAGTGATGGTGATTCCTCTGTAGTTCCTCCTGTGTTCATACAGGGTGGTGATAAGATCCTATATAAAAGGGTTTGTTTTTTTGTTTTTTGCCTTTCCTCTACTTGATGCCTAAATGTCTTTGTGATGGCTCCAAAGTCCCCTCAACCCCTGGAGATAGGCACAGCTCTGTTCTCAGCTCGGAGTTCCAACCAAACAGTTTTTTTAAATAGTGACCAGCTGAGCGCTGCTGATATGGCTGTTTCTCTAGGGTCCCTGTCTGTTGATGTGTCTTGTATGTGTGTTGTGTATGTGTGTGTGTGCTGGGGAGAGGGAGAGGTTACGATGGGCGGCGGAATACGGTTCAAACTGGTTGTGTCGCTGGTGGTGTTGGAGCCAGATCTCTTCATCTTATCTTCAGCCTATAGGGATAAAAATGCTCCCTGATCAGCTTTTCCTTGCCTAACACAATCAGGGTAAAACAGAATAGCTCCTGAGAATCGTTTTTAACTGCCAGACTTTCTCCAGGACGGCCTGCAAATAAATACACCATGTACAGTGAATTGGTGGATTGATATTTTCAAGTCCTCCTTCCTGTTTTTTGCCGCACATATGGATGAAATGGTTTACATGGGTGAACTGCTACTGCAAATAATTTGTAAATAAAAATCTATAAATAAATTATTTAATAATTAAAAAAATATATATGAAATAAGTATAATTAGGTACATTTAGATAAATGTTCAATAATATATAACATGTTCAATATATAAAATTGTGATTATTATTGTCATTATAGAAATAAAAAATAATTATTAAAATTATAGTTATTATAATAAAATATAATTAATAAAAAAAATTGAAGTAGCAGGAATGTAAGCCTTTTCATACATTTTTTCTCACTTCCCACTCTTTAGTGAGAGGAATCACAGAGAAAACGGATACTCTGAATTATTTTTTATTTTTTTTATTTAACAAGATTGAGCTTTCAGATTGCATGATACAGTCATTCTTAAATTTCTAATCAACCAACATCTTTAATCTTTCCCTGAGAATAGAACTCCTGATTGTAATGTTTATTGGTGATGAACAACAATCTTTGAAAGTCATGGTTTTAATTCTTAGGCCAGTGTTTTGTATTTGGAGCTTGCACTTCCTTGCTTTTTGCCTCATTAGCGGTTTGGAGAGCAGTAACATGTTGAGATGGGATTTATACCTGATTCATAATGCAAATGGAAACACGCTTCCCTCACAAACAAATTAACAACCTCTCAAAAGATAAATAGCCCCTGCTGTATTGTAATTTTGACTAAACAATCTTACACGTTTCTGCATGTCCCAGTGGAATATATGCTAATACATGCAAATGAATTATCGTTCCTTATGGACCTTTTCTTATTTTGCTGTTGCAGAGAGATTTTTCCTCATCCAATTTTAGTCAAATTGCGTATACACCATTCTGATGAGTACAAATGACCAAAAGCTGATTGGTTCTGTCATTTGACTGGTTCATAAACATGAATCTGTCTTGAATTTGACTGTCAAATAAATGAATGACGGTGAATATAATTATTGCATTTCACTTTAATAGCCTTGTGGACTCATAATTTGACTTACTTTTTGAATAAGCAAAAGATTTACGGTTAAATAGCTGATTGAAAGGCCGTCCATAATGCAGTTTTCACACTGTTGCACTCAAGTACAGCAATTCTGTAGATCCATTGTCCTCTGTTTAATAAACTGTGAAAAATAGAAGAATACATTTATACGTATTTTAATACATTTTTGACATAATACTTTAATTCTTTAAGCGACAGTTTACCCAAATATTCTGTTATCATTTGTTCATCCCTGGGTTGTTCCAACACTTTTAGAAAAAAGGTTTGATGGGCTTCTGGGTTCTGGACTAAATTTTAAAGAACCCTTTTTTTTCCAAAAAGCATATATAAAAGTAGAAATGTCTTAAATGATTGAATAATACTTCCATGTTTTACAGGGTTTTTGTCAGTTAAGCAATAAGCCCCTTGAAGCCGTGTTTTACAGTGGATTTAGAACAGCTAAGGGGCGTTGTTAGGCATGACATGGAGCGGACCCCCTTAGCTGTTCTAAATCCACTGTAAAACACGGCTTCAAGGGGCTTATTGCTTTTATAAAACGGTTACTCCATAAAAATATTCATTTTAATATTTATTTTTTTCAGAAAATAAACACCAGCAACAAAAAATATAACGTTATAAAACATTCCTCCGCCAAGCAATGTAGTTCCAGGTTGCTAAGCAACACATGCAGCAACAAAGAATCACAAATGGCAGTTGCGCAGTAATAGTAACAGTAATGCGGTCACAGGTGTATGTTTGTTGAGTAATTTACAACGGCTTCGAACGTGGCTCAACCAATCAGAATCAAGGACTGGAACTATCCGTTTTATAGGGTTTGTTTTCATCCGACCGAACATGTTCAATCAGCGTTTGTCAGTGTCTGTTGGGGCAGTGTGAATATGACAGTTATTTTTCATAAAATTCTAAATCCAATGGCCAACTTGTTTGTTGCTGTTTGTTGCCGTTTGTCTGTGCGGTATGAGCAATGCGTTTTTGTAAGAAAAATATCCATAATTATGATTTTATACACTGTAATCAGTAGCTTCCTGTAATGGCCGTCCGCGTGTTCAAGAGAGAGTCGAGTTCCGCTATAGGCATAGCGTAAGCTTAGGTGAGAGTAGATGCCTCTCGCGGTTCAAACAAATAGGGCAGGGCAACAAACTCAAGCTCCTCCGACCTTTCTCTGTAAAAAATTTTTAAAAAATTGTTTTGCTATATCCTCATGTGCTTCCGTGTTCGTCAGTACGTCATGCGTCGGGTCAGAGGTCACCCTTCTGCTGGAACTAGACTGGAAGCTAGTGATTACGATTATAAAGTTATAAATATGAATATTTTTCTTACAAAAACACATCGCTTTGCTTCAGAAGGCCTTTATTAACCCCCTGGAGCTATATGTATTACTTTCATGATTGATGGATGCGCTTTCTTGGGCTTCAAAAAAAAAAAAAAAAAAAAATGGTTTCATTTACTCCCATCATAAAGCTTGGAAGAGCCAGGATATATATATTTTTAAGATAACTCTGATTGTATTTGGCTGAAAAAAGAAAGTCATCTACACCTAGGATGGCTTGAGCCTGAGTACATTATGGGATAATTTTTGGGTGACTAACCCTTTAAGGGTGAACCCAATATGACTTTCTTTTTTTGTATGGAACACCAAATGTCTTCCACATAAACTGTCCAAGCTAGGACTGCACCAAAATAAAAATTCTATCCGATATAGATCAGACAATAATTATTTTTGTGTTGTGGCTGATAGTAAAATTCTGTTCTATTTTGTCTATATATATTAAAAATACTGTAAGACACTAAAAAATAAAACTTTAAATAATTTATTTAAAAATAAATTTAGGGATCACAAAATTATGTACAGTATGAAAAATGGATTTTCATTTTGAGATTTGCTAAAGATAATATTTAACATTATCACATAATTGGTGTTTTTAAAGGTGTTAGATGACTGCAAAGGTAGTCTAACTGTAAAAATGGGGTATCGAACAATATGTTAAATGAAAAAAACTAAAACAAATAACATATATGGTCCCAATATACTGTGCCTTTCTGTACAATGAATCTCACTGGTGACCAGTGACCAGAGCTGTCCTTGGTCCCAATTCTCTTTCATTGTATAAACAAAATACGTGTTTCTTCATGATGTTTCTGAAATGGTGTTTCATTCGTCCACTGTTTGCCTCTCTCTCTCTCTCTCTCTCTCTCTCTCTCACACACACACACACACACAGATTCTATGCATTTTTTTTCAGTTTCCCCTTAGAGAAAGCGCTTTGAATTGGTCTATTCACCGATGTATTGAAAGCTGCAAGAGCCACTGAACTTGATTAGTTGCCATCACAGTTTACAGAGCAATTCCTCCCAATTTCCTTCTGCTCCTCCAGGGTCGCTGGCACGTGTTTACTTTGAAGGCACTGACTCTCTTCATCTGGCCATTAATAAGTAATTAGTGATTTGTGCACAGGGGAAACTTATTCGCTCTCAAGCTCCATTTTGATTTGCTTGTCGCACAGGCTCCCTTCACAAAGCAATCAGCGGCTGCCCGCAGCGAATAATCCTAGTGCGCACATTTCTTGGTAATGATTTTTAATGCATCCCCATCCATGAATCTCTCAACCTGCTTTCAGCACGGTGGCTGTCATTATTTGACTGAAGGCACCGGATGATTCTTTTCCTTAATTATTATTCACTTCGCCTCATCACATGTTTTGCACAGACCTGGGGGGTCCTGAGAGGAATGGGTGTTTTTGCCTCTTTCTGATGGGCTCGTTGTGTAGTTCGTTAAGCTAAACCCTGATCAGTATTACTAACATTGAGTGCTGTGGATGGTCAGCACTGCGCTCAATGCTTCTCGCTTTTCCTCCCTGCAGTTCACAGCAGGCCGCCACTGTTGAGTAAAGCTGTTTGTTTTCTGACTTGAAGAACCAGACCTATTCCCAAAGAGAGAAATTGTTGTCCATAATAGTGGTATTTGAAGTTTGCTAGCCTAAATTTAAACTTTATTCTGTCTTTTGCAACATTCACCTGAAAACTACAACCACTAAAAAAAAGGTTTCTATTATTTATATATTTTTTCCTCTTAAATTCACTTGATCACAACATCGATTTGACTTTGAAAAAAAGGTTGATTTTAGATTTTAATGCTTTTTTTTTGGGGGGGGGGGGGGGGCAATATATATTTTTTCAGGTTTTTGAACTAAGTATCTTACCAAGTATACATGATACAAGGATACATTAAAACAGTAATATTGTGAAATATTATTACAATTTAAATGAACTGTTCCCTATCAGTTGCTCACGTTCGACGTTATCCCGTTATTCGACGCGTTACGTCTCCCATTCCCTCTTTCAGGGAACGAGGGTTACATTAGTAACCGAGACGTTTTTCTATTTTAATATATTTGAAAATGTA
Source organism: Squalius cephalus (assembly GCF_949319135.1). Lineage (NCBI taxonomy): Eukaryota > Metazoa > Chordata > Actinopteri > Cypriniformes > Leuciscidae > Squalius > Squalius cephalus. Next base: position 13,979,623 of record NC_137138.1, on the reverse strand, counting down.
ATTTATTCCTGTGATGGCCAAGCTGAATTTTCAGCACCGTGTAATCCAGTCTTCAGTGTCACATGATCCTTCAGAAATCATTCTAAAATACTAATTTTGTGCTCAAGAGACATGAAAACAGTGTGCATCATATTTTTTATTTGAATGGTTGGTTATATATTTGTAATATTTCTTATATATCAGCTATTTATTAGTTATTTGCAGTAAAAACTAATTTACTGATATCGACCAGATTTATATAAATGCAATTTGACCGTATGGGTCGATATTGAATATTCATTGGCTGATATTGGATGTTTATTTATAAACACTCATTTCAGCCAGTTCCATAGATCTATCTCTTTCTCTGTTTTTAAGTTTGCTAAATTTCTACAAGTGCTACAAGCCATCTAGTAGATGACCCCTTTGTATTTTAATTTAACATTGTTTTTTTGTAGTAGTAGTGTGTTAGATTTCTAAACTAATTTGTAGTTGATAAATATGGGAATATTATATGCTAAAAAAGTTAAACCACTGAGTTACAGACATTGAAAAAATCTGTTTCAATACCTAAGGTCCTCCTGTACTCCTTTTTTGATCACTGCTGGATGGGGAGAACGATTGGAAGACTTTAATAATGAAAGATGTTTCCCTAGATGGGTATTGGTGAAGTGTGCTGGGTGAAGGCTCGGGAATGACCTCATTCTGGCCATCAGCTCCACTGAGCCTGTTTGGGAGGTTTGGCCTTTATCTCTCGCTTTAAGCATGCGATTTGGAGCAAAGCCCTCAGAAGCTTCTGGAAGAGTGTGTAGTTGGGTGGCTAAGCTCTTGATCAGCTCGTGGGGATCTTTTGTCAGGTCCAATAATCCCAGAATCATCAGATAACAGGACATGCATTGATGACCACATGATGGTTTAATCTCTGTGGTTGCAAAAGTGTTAAAAAGGGCTATTTATAAGGTCTAGATACAAAGCCATAACAAATTAAAGTGAGCCCTACTCGCTTCTGTAGACTTTTCAAAATCTGTAGACTCTTGTATAAGAATGAGAAACCCAAAATTGTCTGTGACTGCTGATCTCTGGAACCTTCACCAGAACTCAAAATTCTCTGTGAAGTATACAGTGGCTATACAGTTATAGCCACTTCTGCTTCTCACAGTCCCTGTTTTTTTCTTTCTTTCTGAATGTCTCCTGGGATTCTTGCACTGTCAGCTTTATTTACTAACATGAACCTGTCAGGATTTGTACTGTGTGTACTGTTAAATAAACAATGATATCAGTGAATTCCCCAAAGAGAGCCTGTCCCAAGTTTATCAATGATAATTTTTCATTCTTATTTCTGAAAACAGTAAAATCCTGACTGGTTCAGGTTAGTAAATAAAGCCGACATATTTACTAACATGAACCTGTCAGGATTTTACTGTTTTCAGAATAAGAATGAAAAATTATCATTGATAAACTTGTGACAGGCTCTCTTTGGGGAATTCACTGATATCATTGTTTATTTACACACTTTGTTTGGATTGTTTTAGCACCTGATTCAAATTATGTTTTAGAACCCGAGGAATTATACAAATCAGATGACAAGAACGGTCAAAAACTTGTATTGAATGTGATTAGCATGACATGGTTTCAGACCTTGCCAGCTGGTTCTGCAGAAAACTACTCTTGAGTAGGTACTTATTTTGAATAAGCAATAACTTCACAACTGCTAAAAAAGTATGTTCTATGTAGTATGAATGTAATCTAGACGTACTACATTCACTATGTTTTAATTATCATGTGACCTACCAGTGTCAGTTGCGTCGCTTCACTGCCATTCACAAATCTTCTCCTGTGGCCTTATGGGATAGTAAAGTGTCCATCGTATGCACTGTGATAGAAATGTTTTATGTAATGGGTATTTTCAACATTAAATGTACAGAGAAACGCAGACTAAGGATGCTCAGGTCAAAGGCCATATATACTTAAAGGGGTCATATAATGGTACATGCACTTTTACAAGTTGATTGTACTGAAATGTGTGTTGATAGTGCACAACCATCATAAAATGATAAAAATCCATCCAGTGTTTTTTTTTTAAATCTTCTTATATGTTTTCCCCCGTCTCAAATCAAGCCGTTCGACCGTGTGACGTCACACGGTCGGACGCCCCTCCCACGATTGTTGATTGACAGCAGCGTTTCAACACAGACCCGCCCTCGCTCGTGAGCGAGCCGTCAATCATAGTCCGCGTGGACCGGCGCCATCATTGTTGATACGCTGGAGGAGCACTGTCTATGAGCAGAATGGCGTCTAAGCGATTGTGGTGTTCTGTTCTTGGGTGCAATAAGGAACACAGCAGTAATTTTGATGTTCCTAAATCCGAACCACTGAAGATGCAGTGGCTGAGTTTTGTTTTTGAAGGGAATATTCCCCACGATCAACGTCAATGCTTTCATGTTTGCACAAATCATTTCTCACACCAGACTGCTTTACAAACGAGGTCAGTATAAAGCTGGTTTTGCTAAGAAGCTGCTCCTGAAAAAAGGATCGGTACCAACTATTCGTGCTCCTGCTGCACCTCCAGAAGAAGAAGTGAGTGTAACGTTTTATTAACCTTTATATTATTATATTTATTAATCTTTGCAAATCGCTTGCTGCACGCTTCACGATGAATGCGGCTGTTTACACTCAGGGTACATTACGGCATGTTTTCTATGTACGACGTTCTCAATATAATTCATAATCCCACGTTTATAATGAACAACGCGTTATGGTTATTGTGTTATTACAAACGGTGTACACACAGAACAGAGGGGCGGGGGTGAGCAAAGCTCATCATTTAAAGACACATGCACTTAAACGGCGTGCTGAAAACAGAGCTGTTTTTGACAAGGTAAAATGAGTGTTTTCTTACAATACTAATGAGAATTTTTAATTAAAGTATATTACAAACTTTTAATTTAGACCCTAAAGAATCATATTAGCTTGTACAAAAATGGAATTATATGACCCCTTTAACCAAAAAGTGCTTAACACAGTACAGGGTGGGCCATTTATATGGATACACCGTAATAACATGGGAATGGTTGGTGATATTAAAGTCCTGTTTGTGGCACATTAGTACCACCCATTATTATACCACCCATCTTGAGGAGTTTGCCCCCTCACATATACTAATGTGCCACAAACAGGACTTTAATATCACCAACCATTCCCATGTTATTACAGTGTATCCATATAAATGGCCCACCCTGTAGAACTAACAGTCATATGACTAGATCAGATCATTACAAACCAATCACCAGAACAAATCACAGTGAAGAAGACTTGAGTGACACTGATTTTTACTCAACTGTATGATATAAATGTACATGTATCTTTCTATTCAGGAGACTCACTTGGTTGTTGTGGCCGTGATCTCCCGGCTGTGAATAAAACTTCATTTCTACAAAGAGCAACTTGGGAGTCGTGTCAGGTATATGCTGCGCAGCCGAGAAATAGATTATATGCTCAAAAGACAACAGCAGAACATCAAGTGTGATTGAGGTAGTAATAGAAGTACTAAATATTTTATGCTCAAAAGACAACTATAGAACATCTATGTGTGATTGAGGTAGTGATAGTAGCTTCATTGACGGGACGCCGTCACCTTACTTCAGGGAAGTATTGTATTGTATTTTTAACAACTGCAAGAATGGAATGGATTTGAGGAAGCAGCTGTGTGGACGTTAAGGCTGTAGCTAAAACGTGGAATGGAGTTTACTTTATTAGGGCATTCTTAAAGTGGAATAGATTTGACTGACGGCACTCTGAAAAGTGAACAGACATATGCACTGAATTAGAGACGAACCACATACAATGGTTCATGCCTATACATGACAAACTCTCTCTCTGGATCAGCAGCAGTGCCAACAGTTCTGAATGTTCGCTGTGATCGTACTTGTCAAAGGGTTAATAGACATTTAGACACAGCCGAATCGTTGTCATTTATGAATAAGATGGCGTTGGTGTTTGAATTGAGATCTTGATCTTTTAACAATTAATTGTGCAGCTTTACTACGATCCATAGAAAATGTACACAAACATCTTTTTTGCATGAGAAATGCAAAATTGTTGCTACTGTTGAATGATTTTGCTCTTTTGCTTTTGTTAATTTTTTATTTTTTGCATTTCTTCTGAATGTTTCTATATGGTAACTTGAGATTCGGTAGCATCTTTCTTTACCGTAACATTTCAGATATTACAATGAGAGAAGCTGTATCAGTTAGAACAGTAGTGCAAAAATGGCTTCTTCCCATGCTTTTCCAATTAGAAACTAATAATAAACAAAAAAAAAATACTCATATCCCAATAGCCTGACTCCGCATGGACATATAGGTGGTTTTCTGGCCATAAAAGGAGCTGTAGCCGATGTAATCCTGAACAAGTGCCTTCCATGTTTAAACATAGACCCTCTACGCCTCCTGTGCGGTCATGCGTAGCTCCAGTTCACAGCGCGGCATTAATGAGAAAGATTAATCCTGTGTGGTGCGATTCATCATGCCTTTTTACCTACGGGCTACACATTAGACTGAACTGTTTTGGACCATTAGATGTGGTCCAATTGTACTCCACTAAAATAGTATCACAGACAATAACCTGTAGTAGTGCATGACAAAGTAAGAGGAGCTTACTCAAGAGGAGTTTGATGTTTCTTGAAAAAGCACTTCAGAGTAAGTCCAAAAAATATTAAAAGCCATAATACATCCATGGGCAATTTTAATACTATGTGAGTATTATGTGATACAGAAATGTTATAAAAGGAACATGCACATTTAATTTGTATATTCCTTTTAATGTATGAAAAATGGCAGCCAAGGACAATATTATGCGCTGACAAAAATAAATAATTTGAATCATTTCATTTCAATTGACAGTTTGAACGCATTCATAGAAATGTACCAACTATAATGCTATTTTTGCTCTTGAAGTTTGAATAAACATCTCTTCTGTCTATCTTGTTTGTAGCGAGTTCATGAGAAAGTATAAAGCACGAATTTTCATCATACCTATGAGCGACACAGATTCATAACTGATTTTGGATCATCAGATGTGGTTTTATTGAAATATTCTCAGAATTTCCCACAGAAAACAGCTTATATGAAAAACTAAGAGGAGATTCGGTTTGATGTTTCATGAAAAAGCACTTTAATACTAAGTCACTTCAGAGCAAGTCTAAAGAAATATTAAAAGTAGTAGTACATCCAAGGGCTATTTTAATGCTGTGTGAGTATTGTAAGTGATACCGAGGTATGTTTTGATATATTGGAGGAGCTGTTTTACCCGTGTGTTTTTTAATTTTTATTCCAAGGGCATGAAGTTAGGCAGAGACCTCAGGATTACAGAAAAGCTGAAGTCTACAAATATACTCTCGCACATTGCCTGTCATGCCTTTGAGGAGTTTTCAATGGCCTCTGTAAATATGCAGTAGCAGAGGGGGAAATATGTCAAACATAAGCTGTGCTGAGAGCATTTCAGCAGCGAATAAGCAACACATGCTAAAATGAAGCCAGCTACCTTGTTAAAACCCACAGCTGCCCATGGGCCATCGTCTAATGCCTTTCTCAGCAGAGAGGTCGGCCCCTGGGGAGAGAGAGATCAGACTACTGTGACCCACCAGAGAGGGGATGTCGACATGTCGTCCTCCAGCACTCGCAAGTAGATCCACACAGACAACGATCGCAAAGTTGCTTCCAGACCCATAACACACACACACTTGTCTAATGTGATAATAGGAGTTTATAGGTGGTCACTGTGGGAATGAGTTGTCTAGAAACATTGTCTTTTTGGCAGAATCTGAAGGTTGTTTAGATAGTGGTTCTAATACTTATGCTTGCATCCATTGTGACCTCCAAACATGAATTCTTCACCTGAATATAACTTGGGTGTTTGACACAAATGGAACAGTTTCTGTAAAATATAGAAGTTTTTGCTACAGAGATGTTTTGTCATTGCGTAAATTTGTGGGCTAACCCAGAAGGCTGATTCCCTCTGGAATTTCTAATGGGTTTTGGAATAGGCGTTTTCGTTTTACTAGTAAAATTAGGTCTGTGGTTTACATCACTTTAAGAGACTTTCACATTTTGTTCTATTACATAAAATTACATACATTCACGCTCGCAAATGTGAGTTTTTAAACCATTGTGTGCTTTAAAAATGTAAATTGCTGTCTAGATACTAGACCAGATCGCTAAAATTCATATTAACCCATGTGTTCAAGTGAAGGGAAAAACATGAAGAAAAAAAATGATGTAAGTGTTTCTTAATGTAATTTTAAATGTTTTATTTTGTGTGTAGAAGACAATGGAAAGGCTCTTCAAATCTTGTTAACCAGACCTTTTACTAAATGGAAAACCACTATACAAAAAACCCATTACTAATTATTTTCAGGGTTTTACAAAATGAACCGCTCAATTAAGAGATTATTTTAAGGATTATTGCCTCATTTGCATGATTTATCAATGTGCATTCATATAATTTTCCCCAAAAGATTAAAATAAGATTTGGTGAATGACAACCTAAACCAAACGCAAGATATAAATTGGATAAACACTCCTTATATTATTTATTAAGTGCATTTTTAGCTCAACATTATGCTTCCCAGATATCAACATTAAATATTTGCTGATAGTGAATTTTAACCCAATCTATCTTTTCACAAGGTTTATTTTTTTTAATTTTTATAGAGGATTGCATCTGAATCCGAATTAGACTGATTTAGATACAACCAACAGTTGATGTTAAAATACCAAAAGTGCATTTCAGTTTGTTTTTTAAATGACAATTTTAACCTCATTCCTGTAAGGTGCTCTACGGAGAATAATAACAGAACGCAATAACACATTTTGGAAGGGAATGAGGAAATTATCTAGGAATGGAGATGTTGAACCTGATGCACATACTTATCTAGTTTTTCCTTATAAAAGTTTACCTGGCAAATCATCAAGAAATCTAAAACCATCACAACAGCTCCAGATAGCAAATCCCAAAGCAATCCTCGAAGAATTGCAAGCACGCAGAAAGGATGACACATTTCAGAAAAGCAAACAATTTTTTAAATGTGTTTTTCTGTTTTCAAGCACTCTTTTACTCTTTTAGTGGTGAAAAGAATAGGGGAATATCCGCTATAGCTCTCTGCCTTTTGCATTTTCTTCTAAAGGCAATTATTTGTGCAACACACACACACACACACACACTCACACACACACTCGCTGTTCTACCTGCCTGGGTTCCCTCTACTCTGCTCTGCACCTGCTGATGTGATTGTTCAGCACTGCCCATCAGTGCACATAATGAAGTGCAAATCAGGCTAATGTGCTCACTGATGCGCTGGCTTTTAAAGATCAGCTCAAATTGATTTAGTCCCAGCACCACTGAGCCATTAACAGATAATAAAATGGAATATAACAAATATATGCGTCCAGAGATTTACAAAAAAAAAAAAATCATTCCCCTCCGTCATAAGCAGGATGCACAACCAACCGCTGTTTATTTCATCAGATCAAGGGGAAGGGACATTTTGGCCCTGTGCCATTTAGGATAATTTACCCAGAAATCCCTGTTGTTCTTCAAGTACAAGTGATGTTTATATTATACAGTGTGCAAGGAACATTATTAGCAAATTATGCTTTAAAAGATGGAGTGTGCTTTGGGTTTTATTAAGCTTCACAGGTATGCCAAGAAAGTTGTAGCCGTCAGCAAAAGGAAATTAAACTTGTAATTTAAGCGCATGAGAAAAAGATAGAGAAAAAATAAACACACTTCAGGCAGTTTGGTTAAGTTTAGAAGGCTTTTATTTTGAGGGCATACTAAAGTGTTTTTGGCATCGCTCCATTGTCAGAGCATGTAAGAGAATCACCCAACACTGAATCAACTTTCATGGCAGATTGCGGAGGTGTTGAACAAATGACACTAAGCAATTTAACTTTAGCAAACAATAATGGCTTAAATTGTGTTGTCTCAAAATGCTTTTTCATCTAATTTTATGAATTTTCTGCAGAATTGCGTCTGTTATCTTCAGCTTCATTTTTTTTCAAGGCACACAAGGCAAGAACAAGGACCTTGGGTCACCGGGTGAATTCTATATAAATAAAGAATAAGGAGCATTGAGTTTCTGAGTACATATTGCTTAACAAACAACATTTATTTTAATTATTTCAGAAGTTTTAGCACTTATCAATGCAATTCTGCTGTACTGTTTTCTCACCAGAAGTATCTGTCAAAGGCTCATGGTCGTATATCTTTACAATTTATGATCTAATTAGAGAACATAATGAATAGTCAATGAGATGTAACCATCCTTATTGAAATATTTTGATGATTGCGGAGACTAATTGTTGTGGTAATGACTTTAGATCAACGTTATTTGCATATCTCTGTCTGTTGATTTGTCATTTGCATCTTCTTAGCATTGATGTAAATTGGTCTCTGCTTTGAAACGCTTTTTCTTTTTCTTTGACATTTCTTTCCTCTCTGAAGTGCTGTCAGAAGTCAAGGTTAAAGACTTTTTCCAAATGAAATTTTGCATAAGCGGAACAAGTAAAATAATGGTAATCAGATTTGCCATAATCTCCTGCAATGCTTTGCTGTTTGCTCTCCGAAATGCCGAAACACTCTACAACTAAATCATATTTAATCCTCCGTCACAAAGTTATGTCTTAAAAGCAGTCACACACTTTTCTTCATAAAATGAGTGCTCCGTTGCTCTAGAATGAAGGCTCTGGCACACAAATAGACCTTCTGTAGACTATTTAGTTGGTTTGTTCATCTCATTGGTCATTCTGTAATCTCTCCTGTAGCCGTTGGTGATTATCCCCATCAACTCTCCAAAACCCATCTAAATATTGGATCTTTAAAGGATGATCCACCTTACCCAGAATCTCATACATGAATTTTAATTTTTGATCGGCTTGGCATAAAACCAAGGTCGGGAAAGACTTAAGTTAGCATAGGTGGCCGATATATGTATATAGGATTGGCCTGAAGTGGCACTGATTAGAGTAGAACTCGCACCACTTCCTGCCTGGTTGTGACCTCATTTCTGAAATGATTTACTGGGCAGCTGTCCCACAACTCATGTAAGAGCATGGAAAAGCTGTATGTTTGCTATTCCCCTGGCAAGGAAACATATTAGTTTGTTTGTCCTACAAAAATGACCAACTAATACACCCCCCACCACCACCACCACCTGTTTAGCTCATTCCCATAAGATTTTTCCTTCGTATGGGAATGAGCATGTAACATGGTCAAGACTTTTAAGACAGACTTAGACTTTAGAGTTAGATATGTGCTTTCAACAACATTTTAGATACTTAATATTGCACAAAATCATGTTTGAATGAGGACTAACTGCTTCTCCACATGGTTACATTTTCTATCGTCCTTGAGTTTTTACTCCCATCTGATATTCTGCAGCATTCAAGTTGCCGAGAATCTAAATTATTGCATCATGGGGGTCTTACAGGCAGGTTAGACAGGCTTAACACACTATTTTGGCATTGAGTCCTCTTTGCACTGGTTCAGTAGTTTGTGTCATGAAAGACTTTCAATTATTTCTTCATCCTCATTGTTGTCGTCGTCTTATTTCACTTATTTTTTTCTATCAGTGAATAATTTGGCATCGTTCCTCTCTCTTCCCACTCTCTCTGTGCTGGTCTGGTTTAATTACAGAATGACCATGAAAAACCTTCTATTTTAAAACTGTTTACATTTCCTGTCATTTCATTCCTTGGAGAGGAGGAAAATAGGTTAAAATAACACAAAGATGAGGCAGGTTAGCTTAGCGCCGATTTCTAAAAAAGCAGTTAAATTATCTTTTCTTTTCCTTCTCCAGCAACATTTTATTACTTTTCCACACATCTCATGCCATTTTGGTAATAGCATGATTTCATATTTACCCGAGCAGATGTTGTGGTGGCCTTTGTTCACTCACTGTTTGGCTTGGTGATGACTTTTTAGTTATCTCTGTTGCAAATCTTTGTTTTGTCATACTTAATTGCAACTTTCAACACAAGTCTGTGCCAACATGTGATGCCCGTTCACATCTGTTGCCATAATGGAGGTTACGTGAACTGGACCGAACAGACGTTGTCATGACAATATCTGTGACCTCTTGAAAGCGTCACTCATTCAACATCTGTTCGATGATGGTTCTGCTTCTAGCGCTGGGTGCTCTAATGCACCATTAATAAGACCGTCAGACGGTTTCAATCACAAGGAATCGATCATCACTTCAGCTAAAGTTTCTCTGCAAAAACATCAGCACGTGTTTGCCTGTAGGAATGCATTTTTCTATTCCTTATCCACACACTTGTCAGAGCTGCAGCTGGCATCTGTCAGCAAAGCTTGAGTCGGGGTCAATACAAGACTTGGAGACTGTTTTGAAATGTCAGACGCCTACGTTGTATCTGCTGTTGGGTTAATGTTCTTGTGATAATAAATGCTCCGTTTCAAAAACCTAGTGAAGTGCCGTGCTGTCTTCTGTCACACTGAGACAGTACACCAACTGATATGAAACCGCGTAAGTGACTGTAGAACACTCCACATAGGCAGCAGTGTAGCCTAAAATGTTGCTATATTTATGTTGCTAAATGTTGCTAAGTTTTATATACACATGCATATAAAATGTATGTACATTGTACATGTACATTATGTATGTATAGATAATGTATCATACAATATTGTATATAATATTGTTCATGTTTTTGAAAGAAGTCTCTCATGCTCATCAAGGCTGCAATAAACATGAATGAACATCTGAAGGTATGTTGAAAGATACAGTACAGCTTACTGAAACGTATCATATCTCGCGTAATATCTCAATCAGTGTTTCAACGGCGGATAGACATCAATAAAACAGCTTGTAAACAAGTCACGTAGCATTACATTTACCTCAGGCAAGTCATTCAGTGTCCACAGCTTGTTAGAGAAATGAACTCTTTCACTAAAAATATGCACTATATTAGCCTATATATTCATATTTAACTTAACCTGTTAGTGATGTCTTTAATGAATGTTTAAATAAATCTGTCATGAATATTACTGTCACTGTGTAGGCTAAATGATAATATTCCAACAATGAATTGTAGTAAAAACATATAATTATATTTAAAAGTTAATGCAAAAACTGCCTTATGTGCAGTTTTCATGTTTGCATACAATTTGTTATTTGAGTGTTAATAATTATATCTAAAAATTAATAGCAACTGAATTTAGGCTAATAGTTTGGACAAAAAATAATCGCATGTGTTAACATGTGTTACATTGAGAACACCCCTATGATGCCTTAAAATGCTGCTTGCGTTTTGGAACTTTGTGATCTCTGAGAGACAGTGAAAACATTGTCACCTTTAGTTCTGTATCTTACCTCATGCCAGCAGCAAAAAAACCTGTCTTGTTTTACAACTCTAAGGACCCATAAGTGATGGACAACATGCCGTATTGTAGTCCTCATCTTTAGTGCTGTTTGCACCCTGCTCCATCCACTCTACATTCAGCACAAGCGTCTCAACAACGGCATCGCTTTACCAGGCACGATTTTGTGTACTTGCAGCCACTCTCCCCCCTTTCAACTGTTGATTATTTTACAGATAGAAAAATTGCAATTGAAAAGGCTGAATAGGTAGCCGAGATTACTTTTGTATTGAAAGGTTAATCGAAACTCATCTCCGAGGACACTCTCTGTAAAACCGTCGGCTGGGTTTAGAATGAACTGTAAAGAGAGGATGAGGGAAATGAGTCAGCTGTGAAGGCCGTGCCACCTGCATCACCTCTCCTTGTGGTCTTGGAGTCAGTGGAAGTCTGTTTCAAGCTCACTGTGATCTCAGTATGTAGATGGATCACATCCTCCTCTCATTTGAAATCTCCTGCATTTTTTGCTCACTTGACATTGTGCTGTTTTTTTCCTCCATCTCTGTCTTGTCCCTTGAACTCGCTGTTGACTGTCAGAGGGTTTGCCAGGCTTGTTTAATATCTTCAAACGGAAAGAAGGGAAAAAAGAGAGAAATTAAATGCTTGTTAACTTGTCTTTCATTTACCCTGCCAAATTGTATTGTTTTTCCTCTTTAATTTCCTCACTTGGAACTGAATTTCCACTCATCAGAAGGGTCAATATTGAATAAAAAATGTATGCGTATTGTTGAATAATACAATATATTCTAAATATAATATAATATAATATAATATAATATAATATAATGTAATACACATATTTTACACACACTCATGTCGATGCAAATTTCTTTTCTTTGAGTACAAGATGACAAGCGTGATCACTAGGACCTTTCGGGGGGGGGGGGGGGGGATTTATAAAATTCTTAAACTTATCTTGTGTACCACAGAAAGATTACAGCATAGATTTGGAATGACATTTGCGGGAATAAATAATGAGAATTATTTATTTATTTTTTTTCATCAACTGTCCTGTTAAATGCTGGCATGAATATGGTCAAATTTGATGCCGCTTGTACAAAGACAGCTCATATAATTGACTCATCCCATCTCTGATTAGCAAGAGGGCATACAATCTTTGCAAAGATGGATCTTGCATGCTCCTATGTAACCATCTTTAACACAAGATGCAGGATTTACAGGGCATTTTATAGTATCTCATTATCAGCTGTGGACTGCCAGTAGTGCTGGTGTGCCAAGACTGCACTGATGACTTGTGGAGTTTTATATATAGTTATGTTAATCTGATTCTGCTCTATAAGGGCCATGCGGGTAAGGTTATGATCAGAGAAGAATCATTAAGCTGCCCGAGCCGAACACACTTGAACTGTCATTGTCAGAGAAGATTTTAATCACCACAAGGTTCAAAGTTGCGCTCGTGTCCTTGCAGCCACGTTCGTTTTGCTGTGTGAGGCAATTGGACAGTCACAGAGTAGCGATTCCGAGGAATAATACATAAGCGCTTAAAGAGGAAATTAGACGTGGCTGTGAAATAATTCATATGAGGCTAAAGTGAAAATTCAATTATTCCATTTGATATTCGTATTTAGTGTCTAAGGAAGCTCCAGCTTGCTGTCCTTCAATTATAGTGTTTTTTTTTCCCTCCCACAGAATAAGAGCGTTTGGAAGTCTATTCAGTCTATTCAGATGTCGAGGCCTGCAACTATCGATCAATTGTACTCTTGATAAAGTGAATAAAAATTACATACAACACAGTATGTCCATGAATGAATAGTATGAAAAAAATGTATGAATATGTGCTATACATTGTGTGCAGAAATGTTTAAAATAAAAGTAAGTTAGGGCAAGATAGGTTAAATCACTTAATTATTAATGATATTAATACAGTAAAACCCAAACCCTAGATGTTCAGCAGGAACACAAACTTTCATTTCTTTTTTTTTGTAAGTTTCTTTTTTGTGATCCCAGTAAAGTTACTATTCTTATAAAAATTGCTTTACATGTACAATTACATTAAAATATGGTTAATTGTCAACCTAAATTGAATTTGTTTAATAGCAAATATAAATTATAAATATTATAAATATTCTTTATCAATAAATATTATATAAACAATATTATTATAATATATATATATATATATATATATATATATATATATATATATAATTATTTATAAACATTTCTGCACACAATGTATTGCACATATTCATAAATGTACTCATATTCATACTATTCATTCATGGACATAACTGTGTTGTATGTAATTTTTATCTTATCTTACCAAGAGTACAATTGATCGATAGTTGCAGGCCTCGACATCTAAAGAGTTACGAAACATCTCAACTTGGATAGACTTACAAACGCTCTTATTCTGTGGGAGGGAAAAAAACGATATCATTGAAGGATATATATATATATACACACATACATACATACATACATACATACATACATATACACATACACCACACACACACACACACACACACACACACATACATTCATGATCAATTTGAATTTTATTGATTAGTTGTTACAAAATCTTCAAATACCAACAATCAGTGTTACGATTATCTTGATGATCAGATAAGACCACAGTTCTTGGTGGCGTCTTGCACATCATGCACTTTTGCCTTTATCCTCGACTCATGCCGGTGCAGCACATCCATTTCTGGGACTCCCGCTCTGCCATCTGTCTTCAGCGGCGCTCAGAGAGCCACTCCTCCTCCCTGTCTCTGTGACAAATCTGAGAAACACTAGTGCACTTTCCTTTCATTGATTAGAAGGAGCGGCGTGCTTTGCTGCATCAGACTCATTAATGGGCTCCATTAGCTTGGCTCCCCAGGCATGGCAGGGTTGAGTTAGTCTGATGGTAAACACAGATGCGCTTGGTGAGGCGGGTGACAGCGCTTCTCTCTCAGGGAAGTTGCTAATAGCAGTCTCACCAGGGAGTTGTTCAATCACTCCATTTTATAGACATTTCCACTTTTCTAGCAAATGATGGCCAGAAGATGTCACAAGATGAACCACCGGTACAATTCCAGAGATCTGTATCGACATGATCGTGCTATTAATGGATGGGAATCCCAGCAATGTAAGCCATCAAACTTCTGTTCTTGTAGCCGGGTACCCGAGACCGATTCGATATGAGGTCGAATCTTATTTTCTGTGGATTAGGGTGCTGTATCGCACTACATTCATTACAGCATTAGGGCAAATAGCAGGGGATGATGCCTGATAAGGACTTAATTTCATGAGTACGATCCAGCTGTACTGTACACTCATCCGCCTTGCTACTTCAAAGGCTCCATACCGTGATATTCTTAAGCTCAGTAATTAAGAGCCTCCTTTTGAATTCTCAAAAGGACCTTATTCCTCATTCTTAAGGATTAATGGAGAAGAATTCTTAAGGATTAACGCCTCATTCACTAACCATGCATAAACGCATGCCTTCAGTCAATATAAAGAGTTTATATATATAAATATATATATATATACTGTATATATATATATATAACAGGATTTTGTGAGACACAGGTGGTATGTCTAGTGGTATTTTTGTACATTTGAAAAATGTGTACTTTTTTAAGCTAAATGCATTAATCTGGTGCCCTTTAAGAGTTAAAAACAAAAACAAAAACAAAAAAACATGTCCATTTTTAATGCCCAAATTGAAAGAGTAAAACACATTCACATTGACTTGTACCTGGACTTTAAAGTGGAGTGAAACCTCTTTTTAGTTGGGAAAATGTCTCACTCCACATTAAATTCACACTACTGTTTTAAGAAGCCAAACAGTATGAATGTAATAATAATGCATTATTATTATTATTATTATTATTATTACCACCCATAAGACAGTCATATATTCTTATAGTAATACATGTGCACTGTGAAATAAATGGAAATGGAAAAACAATGTTTCTAAAGTATATTATTTATTTTATTTTGTGCTACAGAAGTAAAATTACAATACTTTTTCCTAATTTCTATAAATTTGCTAACGCAACATTTCATGTTATGTTCTCTTTTTCTCATACATTTTCTTTGGATAATCTTGATTTAGTTTTTTCAAATGAAGTCGGAAAGGAAGCCAAGCAGAACAACTTCACTGTGGCTGGAGGGCCCAAATTAATTTCCCACCTTGGTTTGGGCTAATTACAATCTGCAGGTATGAGCTCCCTCATTTCAAATAATCTGAATTCAATATTAGAACGATGGTTAGAAGTCATTTATGTGCGTGCACACCTGTTGTGAATCTCTGTGAAAATCTGCATAAGAACCTTTTCTGCACGCATAAAAAGTTTGAAAATAGTGGGAATGCTTCCTTCTGACACACTATCCCCATTGAAATCAGTGGATTCACAGCACTCTGTGATGTAGCGTAAACTCTAGTGTAGCTGCTTTTGTACACAATTATTAGTGAATGAGACCCATCGCATTTCTTCATTCTGTCCTGTTTTAGACCTTTTTGTTGATGTACTATGTCAATCAGCCTCAATTAGTATTTCTAGTCGTATTTCAGGGAGGCTGATAAGGTGGATGTGCTTGGCTTGAGCCCAGCATGTGTCTCTATCAGAGCTTTACAGAAGTGTGGGAGCAGAGCTCCAGGTCCAGATATTAGCCTCACCTCTATCCCAGCAGAGACCCCAGCTAATCACCGCCTCATTATTTCAGTGCAGAGAGGGAAAAAGGGTATGGGACTACATGTGTGTGTTCCTTGCGAGATTGTGTTTGAGTGTAAGACAAGGAAATGCTAAATGCCCGCGTAGAGATTAGCTTAGTCTGGTGAGGGCTATGAATCTGACAGCGTTAATCTCATTTCCCATTTGCCATGTTGTCATGCACCAATACATTTAACGAGGGTGGTAATGAAAAGAGGGGAACTAGACTCATTAATTAAATTAGCTTCCTTATCCATGCATCTCTCCAAGTACACTTATCACAGCTCTGATTGCCTCCAACTTTCTGGATCTCGAGCAGGCAAATGCCAGATATTGTTCATTTTATTTCATTTTGCCTGGCCTTGGACAATTTCTTTATTCTGTAATTCTCTTCTGCTGTAGGTTGCAGGAGGTCATATAGGCCTGGAACAGCCCAGACAATTTTCACCTGTGGGCATGCAGGACTTGGTTGGGAGCAGAATGTTTAGTTTGTGTGCGCCTCACCGATTAAGCCAGAGGAAAATTAAAGACTGTGGAGAATGAATGAAATTTTAACTCTTTTGAATATATATATATATATATTTATTTATTTATTTTTTGCTTAGTTCATTCAAACCCTGTTACCTGTTTAAATGAAACCATTAAAGTCTTCTTTTTTCACATAGACAGTGTTTTAAAATGCAAATGAATTTCTTGCCGTTGTGGAAAAATCTGTGCAGGAGAAGCAGTTTTCCCTTTGGTAATATTCATGCAAACGTGCTGTGCATACCTTACATAAAAAGATTTACATTCATATAGTTAAATACAATATATATATATATATATATATATATATATATATATATATATATATATATATATATATATATATATATATATATAAATTGTATTTAACTATATGAATGTAAATCTTTTTATAGAATGTAAATCACTCTTTTGAATTCTATGGTTTTACATATCAGGATATAATAAAAATTCGTCTGGTCTTTTGCAGGTCTTAAAATTAGTTAAATACAACCTCAGATGAACAACAACACATGGCATATTACACTGTATCATTGTTTATTTAACAAAAATTAAGCCAAAATGGAGACGCCATGTTTGACAAACTAAGTACACCCTATGATTTAATTGCTTGTAGAACCACCTTTAGCAGCAATAACTTGAAGTAATAACTTTCTGTATGACTTTATCAGTCTCACATCGTTCTGGAGGAATGTTGGCCCGCTCTTCGTTACAACATTGCTTCAGTTCATTGAGGTGTTCATGGTCGACTCAATGACTGCAAGGTGCCCAGGTCCTGTGGCTGCAAAACAAGCCAAAAATCAGCATGATGGACAGTTGGCATGAGGTGTTTGTGCTGATATGCTGTGTTTAGTTTTCGCCAGACGTGGTGAAGTGCATTATGGCCAAACATCTCCACTTTGGTCTCGTCTGTCCAAAGGTCATTGTTCCAGAAGTCTTATGGCTTGTTCAGATGCAACTTTGCATACATAAGCTGTGCTGCCATGTTCTTTTTAGAGAGAAGCTTTCTCCTGTCAACCCTTCCAAACAAGCCAGACTTGTTCAGTCTTTGTCTAATTCCACTGTCATGAACTTTAACATTTAAGATGCTAACTGAGGCCTGTAGAGTCTGAGATGTACAGTAGCTCTTGGGTTTTTTGCAGTTTCTCTGAGCATTGCACGGTCTGACCTTGGGGTGGATTTGCTGGGAAGTCCCCTTCTGGGGAGATTGGTAACTGTCTTGAATGTTTTCCACTTGTGAATAATCTTCCTCACTGTAGAATTATTGACTTCAAAGGAACAGAGGACTTCAAAGTACTTGCCAAGGACCAGGTGATTTTTTTTTTTTTTTTTTTTTGTCCTCAAAACATTCAAAAGGGTATACTTTATTTTTTACATGACTGTATATACTTCTGTCATGACAAATCTCTGAGTGTTTAGCATGGTAATGGATATGACTGATTCTTGATTCTTTTTACATTGTAAACAGTCCAAATTAATTGCAGAAATGAACATTTCTTTTTTCATTTTGGCTGCTGAACACGTGCTTACATGCTACCTTACTGTACATCACATTCACTAATCAACACAGAACATCCAGTTTATTTTTGTTCATCTATACTAATTTGCATCTTCTCGATTGTTAAGGGGAAAAATCCAACACTTTATATTAGGGTGACCATACGTCCTCTTTTTCCAGGACATGTCCGGCCGGGATTTCGAGATCGCCCAAAATATCCGGGATTCGGCTTTTGCTTTCTATCGTCGCCATTAATTTTGTTTACATGCACACCTTTTGATTCAATAGGACTGAATTAATTCCAATTGGTGAATCTGAATGTAGTGTTTACATGAATGCTAAACAAGTGATCAGTTGATGTGCGTTTTAGCATTGCTAAGAAAGTTCCTGTGTTTTCGTCTCGGCCGGGATCCGTGTGAAGCAGAATGCATGACCTGCAAAGCTGGCACGTACGTGTCAGTGTCAAATAATGTAATAATTTAAACATAATGAACGGTGACTGTAGAAAGCAAAAGCCGAATCCCGGACATTTTGGGCGATCTCGAAATCCTGGCCAGACATGTCCTGGTTAAAGAGGACGTATGGTCACCCTACTTTGTATGAGTGCCTTGCTTCCATCATAGTGAGACTGGTGAGGTGGTGTCTTGTTCAAATACCTCTCTTAAAGGTCAGTTTTGTCCAGGAGCTGATTTGACACCCTTCGCTAAACCAGATAGCTGTGAGGGTTTTAATTTTTTTTTTCCTTCTTTCTCTTTCTTTTTCTCTCCCATTAATTTTATTTCCATTATTTACTGCTTTTTTATGTTACTGTCATGTACCGTATATGTTATGATTTTGTCATTGTAAATTAGTTGTACTATTTACAGATGTCTTTTGAAGTGCAGATGCATCTAAAGTGTAAAAGTGTTCCTATTGTGCTAGCAACACCAAGGTCTTGACTTTATTTAGAAGTAAAGCCTTATGGAAATACGGGTTATGGAAATGTGAATTTAAAGTCTCTTTAACTGGTAATTCTCCCAAGTAGCTGTTTTCTGTGTAAGAAACAGGCAAAAAAGTACAGTTCCTGTTAGACATAAACTGTTTGTTTAGATAACATTTTAAGTTAGCAGTAAATTCTGGCATTATGAATGTTGTTTTTCCAGCTTAAATCACACCAGAAATATTTTTTTTGGCTAGTAAACCTAGCCTAATTTCTCCTCCTCTTATGCTGTCTTTGATATGTCAAAAATTACAAAAATGTAACGCACTGATCTACATTGAAAGAGTAGTACATTTCTGTCCAAATATTGACAATTTCTGTCAATTTTAGTGCAAGCTTACTGTCTTAAGCTTGTTGTCTTTTAATTGGATTGTAAACACTTGACATGAACCACGTCAGCAAACACATTGTAGGGAAAAAGCCAGTTAACCCACTCCGAACCTCTTTCAAATGCAAGGCTTGACATTTTACTTCTCTGATATCATTCTTCCTTTGACGTGTGCGGATGTCTCATCATAGCTCAGGAAGATCTAAGGCTGCAGCACCTGTTGGGAATGAGTATAAGCCTTTCTTGTAAAGTACGCCTGGCTCACTGGCAGGTAATGGCTCAAAGCTTGAGTGGCAGGAACGTCTGTAATCGAGCCGATGTTATATGTAGCTGCGGGGGAGAGCCTGGTACATTGTGCCTGGTCTTGCACACTGGGACACTAGCCAGTCCCCATTGGTATTGAAAAGCACTCAAGTGCCTGTCTGTCAGTCTTAAGACAGGAGCTTGTGATGTGACCTCCTCCCCCTCCTTTCAGTCAGTCCATTCACCCGCTGTCTGCCATCAAGCTGGGGATCTTTATGTAGGCCTTTTTTTTAAATTTTCTTCTCTGTTGCAAAACAGGTTAATGTACTCATTCTTTATGTCAGTCTTCAACATCCTGTCATTACATCTCAGCAAAACACACCCATTGAAGATGAACTTTTAGAAGAATATGATGGTTTTCTAGCAGATTAGTAGCCAAGAGTTGGGCAAAATTCTTCAAAATTATACTTCAAAATTTGTGTGTGTTTATATAGTATGTATTTAGTCATTTAAAATGTTATATTATTTACAAATTATATAGGCTATACTATTATTAGGTGTGATCGGGGCCTAATCCGGTACTTGCAAGGTGTGCCTAATCAAGTGGCCGGTGAGTGTGTGGGTCATTTTTATTTTTTTATTTTTTTCTTTAGATTTGATTATAAATGTCTATGATTGTCATTTCAAACAGTGATTATTAATACAGTCTGATGTTTCTGAAAATACCTCAGTATTGTGTATGCTAACATGTTTTTGGTTAATTCATACAGAAAAACAACATTTAACACATATTTTTTTAATTTACCTCTTGAAATTCAAATTACAATCATAATTTTATATCTTTGTTACCTCAATTCTAATCAATTCAAATCAGGAATTGAATTGCCATTTATTGAATTCAGTTCTGAATGGCTCTCAACCCTGGTGACCGTGCAAATGTTGCCAATTTTTAAAAAGTAAAAAGCAATAAACAATTCAATACAATCTTCTGCCAAATAACACCAGAGCATTTCTACAAATTTAATTTGATTAATTATCCCGTCTTCCTCTCCCCTCACCCCCATTTATTTCCCCCTCTCTCTCTCTCTCCATGTCTTTTGTGAACTAGCCTACTTAACACAATGTTTGCTAATATGGCCTTTTATAGCAATTAAATGCTGATTTGGTGGTGTTGGAGTAATTGTCACCCCAGGCTATCTGTGCTGGCCTGGAATAAATGTGTTTGTGTAATGTATCATAAATGATTCCTCTCACACACAGGGGGTTTATATGCAGCTCAGGGGGTAAAAAGACTTATGAAGGTGTTAAATTTGAGTCAATGTTTGGCATCATCTCTTTTCACCCGTCTTTCTACTATAATGCATGTCTACTTTTCATAATGCAGCTTTAGGGATGAGCATTTTGCCAAAAAGCTCACTATTGACTCAGTCTAGCGAGACCCCTGCAGGATTAAATCAATCCTGATATACTGAAAAAAATATCATTACACTGCATTTCTGGAATACTTGATTCTGATTGGTAAGTCATGGTATTATGTGTGCAATATGTGATATTTCTTTAATATCTGCCCACATTATGCCATAACGGACCAATTAGAATCAAATGTATATAACACTTCAATGGACAAGTATGTAAGAAAGGAAGGAAAAACCAAAAAGCACCTCAAAAGACCCTCTTGTGTGTGGAACTACTTAGTTTGTAGTTATTGGAATAAGGAGCCAACACGAGTATTTTATATTACATTTATAAAAGTTAAAAAAGGAAGTTAATATTGAGTCATTTGCATTTTTAAACTCAATCTTGCTGGTTTCTCTGTCTGTTTTTGCTCAAACAACATAAATAATTATGGTTAGCCACATCAGAGCCATTGTGCATCTTTGAGCAGCACAGTAGTTGTGTTTCGCATAATGTTTCATGTGCTGAATGATTCAGTGTTTTGGTAAAAAAAAAAAAAGAGTGAATTATTCAGGAAAGACATTCACTTGTTTCGTTCCTGAATCTACATTTTTGAACAAATCGGTTGAAATGAATTATTCAATGACTCGCTTTGAAAGTTGGTCACTTACTGTTTTTCGTTAATGAATGAATCAGCATTTGTGAGCAAATCAGTTGAATGGTTCAAATGACTCACTCATAAAGATTCTTTTGTGGTATTATTTTGTGGTAATGACAGACTGACTGTACATTTATCCCTTACGTACTGATCTCTCTCTCTCTCTCCACAATCAGATATTCCATCCCTGATCTCAGTGGACAACATGGAAGAAAAAACAATTACTTACTCAATTCTTAGTCAATGTTGATTTAATCAGCGCGGTCAATATAGATCACGGACATCTGCAGGGAGAGTTAAGGCTGGCTGAATGCAGCCTGTACACAGGAGAAACACACAACCCTAGCTCCGAAAACTGTCACGGAATGTGATTTGTGATTAATACCGTAATCGTCCGAGCATGTGCATCCCTCACTTTTATTATGTCAGAGAATCTGGGGAATTTACTCATGTTATTTTGGAGAACTGCCATGGGGTTGACGAACTGTCAGGATTTCAACAGATCTCCTCTATCTGATATTACAATCCATCTCCCTCCGCTCTCTCCGCTCCTCGCTTCTCCAGCCATCTCGCGAGCGCTGACACTTCTATCACATTGGTAAATACTACTTTAATTGATACTCAGGTTGTTTTAGAATTAATGAGCTGGCACCCATGTGCTGATGTGAGGGGAAAGAACATCTCTCTTTAAATTGCTTTGCAGCCTTTATTGCGCTCCAGAAATCATATTAGCCAAACCAATCTCATTTAAATCTTCCATTCCCTAATTAACCCTCAATGCCTTCTCATGCTGCTTGCAACAGCACTTTTTGTAGGTTTTTAGATGAACTATTAGAGATTTGTGTCTCTTTGAATATGTCTCTGTGTTGAGTATATTGGATTTTCATTTTGATCAATCAAAAAACAATTAAACTGAGAACAAAATCATCTTCATTATGTAAATGCCAAGTATTACATGAACAGATCAGATAGGACACAAAGGGGCGAACAAACACCTGCATCTTATTGATTAACCACCCACAGTTCAGTTTAAACAGACACAATCTGCGCTGATTTAGCGCTGCTGCATGAGTATATGAATGAAGTTATTGGGCCTTTTGAAGGAAAGGGGACATTTTTTTGAAGGGTCGTACGGTAGCCAACTTGGTCCATTTCCAGTCATGCTAGTACAGCTCTCATCTACTTGAATAGAGAAAGGCTCACCAAGGCTATATATTGTATCAACATATAGTAAAAAACGTAATAATGTGAAATATTATTACAATTTAAAATGCTTATTCTGTATTTTGATATATTTTAAAATGTTATTTATTCCAGTGATGGCAGAGCTGAATTTTCAACAACCATTATTCAAGTCTTCAGTCACTTGATCCTTCTGAAATCATTCTAACATGCTGGTGCTCAAGAAACTATTTTTCAGGCTTAGCTCATTTAACGCACATTCAGGAGTATAAAAACTGCTGATGCATCTAATTAAAAGTAAGATTACCTGTATTATTTGTGAGATGGGCTTCCATTCTTCTATCAAAAATGTGATTTAAGGCTGATTCAATTCATAGTGAATCTTAATGAAGTCTTTCTCGAGAAACAGGATTTTATCCTTTGTCCCAAGACAGACCCCTTTTGAATTTTAAATGTATATTGCTTTTATAAAACATAATGTGTGTTTCTGTATTTAAGCAAGTATAGGACCCATGATGTTCAGAATAAACGTGAAAAAAACGCTTCACAGTGTAAGCAATCTGAATGATACACAAGAGCGTTTAGAGCAAGAGCAAGAGAATATAGAAGGTGCACGTGCCTCAGTCTTTTGCACTACTATGTAAAGTGTTCAGCTATGTTTTCAATATTCAACACTACAAACAGATATACACACTAAATGTTTCAGAAGTGGTACATTTAGTCACTGTCAGTTGAGGCACAGAGTGAGCTTTAAATATAAAGACATTCCATATTTAAGAGGTATTTTAAAAGGAAAGATGTTGTTTTTTTACAAAGGGAATTCGTTTTTTTGTGTGTTTGTGTGTTGTGTGTGTGTGTGTTGTTTATTCAAACTAATCTCCAATTGCATTTGTTACCACCAGTGGAGCTTTTATTGCACATTCCTGAATGCTGGTTGGTATATTACAACACTTGGCTTTATGAGCCAATTAGGTATTTTATTTTAGATACAAATACTGGAAGAAAGAAGGATAGAAAAGAAAGCTAAACAAATAGATATGGAAGGAGAAAAAAGCAATCGTCAGGACTGTTTCTAATTGCATTTGGTCTGGGTCTTAGCGATAACATCAATTCCATTATTTTCTGCATTTGAATTGCACTGCAGCCCGTCTTCAGCATCCTGTCTTTGATTGGCTGAATGCAGGTGTTGGATGTTTAGAACAAGTGGGACATGCACAAGGATACACTGTGCCAATACCATTACCACTGCAAACAATAGGGATAGTTCACCCAGTAGGGGATAGTAAGGGATAGTTTTTCTCTTTTTTTTCTTCTTTCATGGAACAAAAAAGAAGATATATTAAAGAATATTCTGGCCACTCTCTTCAATATAATGTTAATGATGACAGGGGTTGTTAAGCTTCAAAGTATATTCTGTATATAGCAAATGTAAATTAATGTCCCAGTTAATTTTGTCACATTTTCTTGGTTAAGCATACATAACATAAAAAGAGATTCTATTTTGTATTTTTACCTTAACTATGTAATTAATGTTCTATTTACTATGTTGTACTAATGTTCTAAAGTTAGTGTTTTTAAGCAGTTTTACATGTATTCCAAAATAATAACTAAAGACAATAACAATTTAAAGATGTATCTGTAATTTCACCAAGCTAATGGATCAATAGCAAAAAAAAAAAAAACATTTCAAGGTTGAATTTGACGTGGCATAAGGCGGTGATATCTAAGTGCTGAGCTGTATTTGTATCAGGAGAAGAACAAAGTGTTTACAAGATTCTTTCTGTGAATAAGAATGTAATTATGTGACATAAATAAAATGTTCTTTTAATTTGGATCTTTTCAGTAATTTGGCTGATCTGGTTCACAAGGATTCGTTCGTGATTTAGATTGATCAGTTTCTTGAGAAACTCAATGACACAGTCCCATTAGCAGTGGTTAACAGTTCCCTGAAGGTGAAGATTATCAGTGAATATCGTCTTAAATTTCGATCTGTAGTCAAACAAAGCTATCAAATGACTTCAGAAGATTTTGAATATAGTTCACAATTCGAATGGACTACAATTATGATGATACTTATATAATGCTTGTGTATGTCCTTTTTGAATTTTGAAATCTCCAGTCCCCATTGTAATTGCAGGCAAAAGAGTGAATTATAGTAAATGAGCAAATTATTTACATTTTTACCTTTTGTGTTCCATGAGATTGAGTAAATAATGACAGAATTAATTTTGGGATGTATCATATTCCATATATAATAGACGAGATCTTTTGTAGAAAGCAGAACGCAATGACTCAAACCGATTTTGAGGTTATACAAGCACATCTGTAGCCTACAGTGTATTACATGAGCTTTTGGTTATCTCTCCCTTTGTCTGTATAATGCATAAGGCAAAACAACTGCAATCTGTTCAAGAACAGGAAACACTTTTTGTTAATCATCCAGTTTCCAAGAGGTGTGTCATGGGAAATGCAATATGTTATAAAGGTATATACATGTTATATATATTTTTAAAGTAAATGTATTAAGTATTTCACACAAAGGAACATAAATAAATTAAAGATGATCCATAAACTTTTTTTTTCTTTCATTTAAAAAAAAAAAACACATTACATATACTGTATGATCCTTTTGATGTTTCTAACAGAGTCAAGTTGAAGGATGGTGTGGCGTTTCTGGGGGCGAGGGCCAGTAACCCGGTTCAGTGGACAGTTAGTCAAGACGTCAGGAGTGAGGGACACAGAGTGGTCACTCTGCACTGCCGTAGGAAGGAAGCCAACTTCGGAAAAAGGTCAGTAACCCTTAAATCTGTTTGTTCTATTGGTATCAAAGACGTCATCATCAGAAGGCTGCTGGTTACTTGAATGACCCAGAAGTTCAAAGTTTAAGATCAATGCTTCAGGCAAAAACACTGCAAACGAAAAGTTTTTTTTCTTTTCTCACAATTTTGCTCTCTTCGAAAAGTTTTGGCCAAGAAAGATTCAAACGCATACGCATATACTATGACCTGCACCATACAGCCCTTTGGCATTTAGTTATCAAATATAAGCATCTCTGCCTAATGACTCTTCTTCTAAACTCTTCTGCTCTTTTCATATACAGGCCCTCTGGTACTTGCAGCATGTTTTGTGCATTTCTACAGAAGCGCTACTACATTTCTTAGAAGCGCTACAGTACTTGAAATAATTTCAAAGTTCAACTTTTTCCCTAACAAGCTACTTTACCTTTGTAGGGACTTGTTTTTTTTATCAGAAGTCTAATTCATTTTAGTCACTTATTTGTTTATTGTGAAATATTTAGTTTGCTGCTGTACATAATACACCTTTGCCTTGGTTATATAAATAAGTGTGTTTTAATAGTTGTATTTAGTGTTTGTTGATCTGCTTAAAGGGATAGTTTACCAATAAATGACAATTCTGTCATCAATTACTCATACTCATGTTGTTCCAAACCCTGATGAATCCTGAATTAAATCTGTTTGTCAAATAAAGCGATCACGTCACTTCTGAAGACTTGGATTAAACCCCTCAGTTCAAATGAAAATAATTCTTGTGGGTTTGGAACGACATGAGGGTGAGTAAATGGTTTACTGCTGTCACTTACTGTAAATTGAGGTACAAAATAGAGATGCAAAAATAAATTAAAACAATCGAATTGTTTTATATTTAATCTCCCACCAGGACTGGTATAAAACCTAGATCCTTTCACATTGCGTGGTGGTTGTATCTATTTTCTGTAATGCAAACTGCGGTTTATGTTTATATTCTTGGTCCAGAAATTTTAACCGTTTTTATTTATTTTTTCACTCAGAGAGATTAGAAAGTCGTTGACTGACAGCTGTAATCTCAGCTCTTTTAGGTCCCTCAACTCTTCCACTACCTCTCTTTGGTGACATTTACATATGCAAATTAATCCCACAAACACGCCCCATTCCAACCCCTGATTAAAAAAATAAAGTTTGTTTTGCTGCCTGAATGAGACAGGGATATAAAATATCTATGTTATTTAAGTCTGATTTAAGCCTGCAAATCCATTACTTTCAAATGTGTCAGTTCATATAATGGCCACACAGTGTGGGGTGGTAAGTGGTATCGACAGAGCTCTGAGCTTTCATGCACTCATTTTCAGCCTAAAGAGAGAAATGATGAACATTAACAGAATTTTCTTTCCTCGCCTGTAGAATTTTATATAAATCATATTCCAATAATGTACAGTTATTTGATTATGCTCGCTCATTGAAATTCCTATCCCACCTAATGTGTGGGTGTTTCGAGAAGATATTCTTGTTACTCTGACATGCTTTACCTAATTGTAATTTTTGTCCCCGGCAACTGAAAAAATTACATTTTGGGTTTACAGGGGCTTTTAAAGTTTTATGATTCGTGCACAAGGGAGCTGTAGTTTACAACTGCTTCAAAAGCACTCACTGTAATCCTTTTGACCACTTAAAATCTGGACAAACACCCACCAAAATTTAAATAAAACTCACTTCTCGGAAGGAAAAAAAGTCAGAATATCCCTATAAACCCACATTTCACCTTAAGAGCTTACGGGTAAAGTTACGCTCTGCTTTCAAACCTGTCCATAAAACTTTGTAAAGGAGGTTTCCTTAGAGTACAGGAGGTGGGGATGTTTTCCCGATAACCGTTTCTCATCTTTTTCTTTAGAGGTCAGGAGATGATAGTGAGAGAGGTACAGGAACATGTGCTAGCTCCAGTCCACAGGGGGCAGATTGGTATGGTAATGAGTTATACTTCCTTGATTTCTCCAACTCTCTGCTATATCACTAATTAGTCTTTACACACTCTGACAAAAGCTTAAATCATATTTCCTCTGCAAAGTTGTTAAGACAGGAGCTCTGTTCCAAAATCAAGTGGGCTATCCTGTTGTCTAACTACTACCAACATAGGCAGCTACAAATGTAACCTAATATGTGACTGATTTGAAATGCTCTACAAAGGCAGAAACTGCGTAAAACAAATAATTGCAATGTTGGGTATAAAAAGCTATTTGGGTAATATGGAGTAAAATAGTCTATATAAATATTGATGATTTCTAGAGTTTATTAATCTGTTTGAAATATGCCAACACAGGACAGGAAACTGCTATTTCATAGGGACTATAAAATGACTTGGCAGCTCACTAGGTTTTTGAACAGAGTATTAGGGCTGCCCCCGAGAAAATAAAATATTCTCGCCATTAGTCGACTAGTTGCATGTTTATGATATTAATGTAATTACTTAAATGTATATGCTGATACATCGGTAAATGTTTGGAGTTTCAGGGCTGAGAAAGAATGTGTAACTTTGCTAACAAAACCATAATAATGAGCCTTTGAAATATAAATGAAGTGCTCAAGCGCACAAATAAAGTGGATGCACCTATAGAGAGAAATACACGTTAAGGGGTACTACTGTAATTTAGCTTCCGCACAAACACTTGGATATGCGCCTAATAACAGCGCACATTTAACGTTAGAGAGGGCAGCCATGTTAGTGGCTAATGTTAGGCTACTACATGTTTCAAATGATAAGCCATATATGAGGTTGACGAATGATCAACATGATTACCACGTGTTAACGTTCTCACAGGCTAATTAATATTTGGTGGGCTAAGCTTGGTCAATTATTAGGAGGCAGCCCTAATGTTTATGTATTTGAGTTTGAGTTTAATAAAGGTGTTTAACATTTACATTGAATTGTTCAGCAGACGCTTTTATCCAAAGCAACTTTGTTTTGGGTTGACAGCAAAAAAAAAAATTCAGGAATGAAAGTTACAATTACTCCACTGTTTTACAATTTAATTAGAATTTAAAGTTCTTATGATTTAGTCAATTTGTAAGAATTTGCAATCAGTCACTGTGTAGGTGATAATTGAAGCGGTGGTAAACCAGTATTTTGTTCTGCTTAATTAAAGGACTACAGGATAAATGGTAGAATTATCCATTTTGCGTTTGAACATGCTTGCGTTATAGTACATGGCATGACAAACTACCAGAGCCTCTGATGACTCATATGAGAGCAATTATACTGGAGCGTCGCACAGATAAAGATGTGAAGTTGATAGTCGTCTCAAGCTGGAGATGATTAAGAAGAAGCAGAAAAAAGAAATTATGTTAGTTTCTTCAGGGAATATCACAAGTCCTCAAGACGTCTCTATCAAGCAAAGCAGCACTGCAATGTTTGAACGTGTACTGTACATTGCCAAATCAAAGCAGACAAATAACAGATCTGAGCTTTTATGGATACACTCTATGTCTTGCTTTAAGCCTCATGTTCTCTTCTTTTTCATATGGGGTTCCAGAGACCCCTATGCCGAATGTGTAAAAATAATCAGTCATTTTGAAATGTTTCAGTAATTTTTTGTGTATTCTTCAGACTTATAGTAGGTAGCTATTATTGAAGATTTACTTCAAGAATTAAAGGTAGGGTAGGCAATGTCATAGAGGCTAGCAAATAGCAAGCTAGCTTTGAAAGCATTAGATCCCACACTGCTTTCACGGCGTCTCCAAAGCCGGCGTTAAATTACCTCATGTCTCAAAGCACACATTCGGACCAAATGCAATGATTGGACGAAAATGTTTTTTGGTCCTGAGACTTCCACAGAAGATATATGTAAAATTATTCTTAATTTTTAATTTAAGTGGTTAAATTACATCCACTTCTGTTATTGATTCCTATCTGGATGTGAAGAGAGTTTCAACCAGAATAACAATAAGGGTTTATGAAAAAAAATCGTACCAAACCATACTAAATTAAACTGACTGTTTCATTACAGACAAGCCTCTTATGCTCACCAAGGCTGCATTTATTTGATTAAAAATACAGTTAAAACAGTAACGTTGTGAAAAATATATTACATTTTACAAATAATACATAACACAATTTAATATATTTAAAATGTAATTTATACCTGTATGGCAATTTACAGCAGCCATTTCTCAAGTCTTCAGTGTCCCATGATCCTTCAGAAATCATTCTAATTCTTTCAACAAAATAATAATAATAATAATTTGTATTATATATATGATCTGAGGTTTTTAAAACCTCAAACATAAATCATGTAACACTTTTCTTCAGAGTTGAGCATATATGTATTATTTTGAGCTTTTTTAGCCATTGGTCAGACTGGGAGAGATAGACCAGCTTAGATTAGCTAGGACAGGCAAACCATCTGTTTTTAACAGTTTTTTCATCAGATTCAGACCCAAACATTAAATGAAGGTTAAATTTTGCTCTCTCTCTCTCTCTCTCTCTCTCTCTCTCTCTCTCTCTCTCTCTCTCTCTCTCTCTCTCTCTCTCTCTCTCTCTCTCTCTCTCTCTCTCTCTCTCTCTCTCTCTCTCTCTCTCTCTCTCTCTCTCTCTCTCTCTCTCAAGATTCAAGATTCAAGATTCAAATAGCTTTATTGGCATGGTGAAAGAAATCTTTACATTGCCAAAGCATTCATAACACTATACAATAAAAATAAATAAATAATAATAAAAAGAAAATAAAAATTACATGAAAATAAACATAGCAGTAAAAATGTCTAATCTTCCAATGTTTATCCAGTTGGCAGCTCTGTCCTGCTGGAGGCTCTTTGGTCGTGACAGGACCTCACGTACCGGGCAGCCAGGGTTGAGCTCGCTGGAGAGAGAGCTGGAGAGCGCTCTCTCTCTCTCTCTCTCTCTCTCTCTCTCTCTCTCTCTCTCTCACACTCTCTCACACACACACACACACACACACTTTCTCTCTCTCTCTATCTCTCTCTCTCTCTCTCTCTCTCTCTCACACACACACACACACACACACACACACACACACTCTCTCTCTCTCTCTCTCTCTCTCTCTCTCTTTCTTGCACATCTTCTGTCTCTCTCATCCAGCTTGACTGTGGAGGAAATTTTTCTTTTTCATATTCCTCTCAAACGGTGTGTGAAATGAGAGGATCAGTTACTCCTGGAATGAGCAGATGTGCTTCCAGTGAATTTTTCATGCGGAATCCCCAGCCCTGCCCCATCCCTAAAGTAACAAGCTATCTTTATCTTTATCTTTATTAGAGGTCCTCTTCGCTAGTGAAGAACGTGTTGAATTTTTTTCCTTATCCCAAAATACTTTGTTTTTGGTCCAGAAGTTCAGTTCGCTTGCTCATGTTTCCATGGTTAAAGAGGCTGTAATTGGGCCTTGAGTGCCGTGTCTGGACGTGTTGCTTGCTGTTTTGTGCTGGTATTGATTTAGCAGTGGGAACGCCACTTATCGAGGTGCTTGAAGCGGCACAGCAAGACGTCTAATCCTGGGGTTGGGACTCTGCTCAATGGGGCAGGCTATAATCCCCCATACCGTCAGTGGCGCAGAGAGCCGGGGATGATTCCCAGCATAAAACTAACAAGATACTCTTTCATCGACTTATTTATTCTTTTCTTTGGAGTGCCACAGTGGGGATTAGATTGAGCCATCTTGTCTTTTGTTTTGAGTTTGTCCTTTCTTCTCTCAGCCTGTCGCTGGATCGATGGAGAGGTGGAGTCTCAGGTGAACAGACTGACGCTCCCCGCTCTCACTCTTTCTCTTTCCTTGTCGGATGCACTACACACCCATCAGAGCATGTTTGACAGGTCAGGCATGTTTTAATGTCTGTTCCGGGACAACTTTTAATGGTTTCTCCTTTGTTTTTGTTTTGTTTGTTTTTTAGTTTTTTTTTTTTATAAAGGCTGTAGAAGGCTATACATCATAATTCCCATCAATCCTGGCCACAGTTGCTCAGCTGACATTGAGAGTTTATTCATATAAATAGTACTGTTAAAAAGTTTATGGTCAGTAAGATTTTTTTTAATGTTTACGAAGAAGTCTCTTATGCTCACCAAGGCTGCATTTCTATGACAGTAGAACAGTAAAACCAGTAATATCTAGAAAAATATTAATCCAATTATAAAATACATTTGTATGTATATTATTTTAAAATAAAGCATTACTTCAGTCTTCAATGTCATATGATCCTTCAGAAGTCAATCTAATATGCTGAGTTGTGTTGCTAAATGTGTGTGTGTGTATACAGTATATATACACACACACTCACACAAACTACCATTTTATTTATAAATATATACTCTTACTTCATATATTCTTACAAAATTTTTAAAAGATAAAGATGCTTTCTTGCAGCCAGCAAAATGTGTATTTAAACCATGCTAACCACCCAAACTTTAACATATTGGGGAAAGTTATTATCCCTTTCTTCTTCTTCGTTGTCTTCTATTTCTTTAAACAACTTGTTTTCCCTCCCTGCACCAGCCAAATGCAATTGATTGCCCATGCACTTCTCTCACAGAGATGATGTTCAACACCTTAAAGACATCAGACATAGTTTGGCTTGAATGCAAACTACACCCTTTCCCCAGAGGTGTTGGATTTAAATTCGAAACATGCTTGTCAGCATCCATCTGTCAGCCGCCTGCCTCTGTTTAGATAAGAAATCTCGAACCCGGTGAATTCATGATGAGGGACAGTGAAAGAAAAACTTATGCAGGAACAAACACACGCCCATCAGCCATTCACAAGGCAAGGGTATTTTAATGAAAGAATCAGGCTTCTTCATACAAAGCCAATCTCACTAAACCGTTTCTGAATAAATATAAGGCTGTGCTGTGATTTCTAAAGCAGCTCCTCTGGTTGCCGTTGGCCTTTTCTCTGGTTGATTTCATTAAAGCAGTGTGTCTGGACCACTTAATCGGGTTGCTGATCCAGAGTTGACCCTGATGTGACCTCTCCTCTCACCCTCTGTCTTTCTACCTCATTAATGTGCCAAGGACACTAGTGAAGTTCCTTTCTCCTCATGCGTGCACAAACACACACACATGCACTTAGGTTGCTTTGCTTTGTCCGAGGCTTCACCCCACAGGTCAGTGCACTATTGAGTTCTGTTAGTATCTGCTTGTAACAAACTCTCTCATTGCGCTGTCAGATACCCCAGTCACATAAAGGGCAACAAGGACAAGTATAAAGTGTTTCTGATATAGCAGTGTTTTGGTGGGAAACTAATCTTTGGTTTTGTGTGTGTGTGTGTTTGTTTTTTAATCATCTTTTAGGACAGGTAACAATTATTGTACACTTCCTTCTGAAGCCAGGTAGGTGTATAATACATGTTGAAAGCTATTTGAGCAAAATTCTTTAAGTTATATGGTAAGAAGACAGTTTAGTTTAGATGAAACATATAGAAAATGTTACTGACTGAATCGGTGAACAGAATCAAATGATTTGAGTCACATGAATAAATCAAAATCACCACTACTACATTTTGATACTCCTGCAATCTTGAAAAAAATAAAATTGTTAGATAAAACCACAACTTGGCATTGAGAAAGGTCACGTGACTGAAATGTTTGCCATTAAAGCAGTGGTTTTATCTCGCAATTTTTCTTTTCTTTCATTGATAGTGTGCAGATTTTTAGACTACGCACCTCATATGGACAGTTTTTAAGGCGCTGTGAGTTCTTGGCTATTTCTCAGATAATCCTGCGATGTCAAGGCTGTCTTTGATACAGTAAAAAAAATTTTTTTTTGGTGTAGTTTATTTTTTGGTGTAGTTTACAGCATGTCTCTGTTTTGCAGTTTGACATCTCTGATGACACAGACATGTGTTTTTCTGGATTCTTGACAGTAATCTTTCTGGGAAACTTCTAGCTGTTAGAGACGGCTCTGAACTTTTCTCAGCACAGTTCTACATGTTACTTAATATATGAGGTCTTTTAAAGAGGTCACATCATGTTGAATCACAATTTTATTGATCTCTTGAGATAAAGAGGTCATGGACCTGCTATGAAAACATACCGTTCACACTTTCAGAAATCAAAACTGCCATACTATTATATTTTATACACTACCGTTCAAAGGTTGGTGGAGTAAAAACATCAATATAATTTATTGCTGTGATGCAAAGCTGAATTTTCATCATTTTTGAATGGCTGTCATTGTATATGTCAATAAAGATGTTTTATTGCAGCCAAGATGGTGTAGTTAAAACATCACCTGCCAAACCTTGACCACTTGTTTTGGTACTAGATGCTGGCAAGATTCAAACCTACATCTCTCATATGAGCATCAGAGCTCAACATATCTGGAGTATGTGTTTACCACTAGGCCATGGCTCCATCTCAGTATGATTCTTTACTTTCCAAATTGCCACTGTGTGTTGTTATTGTTTCACAATGATGTAAAAGCCCTTTCTTGGAGAAGGATCATCACTGTTGACATTGAATTCCTGCAGCACCATGTCCTCTGAGTATGTCAAAAGTTGAATGCCCTTTAAGAACAGAGGGGTCTTATTTTTCTCCAAATGGGGTCTTGCTGTGTGTCTGTGTTTATGATAGAATACAGAGACCGCGGCACTTCTTACAGTAGTTGGTGTTAGTGATATGAAGCGCTGCAGGATGGTTCGGATTAAATTGCCACCATGGATTTGTACACTACGTCTTATCACATGAGGCCAGCCCGGCCTCACTGACAACCCTCTTTACTGTCTCCAGGCACTCAGCTGGCAAAGCTGCTACCAACCCTGGTGTTTCTTTGCCCGATAAAGCTAGAGAGGGGCAGACGCTCTACAGTAAGAGAGCTGGTTTAGGAACAAGAATGGAAAGGAGATTTCAAATGTGGCCAATATCTCTGTGGAGAGAGGGAGAGGATACCGTAGAAATCTGCGTTATCCCCCGTATCGATTGAGGTTGGGGGTGGGGAGCCAAAATAAATCATAGTAAGCGATTTAGACCGTTCCATTATGTTAAGGGGTGGGAGGGCCATTTTCTGTTTTTCATTAATGATGACAGAGCCTGTAAATACATTTTCCCCCCATTTTTAATTTATTCCGAAGCCTTGTGCCTGGCAACCGTTATGACTCGTTTATGATTACATAACTGCTCAAGGCCAAGCAAGGCATTTAAGATTCATACGCCACTCACACAAATTAAATAACGCGTGATCGATGCTTTAAATCCATCCAATGATTGCGTGCGTGTTGCCATGCTTTACAAATCCCCCTTTTTATCGAGGATGAGTGCTTGTCATCTCAGCATTAGTGTGTGTGTAGGTATGGGTATAAATAATGCAAGGATGATTACAGAAGGCAAGGGCAGAAGCCAGATTACAGAGAATTAATGTGTAAATGCATATTGGTAATTAGTTTGTTGTGTGCATGTTGGAATGTTCAGAGATGAAAAATATCATGTCGCCTGCAGATATATTAAAGCCTGCCTTGACCAGTGACGTGTTGAACTTCTGAAACATATACAGTAGGCAATGTTCCCTCTCTGAGTTTAGTTTTTTTCCACCCCAGTTCTGTGTTTACACACTTTCACAGATGTTTCACACATGCAGCAAATACTATTTATATTAGAAGTTATCTTAACATGCTATTTATTAAATACCTGGTCATATAAAATATACCGCGGATACTAAATAAGGCAAGGGTGTAGTTACATTCACGCTATTAAGTCATGAAGAATTTTCTTTCAAGGAAAAAACATTTACCTATGTCATTTTGATGATCAAAGATGAGTTTTAAGGGATAAAATTGACTACCGGGGGACTTTAAGAAACATTCATAGTTTGTCCCGACAAACTTTGCTTTTCTTTTTAAATATCTGTTGTATGAATTTCTTTGAATATCAAATCATGATTACTCTACTTTCTTACATTCAGATTTCAATTGTAATTCTGCATCCTGTTCTCAGTTCAAATTTAGGAATTGAGAAACTAAATTGAAAAGACATTATACATTTAGTTCTGGATGATGCACAGCACTGATGATAATGCAGTAATAAATAAGGCAACACTTTAGAATACTGTTACTGTAAAATACTTTAAACTACACAGAAACAAATGAGTAATGCAATGCTAACCTTCACTGTAAAAAATTTCTAACCCTCCCAAATCAAAAATTTCAAGTGACCGATAACATCTAAATTTTTCAATTGGCCCAAGTGAAATTCTGTAAATTTCAATTGGCCCAAGTGAAAATCTGTAAATTAAATTTTATAATTTACAGAATTTCACTTAGGCCAATTGAAAAATGTAGATGTTATCAGTCACTTGAAATTTTTGATTTGGGAGGGTTAGAATTTTTTTTACAGTGTTCTAGTAACTACTATTAATCAAGAAACTTTGTACCTCCCAGATGACTAAGAACTAGGTTCATAATAAATGCGAATACTGCAAAATGTATTATTAATTCAAAAGTAAAGATCATAGTAACCCACTAGTAACGACACAAGTATTACCAAATCCTTCAGAAGGAATTAATAATTATTTGGATCAGTATTCTAAAGTGAAAAGCATGATAACTCTCGAATATTGTCTGAAGTCATTGTAAGCTTTTGAGGTTTTTGTAAGGTTTGGGTAGTAATGACTCAAGTGTTACTACGTCCTTTTAAATGAATTACTAATTATTTGGATCAGTATTCTAAAGTGAAATTCATGGTAACTAGTAATGACTCAAGTTTTACAAAATCCACCTGAAGGAATCACCATCCAAAACCTTACAAAATCCCCAAAACTTCAGTCATTACTAGAGAGTTATGCTTTTCACTTTTGAATACTGTTCCAAATGAGCAATTCTAAAGTGAAGATCATGGTAACTAGTAATGACTCAAGTTTTACAAAATCCGCATGAAGGAATTACCATCCAAAACCTTACAAAATCCCCAAAACTTCAGTCATTACTAGAGCGCTATGCTTTTCACTTTTGAATACTGTTCCAAATGAGCAATTCCTTCTGAAATATTTGTTAATATGTTGGTCATTACTAGTGTTAATAGCAGTTAAAATGTTAATATTGTGTTACTCAGTTGTTCGTGTAGTTATTCATTAATGACGGAACATTATTCTAAAGTGTTACCTATAATTATTCATTAATCATTAGATATTATTGATCATTTCAGGTAATTTCAAGTTCAGATTGTGAACAAAAGTGATTACTTCTGAGTGGTTGAGTTGTTAGCTTTGTAATTAGGCTGTCCGCTTTGACCATTTCAGCATTCTTTCAGTTTTATAGACCCCCTTGTTTATTGCAGATTTACAGATCGGTTTCCAACACCGCCATTATCCTGATATCAACCAATCACAGTCATGTTCTCGTGTGACTTTTTGCCTGTATATTTATTGCTGAGATTATGGCTGTGTTCCAATCAAACATATCTTCTCAGGATATTGCTCTGACAGTTAAATTTTTTACTGACGTTCAAACTGGTGATTAAAATTCCTTCATCTGCAGGACGGAGAAGTTGTGACTTGGCCTGAATTGCACTTTGGGCTGTTTGATTTAAACCTAATTTACTGTCCTGTGGCCTTGTCCCATAAGCCCTGTCATTGATTGAATGTCAGTTTTGGAGGATTTGTGTAAATGAGAGCTGGGCTGTTCCCTTAAAACGGGGAGGACACAACGCCTAAAAAGGCAAAGTCGTGGGTATACATTTATGCAAGTATCTCCACACATGCATATTCTGATTTAAGGGTAGCTTGAAAAAGATGTTGTGTGCTATTATAGTAATGATATTTGCACTGAAATATAGGAACGTTTTTTGATGTTCTGTTCTGCGCAGTTCTTAAAATAAACATGGCCTTGTGTGCTCCTCATCGCCAGCCTGAGCTCATTTCCTGTAATAAAACATGCACACTGTAATATATTAAAATGTCTTTCTCTCTTTGCTGGGGGTGCTGTTGCTCATCCTGGATGCTCTATTGACTGTCTGTTTCCTCTCAGGGGAGATAAAAGGAACACACCCTCCAGCCCCGTGAGCACGGGTGTTGCGTTCCATAACAATGCCTCTGGCCACTATTAGCATACCCGGAGAACAATCCATCAATTTGGGTTAAATTGTACAAGCTGTGCTACTGTTACGTACACATTCCTAATGAACTTATGAATACGGTGTTGCAGTGTGGCTGTGCTGCAGAAATCTGCATATGTAAAAAGACACAGCCCCAAATTACATTTGACTTTGAATGAGCATATTAATCAGGGAAGAAACAGTCCCACTCTGAATGTGAGACACTCCATTTTTTCCACCAAACAGCTGATGAATCAAGGAAGGTCACACCTCACGAGACGAAGAGATATCTTAAGTGTCTTGTATGGCATTTGGAAACATCCCAGTGCTTTGGAAGTGTGTTCAACGTACAAGACAAATTGGTATGTGGTTGCATTTTTAAATAATAAAAAATTTAATTCAAAATATTTACAAATTTTAATTCAAAATAATTAAAACATTATATTAATATTCTAAATTTAAAATATGTAAAAGAAAAGACAAATGTTTTAGTAATTTATCTGTAATGATGATTGCTAAAATTCTGTGTGACTTAATCACAGCCAGTCAGGTAGACTTTTAATGTTGGGCTTTACACACATTAATGTAGTGATTTTTTCGGGGGGGTAAATAATGTAATTAAATGTTCCTCTTGACCTGTATAAGTCCATAATAAGATATTTTCCATTTGAGTAATTCAAGCATGAAGTACCACCTTCTAACAGGCAACATGCCAAACCACATTTACAGAGAACAGGCAGTGCAGAACGAGTAAAGAAGGTATTCACATATGGAATTACCTTTGTGCCAATAATAATGAACGTAACTTTTCAAGAAACTAATGCAAATATAAATTGAAACTGAATAAAATATCTGTGAAACTGAAGAAAAAAATCGTTTTTAATACACTGCATGTTTTGCTAACTGTTTTCACATCTTTCTTTCGCTGATCTGAACTTACAAATGCCTTCCAGAGTTTTCATTTACGTTTCTGAAGTTTTCGTTTACACGCCCTGAGTTTTCGTGCCTTCAGCACTCTGCTGAGCTTTTTCCTCTCTCTAAAAGAGCTGCACGTGGCACGTCTTTTTCAAGACGGCTCGCCGGTGTGTTTTCTGGATGTGGGTGTGTGATCCATCTCCCTAACGGTCACGAGCACTGTTTGGCGTGTTGGGCTTAATCACGCTTGGCAGCGCTCGTGGATGAGTCATGTTTTCATTGCGGGAACATGACTATCGCGATGTTTAGATCGAGATTCAATGATCTCCGTGTGTGTAGAGTCCCCTCTGCCATCCCCTTGATTCCTTTGGAAATGAGGATTCGACTGCGTTGCCTCCCTCGGGAGTGCCAGCGTTAGCCGAGTCAGATCCAGAGCTGACGGCCATGCTTTTCCGGGCAGCTGAAAGCATCGGTTTGAGTGGCTGTAGGCGTTCCTGGGCGCGGTGCCTGGGCACCGGAAGTGCATCAGGACACCACTTATCGCTGCCCGCGGGAGTTCTCTGCCTTCACTGGCGTAGGGACGCTATGCCTCCCATGTCCGGGCTGGTCGATCCGCTGCGCACTATACCGACCTTGCTCGATGTAAGTCACTGCATGATCCCTGGGCCAGGTGACGCCATTAGGGCTGAGCCAGGTTGATGTGCGAGAGTCTGAGAACACGTTTTCTCAGATTCCCCATGTCCCAGGCTGGGCTCTTCGGCGGTGTGGTTGAGGACTGTGCCCAACAGTTTTAAACCACCCAGAAGGATACTGGGGCCCTTCTGCACCGACGGTCATCCGTCCGTGCGGTGTCCTTAGTCTGCTTCCCGCAGCCTTCCTTAGGCAGCCTTCACCGGCCCCGAGCAGGAGGAGGTCACAGGAGGGTGCCCCTGTCATGCCTACTGTTGAAGGGTGCAATCGAGACTGTCCCTCCAGCCGAAATGAAGTCTGGCTTCTACAGCCCCTGCTTCATTGTACCCAAGAAAACCGGTGGGTTACGGCCAATCCTGAACCTGCGCTTCTTGAACCGATCCCTTCTCAGGCTTCTGTTCAAGATGCTCACGGCCAAACGCATTTTCGAATGTGTTCAGCCGCAGGATTGGTTTGCAGCGTTCAACCTGAAGGACGCCTACTTTCATGTCTCCATTTTTCCTCAACACAGACCGTTTCTTCGGTTTTCTTTCGAGGGGCGGGCATATCAGTATGCGGTTCTCCCATTCAGGCTAGCCCTGTCTCCTCGCGTCTTCACATAGGTCGTCGAGGCAGTCCTTGTGCCGCTACGGCTACACGGGGTTCACATCCTGAACTATCTCGATGACTGGTTGATCCTAGCTCACTCTCAAGACCAGGTTTGCGAACACAGGGACCTAGTGCTCCTGCACCTAGCCCACCTGGGCCTTCGGGTCAACTGGGAAAAGAGCAAACTCTCCCCCGTGCAGAGGATCTCTTTTTTCGGTATGGAAATCGACTCGGCTGCCATGTGCGCGCAGCTTACGAGCAAGTGCGTGCGCGCAGTCACTGCTGACTTGCCTGAGACAGTTTGAGGCCAAGAGTTGATGGCGGTACGCTTGGCTCTGCACCGCTTCCGTGCGTTGCTCAAGAACCAACACATACTAGTCCGCTCAGACAATACAGAGACAGTAGCGTACATCATCCAACAAGGTGGTCTACCCTCCTGCCGTATGTCGCAACTCGCCCTCCACCTCCTCCTATGGAGTCAGAAGCATCTGAGGTCGATTCGAGCCATTTATATCCCAGGAGACCTGAATCGTGCAGCCGACGAGCTCTCATGGTTTCAGCCTCTTCCTGGAGAATGGAGACTCCATCCCCAGACGGTTCAGCTGATTTGGGAATAGTTTGGCGACGCACAGGTAGATCTGTTTGCCTCCCACGACTCTTCCCATTGCAGCCTGTTTTGCTCCCTGACTGAGGGCATGCTCGGCACGCTCGTTTCCCCCAGTGAGCCTTCTTGCACAGACCCTGTGCAAGATCAGGGAGGATGAGGAGCAGGTCATATTGGTTGCGCCTCATTGGCCCACCCGGACCTGGTTCTCCGAACTAGTACTCCTCGCGACAGCACGGATCCCTGGCCAATTGGCAAAGGACCTCCTTTCTCAGAGACGGGGCACCCTCTGGCACCCTCGTCCCGATATATGGAACCTACATGTGTGGCTTCTGGACGGGATGAGGCAGATTTGAGTACCCTACCACCTCCGGTGGTGGCTACCATCACTTCCGCTAGAGCATTGTCCACGCGACATGCCTATGCATTGAAGTGGAACTTCTTCGTCACCTGGTGCTCTTCTCTCCAAGAAGGCCCCAGAAAATGCCTGATCAGTGTCGTGCTTTCCTTCTGTACATTATTATTGTCACAAAGGTAATTCCATATGCACACAGGACATGTTCTTGCATTCAAAAACAGCTGGATGTATTGCAATTGAACGCAACAGAATGCAAAAGTCTTGTTTTTAAAAGTTTAAAAACTTTAAACCTGACCTGATCCTGTGTGAGCACCAATGTATTAAATAGACAACATATTAAAATTTATTTTACTGTTCAAAAGTTTGGGGTCAATTAGATTTTTTAAAAGAGGTCCTTTATGCTCACCAAAGCTGCATTTGTTTGATAATAACCATGCTTGCATTTTAATGCATTGTATTTTTAGGGCTTGCATTTTTATGGGCTGAAATTCAGCATGGTTGAATATTTAAGCTGTGAATATTTCAATTCAAAACATTTCAAACACATTTTCATTATTAAAAATTCAATAATCCATATTCACCTTTCGTATTTCACTTCCAAAATATTCAAACTGTTTAAAAATACAACCTATAATATTCAACAGGCAATTTTCAGTCCATTTTATTTCGCTTTGCAAGTTTGCTTCCACAAATTCAGTGGTTCAAATTCGACAGAAAATTCTATGTTGACATCCAGGAACTGCAGGAAAAGCAGTAGATTACCGAGCATACTCTCCATCTGCTGTTAGTCCATCTCACCAGCAGGTGGTGCAAAAGTGCGTGTTGTTGATGAAGACCAGTAGTGCAATTCAACAGGCTTTTTTGTTTCAAAAACATTTGCCATTATTTTACTTCCATACACATGATCCTTCAGAAATCATTCTAAAATGCTGATTTGGTGCTCAAGTAACATTTCTTATTAACATCAATCTTGAAAACAGCTGCTTAATATTTTTGTGAAACTGTGAAAAAAAATTAGGGTTCTTGAATGAATGTTCAAAAGAACCGAATTTATTTGAGATAGAAATCTTTTAACGGGGAATTGGGGAGAAAAACAGAGCTGTGGTTTATTTCATTTTTATACAAGACGTTGTATTTGCACAAAATGGCAATAAATCTATTTTGAGAAGAAATTTTTTGTTACATTGCAACGGTCTTTTCTGTCACTTTTTGTCAATTTAATGCAACCTTGCTGAATGTAATTAAAATATGTGCCTACTTTTAAATGGCTGTCATTGGAGAAAGATTTCACAGTGTTGTTATGGCATCTACCATCCATTTTCATGCTATTCAGCCAAACCTTGACCCTTTTGATTAAACTACTGTAGTCACTTAATGGATGTTTTTGCATAGTCTTTCATGTAAATTATTTTTAGAGATATAATTGGGAACAATGACAACGCTAGTTGAGACTGCAAACAGTGACCAGACCAGTGGTTCCCAAACACCCAACATAAGTAATAAAATCATATGCAAATGCATATGCATATATCTGCATATGCAGCAAACACTCTCAGAAAAAAAGGTACAAAAGCTATCACTGGGACAGTACCCTTCAAAAAGGTTCTAAAATGTACCATTTAGGTACTAATATGTACACTTTTGGAACTAATATGTACACTTTTGGTACCAATATGTACCGGCTTTGAGGGACTAATATGCACTCTTTAGGTACAAAAGTGTACCTTTTGAAAAGGTACCGCCACAGTGACAGCTTTTGTACCTTTTTTTCTGAGAGTGAAGGATCCATGGAGTCTGGGTGTTTGTATATGTGTATGACCCTTGTAATGACTTGTATCAGGGACAATCTGTTTGGGGACTACGCAATATTGTGTGTTTTGCAATTAGCTCTGGTTCTTTTAATTAGTCTGAGTATGTTACGCTTGAGAGCTTCCAATTACAGATTGACGTCTAGTCCGCGCAGCGTATGAGAGATGGGAAATTCATCAGTCAGAAAACAGAACTCAGATCATTTGGATTCATCCCACATTCTGAAAGAACCGAATGATATCATGTTTCATGACTGGAAGGAGAGCGATGGAGCTTAATGGTGAAAAAATAATAGGAAACATATGGCAAGGAAGTTAATCAAGTTAAATCAAACGAAGTGCTGTCTAGGAACCAGAGTGTTAGTGTGATTCTCGCAAGTATGAAGACATTAGCTTGCCTTGTGCATGTGTGCTTAGCACTTACACGAATCCCATGTGATTGCATTTTCACACACTTAATTATATTGGCTTATGCAGAGCATGAATTAGTGGCAATAATGACTGCTCTGATCCATCACTGTAGTATAATGAAAATTATTCCTCATATGGCCTTTTTTTTTTTTTTCGATTATTGTGTTTTCCATGGTCGTATATGCTACTATGCCCATGAGGCAGCAGATGTGTGCTGCTGAATGGCTTCAGTTTTTGTATTAATCAATGAGGCTGTTGAGAAAGAAATGTACCTGCACATAAACACTAGCAGATGCAATTTCTTTTGGTAGTTTAGCCACTATTCATTAATCTTGTTTATCATTCGGTATGTCTCACCACCTGATCAACACTGATTTACTGTGAGGTTTCTGTTTGTTTCATTTTCTCTTTTTTTTTTTTTTTGAGCAGAACTCTCCTAAACCCAGCTGTATCTAGCACATATATGATTATTTGTACTTCAAAGTTGAGCCTGGGACACGAGATACTGCTGCGTGTTGAGGAGGCTTTGTGAGCCGCCCATCTACCCAGGCTTGGTTCAGGTAATTCAGTGTGAAATACTGCCGTCTTGGGCATCCATTTCACTCTGTGCTTCCCATTCCACTTCATGCCTGCTGCAGTGATAACGTAGGTACTAAGTGAGTGGGTAAGTCTGATGATATCTGGCTAATGGATTTAAATGATGTTCCCAGCTGGATGTCTCACCCAAGGGCAGCCATTTTCCTCAGCTTCCATTCGGTCCAACAGCTTCACATTCTTATTAAACCTCTTGCGTTCCTGCGGAAGCAACACCTAGCAAATCAACTTGCAGAGTGCAATGAATATTACATCACTCCCTCAAGGTTCATGAGATCGTGGGTCGCAGACAGCCAAGGTTGCCTGTTTTTTCTGTCACTTGTCAGTGGTATTTTGCATTAGATGCTGCTCATCCATAATTTCAAGCAGGGCCTTTTCGACGCACATTATTCAGTGTGTTGACGTAATTTCCACTGAAACAGGAAGACAGGGCGGGACATATCGAACTACCCATCCCCATTTTTAAAAAAGCCAATAGCATTTAGTTTATATCACAGCTCGGCCAGAGCCGTTGAGCTCTGTAAAGCCGCAGTTTCCTCCTAATCTCTAACCATTTCTTCTCATAATCTCCTCCATATCGCTTTAAAATATAGCATTCTGTGCAGAAATTAAGTTGGTCCGTTGCGTTTTCTGGTATTCGCCGACTCACGCATATGATCACCATGTGCTACGTACATTAGGGTGACCATATTTTAGTTTTCAGAAAACAGGACGGGGGTGTGGTTGATGGGCGGGGGTGTGGTTTGGGGAGGCGTGGTTAAGGGGTGGGGGCGTGGTTGGGGTGAATGCATCAAAAAATACTTGACAAATGCCTTTACAACCTTGCAACTATGTTATTGTACTTTAATACATAAAGTAATACATCCTTTCCATTCAATGTTTGGCCCGCAAAAATAGAATACTATTAAAAATTAAAAAAAAGACTATTTCTTTTCATCGCCATAGCATAGATTAAAAATCTACTGCTAAAATAAAAAAATCTATTACACTATTTCAGTAAAAAAAATAAAAAAAATTCAATCCTCCTGATGTTCTCTTGTAGCCTATACTTTCTTTATGTGGGCTTCCAGGTCGCTAGCACCTTTATTTGACACGTACGTGCCAGCTCTGCAGTTCATGCATTCTGCTTTACACGGATCCCGACCGAAATGAAAACACAGGAATTTTCTCTGTAAATCAACTGTGAATTTACATTTGGGCTTATTTTTTACGCTGTTAGCTACTTACATCTTATCTCGCACTTGACTGTAAACTGAAGCGTCGAGTCACGCT
Organism: Squalius cephalus; assembly: GCF_949319135.1. Classification (NCBI taxonomy): domain Eukaryota; kingdom Metazoa; phylum Chordata; class Actinopteri; order Cypriniformes; family Leuciscidae; genus Squalius; species Squalius cephalus. Next base: position 13,934,706 of record NC_137138.1, on the reverse strand, counting down.
GCTAAAATTCTGTGAACATAAAGTCCGCCTACTTTGATTTGATTGGTCATTTCAAATATTCTGACATTGACGAGTAGAGACAGACCAATGAGGCTGAGATGAACACACACACAGGCCTCTGTATTCTGACGTGCTCTCTGCTTGCCGCTGCGGATTGAGGAACGCGCTGATTATAACAAGACGGCGCAAGAATATATAACAATATATAAATTTAAAGTGGCCCTTTTATTTACATGTAGATTAACATTGCCATCTTCTTAAAGTTCTTCTTTAAAACAATTTTTTTTTCACTTTTAGCTTTTTAGTTTTTAATTTTGTACTATATTTGATCTAAATCAATTAAAAAAGATTACGATGTCATGACAGATAACTGTAAATGGCAGCTTTATTTTTTATTTAATTTCAATGTTGTTCATTTATCGTTAACTGGCCATAATTTGAAACAAATGATCATCTTATCAAAATGTTAATATTGGATCATCACTAGTTAACGTCTTGCTAAGCTTTGTAACCCACTGTACAATAAAAGCAAACCTAAATTTATCACTTGAACACTTTGTATCTTATATGTGCTTTTTAGGTCTATGCCACAATTAGACTATTTATCAGCCTGCTCAGTGGTTGCTTAATGGAATTTCTTTTATTTTTATTTTTTTATTTTTTTATATTGCAGACACTGCACATTTAAATTTTACATTTTTTATTCTTATAAATTATACACTTAGATTCCCATCACTTCTACTTTTCAGCTTTTTCGTGGTGCAAGTATATATTTTGCATATGAATCCTCCTGATAACGTTCCTACAGAATAGTTTAACACTAAAAAGTAGAGGTTTGTGAACTGTCTGCACTCTGCACTTGTCTGCTTGACAGCGTTGTTTGTTGAGAATTGCTTTTCTGGATTACAGCAAAAGTATATAAGTAAGATGACATCTTAAGGTCTAAAAGACAATGCTATGGTACTTGTGATCTATTATTGACAAACCCATGAGCATGCACATACTCATATGTTCTTGCTTCCACACACACTTCAATACACCTATACAAAAACTTTTAGCTATGTGTCAAGTTGTTCCCTTTCATAGGGAAATCCACGCTGCATCAGTTGCTGACGCAGCGTCTCGTTCACTTCTCAGGGAACCGGGGTTACATATGCAACCCGAGACGTTTTCAATAAAGCACTCAAAAACGTCTTTAATTGCACGTAAAATCAACCAAATCAGTCATGATATTTACAAAGGATTAAAAAAAGATTTGTTCATTTAAAAGATTAATTTGCTTAAAATATTTGTTCATTTAATAGATTCATTTGTTTAAAAGTTCTGGGCTACAGTTTCCAGAAGCATTGCAAACCTAAGATGATTGTAAAGACCATTGTTGTCAATGGTTTCTACAATCTACCTGGGCTTACAATGCTTTTGGGAAACATAGTTCTGTTCGCTTAGAAGATTTTTTTTTCACTTTTAAGATTTGTTCATGTAAGAGTTTTGTTTAAAAACAATGATTCGTTTACGACCAAAACCAGGGATTATTATTGCATACCGGCAGTTCACATCAACTGATGTTACTCTCTTGTTTGCTTGTAACCACTTCTTTACACTTGCGACTGCTTTTTTTTATATGTTTGGGGTGGATAGATCAGCATTCATCAAAAGTGATCATTTTGTCAGACATTCTGGGAAATCTCAATTACCTGCAATTATATACAGAATTCTTAAATATCTTTAGAAGAGTTGACGCTACGAACCATGTAAACCTTAGCAACTGATTCTGTAGCACAGTTTTTTAAGCAGTCTAATACTTTATAAATGCACCACTGTTTTCCTCCACACACAAATATAGGCTCTATTAACTACTTTCTGTAGGCTGATCCTCTCCTTTCTCTCTTATTCTCCTCTTTTGTTCTGACCATGTGAACTCCATCTTTAGACCATAAAGTTCTTTAGTGAGCATGATGCAGGTCAGGGCCCCCATGCCAGCACTGTGATTGAGTTTCATGCTTAGCCTGTTGGGGGTTCTGAGTGTCCAGCGTTGCCTTCGAGAGGGAAATGAGTGGAAGAGGCGGCTGGCAAATCCTCCAGCAGGAGGGCGAGGGCTCGTCTTTGGCGTGGCTCTTTCACTCAGCCTCTTCTGCAACCTGTGAAATGAAATTCCAACACAGCTTTACTCAAAGCTGACGCGCCAACTGCCATTACTTCCCCGGCTTTGACTTTTATTTCCCCGAGCCGTGAGGTGCCAACCACAGCGGCTTTGTAGTAAAATTGATTCCATTCGTTTGATGTATCATTGTTGTCAGTGCTAAGCAGATCACCACTGTGCATGAATATATCCACCCTAGAGTCTCCACAATGAAAGCTATTTCCATTTTCTACCCTTTTTTCCTTCTCTCTTTCTCTCTCACGCCATTTTTACATGGTTGTGTAAAATGAGGGAGGCACGCGGTCTCTTTGAAGAGCTTCTTTTTCGGAAAATTCAGTCGAAGAACCCTTTTGAAAGATTGGGATTTCACATACTCCACTTTAAATATTAATTCTCCACCTCCTGTAGCCAAGCCCTTTGTCATCAGACCTATACATTCCGGCAGAATTTCACTCCTTCTGACGTTTAGGTGCGAGTCTATCTTGACGAATAGCGCTCCCCTGGCTTTCTCTGCATTTTGATATGTTTTGACATAACAATCCATTCATCCTAGCAATGAGCATTTGAGCACCTGTCGTGACTTCACAGAGAAACTCTCGCTGAGACGATCCACTTTACATTCCTGTTTTCACAAAGTACTCTTTTTGTGGTTTGAAAATATGTATTCAGGCTTCATTTTTTCGCTCTCTGTGTCTGAGATGATTTTTATATTTGCTGCCCTTATAACCTCTACTGCATAGCATAAGATTGTCGGAAACTCACTCAGTATAGTCTATAAACAGGTAGAGAATGCACACTAAACTAAGTCGTACACTCAGAATTCCACCGTAAATTTTGCAGTTTCCGCAGGATCCCCCATCATTCATAAAATTGACTGCCACTTATGTTTGTTTCCTCAACATTTTGGCTACATCTGCTACCAATATGCTTGGTTTAACACATCTCACCATTTTTAAATCCATTTTGCAAATTATCCCACAAAATCAGCTGCAAAAAATACAGAGAATTTCCCAGATTCCATCTGCTAACAAAAAGATATGAATCAATCAGCATTAGCTTTTGATGATGTGGAAAGGTTCACCTTGGTGAAGAGATACTGCACTTCGCCCTCTACTGGATACATATTGACCCTACATTTGAGCCATAACGGCAGTCATAATCCTGTGCGGGTTTGATTCTTTCAGCGTTGAATGAGAAAACTGCCAATGACCCATTACAGTGTTTGATCTAACAGGGCTCTTCAGAGTATTCATTGAGGTCATGGAAACCAGTGTTTGCAAGATGGATACATTTATTTTTAAGTGCAACAAAGCTGTCAGCTGTGTTTCTCACAAAATGCCTCTCTAACACCAGAGCCTTTCAGCTGCCCATCTTCCTACAGCAACACCACATTAGAACAAAAAATGCTACTTACTTTAAATAGCCTTTTTGTGTGATCATGACATGTGCTTTATCAAGTGCCTGCTTGTAAGCGTCAATTTTTGGCAATGCAAGACCTTTTGTTTTTGCAGTAGTTGAGACAGCATTTTCTAAGGGTCAGTCATTGTTATGTATCTGTAGTTGTAAAAGGAATAGTCAACCCAAAAAGTTATATTGGTATAATTTATTCATCCACATGTTGTCCATTTGATGTGCTTTCTTCATGGAACACAAAATAAGTTGTTTAGCAGGATGTTTACAATGCTGTTTTCCATACAATGAAAGTAAATGGTGATCAACTTTCATATTTCAAAAAATTACTTGTGCACTACGCTCCAAATACATTGTTTACAGAGTTAAGATATCCACAGCAATAGGAATATTTGGACACACTTTAGATTAGGGTCCAATTCTCACTATTAACTAACTATTAACTGTGACTTTTGCCTCAATAAGCTCCTAATTATTGCTTATTAATAGTTAGTATGGTGGTTGTTAAGTTTAGGTATTGATGAAGGGATGTAGAATATAGTCATGCAGAATAAGGCATTAATATGTGCTTTATAAGTGCTAATAAATAGCCAATATGCATGCTATTATGCAACTAGTTAATAGTGAGAATTGAACCCTAAACTAAAGTGTTACAGAATATTTTCTGTGAACAGAGACTTTATTTTGACTTCAGAAGATTTTGAATATAGTGCAAAAGTGTGAAACACTGTTATAATACTTTTATGAGGCATTTTTGTCAATTACACTGTCATTGTATGCAAAACAACATGAACATCCTTTCTAACAGCTCCTTTTGTGGTCTGCAGAAGAGAAAAATCATACAGGTTTGGAGCGAAATGATTCCTTTAAGGATTTATAACTTGACTTTAAGTCTTGTACAAAAGCCTTTTCTAGTCTTAAGTTCACTTTTCTGCTACTTACAGATAATGTCTCTTTAAGGAATCTAGAAATCAAATTAACTTACACCATGTGCGATCTGGTAGAAACTGGCAGTGTGCAGCCCCTTTATTATGTTAAGTCACAGATTAGAACGTGTGAAAACTGATATGATCATCCAGATTTGCTTATTAAAGATATCCTGCCGTCACGGTTTCCATGACATTGAAATCAGAGAATCCAGGGATTTTTGGAATGAAACTTATTAGAACTGCTGGTGACAGGAGGAAGATGTTTTGTTTTCTTTTGTTTTCCTGAAGGTTCAGTTGAACTGTAATTATGTAATAAAAAAAAGGAAAAAAAAATATCATATCTCTCTGCCTCTTTCTCAGATTCATACACATCAAGTCAGAGTTGCGAAGACTAATCAAAAACCAGCCCAATGACCAATAAAACCAGTCCAGTATCAAAACACAAAATGTGTGTTTTTTTTAATCATCATTATAAAAAAATGTTTTTTTTTTATGTTTTTGGAAAAAGTCTCCTATGATTACCATTTATGATTACCATTTATTATACAGTAAGACAGTAATATTGTGAAATTTATATAATTGTAATTAATTTAACATTAATATTATAATAAATTTAAAAATATCTGCTTTGTATTTTAATATATTTTAAAATGTAATTTATTCCTGTGATTGCAAAGCTGAATTTTCAGCATCATTACTCCAGTCTTCAGTGTCACATGATCCTTCAGAAATCATTCTGATATGCTGATTTGGTGATCAAGACTCTTTTATTAAAATCAAAGTTAAAAAAGTTATTAAAAAAGTCCAGGATTCTTTGATGAATAGAAAGTTCAAAAGAACAGCATTCATTTGAAATGTCTTTTGCAACATTATAAATCTTTTTACTTACAGTTTTGATTCACATTCGATACATTTACTACATTGTAATCATAACCACAGTTGGCCTGTCTGCTTCCATAAAAAGTAGCATCCATCTTACCATCAAATCGTTTTGATTAGCAGAAGATTGGCTGTTGGTTGGTCAGAAGTTCTGGCATTCAAATCTAATTTGTGTGATATGTCAAACTTCAAACTGCTGGACAAAAAAATTATCTCTCTCATGGGAACAGTTTAAAAGTAGCTCAATTCAATGGGGCAAGCTGTAACCTTGTTAACCTTGACCGAAGTGTGTGTTAGAGAAAGAGTCTTTCTTTCTGAAAGTTGTGTGTAATGTTAACCAAAAAGCATAAATTATATTTCTCCCCCGTATTGATGAAATTAAGAATTGAGAATTGACAGCATTGAGAATAACACGGTGACCTTACTTTTTTGTGGATGTGTGAATTATTTGTAGAGGGACCTTGTATACTGTTCTGATTCTGAGGGGGAAAAAAATCTGAGAAAAAGAATGTTTTTTTTGTGTGTGTGTTCCTGTCATGCAACCAGGTGCGAATTCAATTGCAGTTCCATATTCCACATTTGTATTTTGATATTAGGAATTTTTTATATGCCGTTTTGTTTTAACTAAGTACTGTGAGGCCGGAGCAGCCAGGCTGATCAAAACCAGGCCTGGGCAAATCAAAAAGCTTTGGTTTTATTCATTGTTTTTCAGCTTTGTTTGCATCGCAATCAGTAGAGACAATGTTATGCTCTGCTTTGGAAATCTTTTCTGAAAATGCTGTGGCGCTGGACCAAAAGTAAATTGCTTTTTTGCTGTCTTTTTTTTTTTTTTTTTTTTTTTTTGGTTGCTGCTGGGATGCGTTTTTGTTGAACTAAAATAATGAGAGTAAACCACCACACACTCACACCCACATACGTCGCATTCTACATCCTACACACACCAGGTGTACAAAAACAAAAGGGTCGATAAACGGCCGCTTGACTGCCCTTTCATCCATTGGCAGCATGCACAAAAATATGCCTTTAAGCTTGCATTCAAACATTTTGATATTACTCGTGAGTCGTGACCATTTCTTTTTTCTATGTTAGGGTGGAGGCCGGTTTCCAGAAGGTTTTACAGGTGGATCTGGAGGTCAACGGGTTGTTGGATCCTCTGGGAAGTCGCTCAGTGACATGGCAGATTGAGTACCCCATCTCTCGGACCCTTTCAGACGAGATCCAGACCCTCATCCGTCTGGCACCACATGACCTTGGCGGCATCGTGCCATTGGCTATGGTGAGTTCTGATCAACTCATGTCTTTCATTCTAAACAAGTCCAAAAATGTAATGCTGTTCTTTTGTCTTTTTATTGTTACTGTTTGCATAATATTATAAATTATTGCTGCTTTCAGGCATAATATAAATGCGTCACACTGGAAAGACAGGAAATGTTGATGTGTCTTTTAAAGCAACAGTATGACTAACACTTTAATTAGCTCTAATTTGCTTAATTGAGCGTACAATTTGCTTAAAGACGGGTAATTGGGTCGGAACCAAAAGTATTTCATTTAAAATTAGAGGAAACTGTGTGTGGCCTCAAACAAATAATGTTAACTACCAAGATAATAAGAATTGTTTCAAGCTATGTGTTGCCTGAGCAGTCACAGCTGGAGAAGTGTGTGTGTGTGTGTGTGTGTGTGTGTGTGTGTGTGTGTGTGTGTGTGTGTGTGTGTGTGTGTGTGTGTGTGTGTGTGTGTGTGTGTGTGTGTGTGTGTGTGTGTGTTATTCAATGTTGGTGAGTTGATTGAACCCATGTGCAGATTATTATCCCATGGAACATAAAAAATAAACAATACAAACACTTGACTTACTGACAGCAGGTTGACACAAACAAAGCTAGACAATGAGGCAATGGAAAACATTTTGTTTTATTCAGCATGAATAAATATGGCGCATTAAATTGATCAAAAGTGACAATAAAGTCATTTATAATGTTACAAAATATTTCTATTTCAAATAATTAATATTCTTTTGAACTTTCTAATTATCAAAGAATCCTGAAAAGAAATATGAAACCGCACAACTGTTGATAATTCAACATTGATAATAAGCATGATTAAATGATTTCTAAAGGATCATCATGCGATACTGAAGACTGAAGTAATGGCTAATTTGCCATCACAATAATAAATTACATTTTAAAATATATTCAAGTATATAAAGGATGAATTCAGGTTGATTGGGACACTTTTTCCAAGTCATCTTAATGGCAAAAAGTGTCCCAAAGGCTTATGGCAAACTTCAGTTAACTGTTTGCCTATCTCCAAGTGTTTTTAACTTGGACAAACAGAATCACATTTTTTCCATACTGTGTATTGACTACCAGTGGCATCCGGTCTGGACACAAAATGAGTCTCTTGTCAAATGGACATTAATCTTTGTTATATTAAAACCAGTGGCACAGGTATCTACTATAGACACAGTCATACTTAAGTTGGACTCTATTGCCATGTATCCATTAAATCCTACACACGTTGATGTAGCTTAAAGTAGAACACGGACAGCATAATACTGCTGGGCGTATGTTTGATTTTGACATTGGTGGGGTCATAAAAGTAGTCCACAGAGCACCAATTATTCAATTCTGAATAATGAGATGCCAGCTGTTACCAATAAAATTATCAAAGCAGCTATCTTTACACTGAAAAACAGTGCTTATTTTACCTGATAAACCAAACAGTTATTCAAATTGGGAATAAATTATGTACAGAAAGCGAGCAAAGAACATTCCCCATCACTGAAACCGTCAATGACTTTAGCCAGTCTCGCAAAACCCCCCATTATGATCAACGAAGCTGACTACACTGCACTATGAATGAAGTACTTACAGTACATCGTATCTGCACCTGTTCAGCGCACACTGATCTCTAGAGTTTTCTGCTAATTTCTTCTGCACCTGTGGCTAATTATAAATGCCTTGGTTTTAATGCTCAATGCTGCAAAAAAAAACTAACAAAAAACATGGAAAGAAATCTTTGATGCAACCTTAGCAGATCTACATGTAATGCTGTAATAGACACTTTTCATTCATTTTTTACATTTCACTTTAATCACGACAGTCGGATAAAATTATTGCCAGGCACAATTTAGTAGTCGCTGGGTATTGGTAGGGACATGTCCCTTGTGTCCCTACTAAATACGAAGCCCCTACTGCTGTGTGATGATATTATGTACACTTTCATTCGCTAAACTATTGAAATGCACAAGCAATGATATGCAGTATATAGATTATTTATATATTGCTACATTTTTGTTGATTTCAGGGGATTTTGTGCTTTGTGTGCCATCTATATACCACAAATGAGAAAAAAAATTGAGTGCGAGTTTCATCTTTTTAAATAAAGCGAGAGGCTGAGCCAAGGAGAAAAATAGTTTTTGATTAGAGATGGGCTACACGTCTGCTCTTCATCGGCTTCTTTTCAATAGGCCGCTATGAAGAAGATGATTTAATTTTGATGTGAAAAGGTTGGTCTATTTTCTGTTACCTCACAAACAGATGAAATCTGAATGCCCACTCTCATTAGCTAAAGCGTTTTATCTTTCTTCTTTCTCCCGACTTTCACTTTGGCTCTTTTTTTTTGCATAGCACCTTGAATTATATCAACCTGCCTCTTTTGCAAAGCGTTTTAATTGCGTCTCACAGTGCGGCGTTCTCACACACACACACACACACACACACACACAGCCGACGGCAGCTTTTCCCCTTGTCCATAACGATGACATTGCCATCACCACACCTTGTTAAACTTAATCAAGACTTCGTTAAGCCGGCAGCAGAGTCAGCGGTCAGCTTTAATCACCCAGAGCTCGGCGATCCTCTCTCCCTCTCGCTACCTGTCTAATGTAGAGGAACTACGCAGATTGGTGTGACAGGAACAATGGCATACGTTAACAAAGGCAAGAGACTCTAATCCGTCCCATCGGAGGCTTCTGCTCCGTTAGAATTCGCTTTTTCCCCTCTCGCGGACACCGGCTAATTCTGGCCTTCCAGCTGTCTCTTCGGCTTCATTAGAGAGGACAGCCCCGCTCCCCACTCGATGGCCAAACAAGCGCCATCAGCCATTAACGTAAACATAGTCCAGCCATACAGTAGTGGCGAAGGCGGAGAATGATGTAATAACGTTGTAAAAATGATGCCCTTACAGCCTGAGCTCGACACCAGTGCATTTCACACAACAATCACGGCCGCAGACAGCGAGACAGCAGCCACCAATCACTTGTGTTGTCTGGCCCTCTGACGGAGCGCATTTGTCTTGAGCTCTCTCGGAATGCTGGGAGAGCAGATTGTTGTGTTACACAGCAGGAGGGGATCAATGTAATCACATCACTTTCAACTTTTTGAATGAGGAGATGCCCTAATAGGATTTGGCAGTGCATGATACCCTCAAAATGCAGGAAATCTGTTCTGGCTCATTAGGATGCATCAGCGTGTGTGCTTGCTCTCGCTCGCTTTCTCCCTTTATAATGTGTGTGTTTGTCTGTCTTCCTCCCTCTCTGGTTCTATACCTCACAACTTTTGAACCAAGTTTACTTAAGCTCCTTGTAATTGGCCGTTCAGCCCTCTCGAAGGAAAATTTGGGTCCCCACTGAGCTTGTTTTCTGTTGACTATTGAAAGCGCTCTCATTCTCGTTTGCCACCCTGTTTTCTCTCAGTGCTCTGAGAGTTTGTTCAGAGAAAAGGAAAATCAAATAAATTGCCAAGTCAGAGGCATCTCCCTTCAAACCCTTCTTCTGATTTTTTTTTTTTTTTTCCTTCCAGTATTTGTTTTGTTTGGTTCTTCGTAGCCTCTTGGCCTTAGTCTTGAGTTTCAGTGTGTGTCAGGCTTTACTTCACAGCTCATGGGTTTCTCTGTTCTCTGAGCATTGCTAGCCTGCTGTTTGTCTTCCTTCAAGTCTGTTTGAACAGTGTCCTCTGTAAACCTCCTACAGGACAAGGTAATTCCTTTTCCTTTGTGTTCTCTACAAGCTGTAGGCCATATATCAGGCAACATTTTTGAACGACTCATCAAATTTACATGGATAACTGTCTGCTAGTGGTTCTTTTGTTGCTGATAATTAGGATGCACTATATATCGGAACTTTATTGGAAATTTAATTGTGCATTATCATTTCTCTTATTTATCTAATGCTCACTTAAAGTTCATCTTTAAATACACTAATAATTTATTATTTAGCAAATCTAAATTCATTAAATATTAATAGAAAGAAATTTTAATAATAATCTAAATTAAAAAATATATATATCCTTTTTCATACTGTACATTTGTATGCTAGTCTAGTGTACTCTTATATGTTGACAGTTGTACAGTTTTTCTCATCCAGAAAAATTAACGAAAGGTATTGATGTCTCTTCCTTTTGTAGTAGCAAGAAGCAAATCATTGTACAACGCTGTGTCAATTGCTTGTTGTGTCAATTGCCCAAAAATTAGTTCCAAAGTAATTGGCTGGAATTTATTTTGTCCATAGTTCAAACTGTAAAGTGCTTCACTGTTATGTAGTGTTGGGTTTGAGTCCACCTTAGTCGTGTCAGTCGAGTGCGAGTCTTTAACCAGTCGAGTCCGAGTCACTTCTGAGTCCAAAATGGCCCTGAGTCCTAATCGAGTCCGAGTCCAACTAAACAATACAGTTGAAAATGCAGTGGTGAGGGGACAGACCTACAGTATTTACAATGGCATGCACTGTGTATAAAGGTTCTACATGTAATTTCCATAACTCAGAGCCAACTTAAAACTATTTTATTTTTGAATGCAGTTATGGTCAACAAATTGCATTATTGGAAGTTTATTGTATGGATCTATGTTTTTAAGTTGATTCATATTTTGCTAGGGCACAATACACCAACGCACAGTAAGATATGAAAGAGAGCTTAATTCAGCATTCACGCACTGACTGATCGGTGAGCGCTTTCTGTAAGCGTGAGTGTGTGCACACAGAAACTCGTCTTAGACAGCTTACAAGCATCGAATTGAATGTATAAATAGGCAAGACTTAAAAACACATACGAATGATTGACTTTCGTGACAATGCAGTACTGACCCAATCTGGCCAGTGACAATTGCGTCAACTGTCCTTGAAAATTTTTCCAGAGTCCTTCCAAGTCCAAGGATTCGGTGAAATTTTCTGAGTAAAAATACATCTGATTCAGTGACAAGTCCAAGTCTGCGAAAAGTTGTACTCAAGTCTGAGTCCAAATTCGAGTTCCACATCTCTACTGAACAACACAGAAAGGAAACATGTCCATTGAGGCTGGTCTACCAACCAAACCTGCATTAACCAGCTTAAACTAGCTCATCTCTTCTTTTCAGCAGTCGTGATCTTTAGAATGCATTTTTGACATTTCTGATCTTTGTCTGAGACCAGCGACCTTTTATCTGAGCACAAAACAAGGAATTTATACTTTTACACTGTGATCCAAACAATTTATTATGAGAATGTCTTTGAGAAAAGTCATTTAAACTCTGCAGTTTGAAAGAGTGCTCACCGTTCCCCAGTATTTGAGATTTTTCTGTATTATTGCTTTATTTACTGTTGATACAAGTGTTTCTCTAGAACCCCCTGCAGCACAGGACTGTGTAGCACGTGCAAGAACACAAAGAGAAAAAGATAGAAAAAAATTGTGCAGTTGTCTAAAAGAAATGCAAGTTGATTTGTGACTGCTGAGAGATTAAGATGCAGACAGAAGCGTGTTTTTGTGTGCGGCGGTTGGCCTCGGTAAACCTGTGCCCTGCCAGTGAGCCGTGGGGATCGATGGTCCTCGCTGCACGCTACCTCATTACTATCAGCATCTCACTCTCTCCCTCCCTTTCTCTTCACCGCCACTGGGCACACGACTGTTGCCGCCTTATCACACTTATCTGAAACTGCCTATGTATTCATTATCCCTCACCTAGAGGCCTGCACACAACTCAGGGCATATGGAATCTGTACTTCCACATTTCACTGTCCCAGAGTTGCAGGAAATGAGAGAGGCAATGTTAGATGGCGATTGCATCTAAGTTTGAGTTTTTAGCAAGTGTTAATTTAAAATAGTGGTGAAGGAGTTCATCCAAGTTCCTATATGGCTGTACTGTTTCAATATTAACTCACAAACCCTTAAGAGCTAGCCTGGGTGCCAGCCCGAACCCCGCCCACAACATTTTTTGGTCGGGAAGTTCGGTCTGGACTCGATCCGTTGAGGAGTAATTATGCTCGGCTCCCAGAAGGCCGAGCCAATCAAATTGCCAGGGCGGGCTTTAATCGATGATGGACTGATGATGTGCGGTTACGTAATCACCCACGTCACCAAAGAGCGCTCGGGTTGATGACTGCAAAGATGACTGCAGCAGGAGAATTGAGATGTTTAGATTCCGCTATCGCGTCTGTTATAAAAGAAATCGACAGCGCATTAATTTTAAATGAAGAACAGAGAACCGCAATCAAGGCATTTGTCGATCGGAAAGATGTGTTTGCCGTCCTTCCTACGGGATTCGGCAAAAGTTTAATTTATCAGCTGACTCCGATGGTCGCTAAGAAGATGGGACGCAATGAAAACCCTGTGGTCATTGTGGTTTCTCCTTTGGTCGCACTCATGGAGTGCTTTATTATTACTTTACTCATTACTTTACTACTACTTCCTGCATGTGTGCAGTTGAGCTCTGTTGACAACTATGCGTCGCTCAACATACGTCACTTACTGCGTTGCTCTGATTGGTTGTAGGTCTATCCAATTGAGTGGCGAGTTTTTTTGGTTAAGACACGCCTCATAATCAAAGCCCTATGGAGCAGTATCAGACTCACATTCTGCCTAGAATATGAGTATGACGAAGTCAGGCTACTAAAGAGCTGCAGGTTGCAGTAGAAATAGACAGATAATTAGTTAAACCGATTTAAAAAAAAATTCATCAGTTATTGCTCTTCAGTATCGAGTCTCGCAATATTGAATCGCCTCCCTTCAAATGGTAAAGTACTTATTTTTGTAGTATTTGCCAAAATTACTAAGGTCTTGTCCACACTAATACGTTTTTGTTTGAAAACGCATCTTTTTCTCTCCGTTTTGGCCTTCCGTCCACATTGAGATGACGTTTTTATGAATGAAAACAAAGCTTTTTGAAAATGCTCTCCAAAGTGGATAAATTTGAAAACGCCGTTTCTCATTGTAGTGCGGACTGTGAAAACGGAGGTATTTGAAAACGCCGACTCATGATTAGTCATGTGATGCCTATTGTACCAGTAGATATTCATGTTTATACTGGTATTGTGCCTGTTATGTGCTATTCACTTTCACACAGTTGCTAAAATGTTACTTTGCACACTCTTCATATCACAGTCGCAAAGATGACAGAAAATGTACATGTGCAGTAAGCCGTTTTTTTTGACATTTCAGTGTGGATGAGAAACTTTATGAAAATGCCGGATTAATGTAAACGTAGCCTAAGTACTATAGCATTATTAGTTTTGCATATGCTTAAACACACACACATATTGGTCCTAAAAAATGCTTTTTTAATATGTTGGTCTCTAGTTACCAAGCAGTAGAAGTTGTCTTGTTGGTGCAGTGGAAAGGTATTATTACTGAGATGAAATACTGCTCCCTCCCTTTGTGTTTGGCATGATTCAAGGAGGAAATGTTCCTGGAACAAGCTTCCTGTCATCTTATCACCACAATTTGATGTTTGGGGCCAAGGTTAGGGCTTGAACAGCGTTCATATGAATGAGGGTAGCTCATATGTTTTAAGGGTAGCTAAGGGTTAGGGAATGTGTTTTGCCTATAATTGTTTGATAAGAATGTTGTTCCAGGACCAACAAAAAAATCTTGATCCAGGAACAATTTCTACTTGGCTAAATCATATTGTTTCTATGAACATGCAATGTCATGAATAATGCAGCATTTACAATTTAGCAATGGTAGAGGAGATATCCATTTTATGCTCGTGTCCTCTGTTCATAATGGGTCTCGTAATTCCTAGAAAGAATGCGTATTTAACCAAGCAGTGAGGTGGAGAGGCCTTGGATCATGGTTTGATGTGAAAACGGTAGCACAAAACTGTGATTATCCTCATGCTAGCGGCTGCAGAGGGATGCTTGGCTGACCCAGTGGCTGTAATATGTTCAACGGCAGCTAAGCGTTTGCTTCATCTCTTGGCGCTATTACTGAAATCAATAGCCATCTTCCTCTTTGCTCCCTGTTTGTCTCCACTGTTGTGCCATTTTATCAGAGGCTTTGTCAGCAAGACTCTCAGAGGCAAAAAGGCTTCAGCCCTTGCTACCGAAGAGCTGGGAGGACCTGCGGTCTTGAAAAGAAAAACAGCTGTCGATCGATGGCTCTGTAATGGCATGTCTGCGGCATCAGCTGTGAGGATCCACATGGGGTGCCAATGCATTCAGCGCTGCCTGTCCTTGAGCGTTAGACCCCGTGTGAGCCGGCGTAGGTCCACCACAATCTGAACCAATCACCTGTGCTGATATTAACCCTCCGTTCCCTGACCTGCAATACCTCTTTAGACCCTACAAATGCTGCCCAAAAAGTATAATGGCCTTTTATCGATTTACCTCCTCCTCTTTCTTTCTCTTTCTCAAGATAGTGTGAAGCCATTTAAGAGTAAGTGTGTGTTGTAGAAGCACTGCCCTCCCGTAGAGATGGTCTCTAGGAGAGCGTACGCCAGCCCAGCCTGTTCTTGAAACCCAGCATCCACGCATATTTAACACTAATCAGTCAGCGGTCCAGGGAACAATGTTTACCGACAAGCCAGGCAGCAGCGGATGACAAGACTGCATGAATAACACATTGTGCTTGGATTCATCGCCCTCCGTCTGGAACAGAAGCTCATAGGAGCTCCAGAGATGGGGTTGGGGGAAGGAGAGGGATGGTGTGTTTCAACAACTGGAGCATCATGACTGGGGGGAGGACTGTGAGTGTAGGTGGACGTGAACTAGTGGTATATTAGTTCTGCTGGTTCTCATACCACACATATCAGTCCTGCTGTCAGAGTAAATCTTCCTTAATTTTCAAGCCAATGTCAAAAGCGTGAGAAAACTATACTTTGCATTGTGGCGCTTGCCAACCTTGCAGTCCCAACATCATGCCCTTTATAATGGATTTTTATTTCATTTATAGTATTGTTTATATATATATATATATATATATATATATATATATATATATATATATATATATATATATATATATATAAACATATATATATATATACACAGTATGTATGTATATGTATATACTGTATATGTGTGTGTGTGTGTGTGTGTATATATATATATATATATATATATATACACACAATATTACACACACACACCTAATAATAAGTAAATGTGTGTATGTACATAATAAAAATAATGCATTAATATTTTATATAAAGTTACACTTAATATCACAAAATATTAGAAATTAAAATATATATATTTTTTAATTAATTCAAGAAGTAGTATGCTGTTAAAAAGTTTTTTTTTTTTTTTTTTTTGTCAGGTCTTAAAACATCATTTTCTTCACAAGCCTGTGGAAATTTAACACAGACTTATGGGACTTTCATGTGACTGAACTGGATTAAGATTTGCTTCTTACTATATGTGCATTTATAAATTTGGAGAGTCAGGTCTATATTACTTTTTGGAATATTGGAAGGGTAGGGTTGTACTGTAATCCTTGTGTACCTGTCCAAACATTCAAATACACATCATTTTGATGGTGGATAAAAAGTTGCTTTTCTTTTTCTTTTCTTTTTTTTTAACAAAGTGTTAGAATCTTTGGGTATAAGTTGCAAATATGAATATTTTTTGTTGATATTTCCCTGAGCAAAAAAGTTTTGTTTGTGCTATTGCAGTGTGAGTCAGATGGTGGAGGCAGGTATGTATTTCTCAAGGGTCAATGGATTTGACCTGTGTGGTTTAAAATTGTCCTCCCTCGCTGAACTGAACTCACCTTAGCTTTGTTTTTTTTACAGAAAAAGCCACCCATCCGAGTCCGTGGCATCACAATGAGAGGCTTTCCACCGCTTTGCCTGTTTTACTCTGGAAATCTGTTTTTAATTCACGCCGTAATCTTCAGGCTTGACTGAAAATTAAATTGTTCGGTTTTAACAGCCTGTGAATGGACACATTGAAAGACATTTGAAAGCACTTTGTCTGCCGAACACTGTCGCTGAGTTCTTTGAATTCCTCTGAGTGGGGAGTGAGTGAAAGGGGGAGAGCAAATTGTAAACACTTCACCCATCCCATCCCGTTGAATATTTATCAGAGTCATTTTCCTGGTCTTGATAAATTAATTTTTTGACAGCAAATCAAACACAGGTGATAACTCCCTGTCAAAATGTCTGAGCGTAAGGTTTGAATACCAAGCTTGTGCTGCTCAGACTACATTCCTGTTGCACATTTACATAATTTTGAAATCAAGGGAAACGGCGTATTCAAATTCTACTTCAGAAGTAGACAGCACAGCCTGTGTTAGATAGAAAATAATGATCAGATGAAACACATAAAGGGAAAGAAAGGAAGTGGCTCGTTTATCCTCACAATTGTGGTGCATTAAAGTGAAAATGATTGAAATAAGAATCAGCTGCCAAGTGAAGCCTGAAGTAGGATCAGCCTGGAGAAGAAAAAGAAAAAGAGAAACAGAGGACCTCAGTCTTATTAACAAGCTTGAAATTTCATTATCCACAGTTCAGGATTAAATAATGTTATCTGTTTTCTCTAAAGGAAAATGGTGAGAGCTGTGACAAATAGAAGAAGAGACCCTATGATGAAGAACACAACCTTGGCAGAGGGCTTCTTTATTTTGGTTTATCCATCTCAAAGTGCCACATGGTTTTTGATAAGGGCAGTTGTGAGCCGTCTCCTCACCCATAGCCCCAGCCAGCAGGAAAAACACAAGTCAGGCTTAAATTACCCATCCTTTGGTTTGTTTAAACAGTAGATTGAACACATGGATGTGCTTTAGATAAAATTATAATCAGAGAATTGATTTGCAGAAAATGTTAATTAGCTGTAATTTCTCCATAATTACAGGATATTTCTGGGAAAATTAGATTTGTTTTCCGTCTGACGTTGTTATGTATATTTCAGGAACTTCCCACAGTGGTATTGATATTTAAGCATCATTTTAAATCTTTACTACTGGTGCTTCCTTAGGCAATCATCACTATTTCTATTGCCCATACGTAAGGTTAAGGATCTAGGTTAGTACTATTATGTTAAATTGTTAATTATTATTAATCATTTAGCTTTTTTAATGCATTTATTTTATTTTATATTTTATTTAATATGTATATAAATATTTTTTGCATATTTTTTGTATATAAATATAACATGTAATAAATATAAATGTACTGTATGTTGTTGTTGTTTTTCCTCATTAATCAGAAATACTATTTTTGCCTGTTTGATAAAAAGGACACTAAACAAATCCTGCAGACCACTCTGAACATTCCTAGCAACCCCAAAGAACATGTTAAAACTACTCAGAACATTTTTGTGACCACATAGCAACACCCTAGCAATCACCCACAGTTGTCATAGCAGAGAGTTTTTGCATGGGCAAGTACTCATTTTTCTTCTGAATGTGTGTGAAAATATTTTTTCTTTCTTTTTGAACTGGCTTCATAGTGAAATGTATTCCTGGGTGTTTTTCATGTGAATATTATCTAAGAGTGGATCAGTTTCATAAAAACAGGATGTGTTGTTTGGCTCTAAACAGACCTCTCCATCTCAGTCCGAGACTCTCGAGAGCTGATGACTCTAATTGAATGATATGACTCACTGGGTTAATAGCGCGACTCAATGTTGGCGCTGAAGAGCTGGAGCTGACAGAATGACGAATTATCGTGAATAATTACTGGTGAATTTTCCTGAGTTAACGCAGTCTGATTGATCTGCCCTATGTGTGCAGGAGACAGAGATCCTTAACACCGCTGTGCTCACTGGGAAGACTGTTGCCATGCCAGTGAAGGTGGTCACCGTTGGAACCGAAGGTACTGTGACCGATGTGACCGAGTCGGTGGAATGTCGCTCGACGGACGAGGACGTGGTTAAGGTGGGTAGGGACATGCACAGGTCACTTACATGAAAAAAATGTGTGGATGTGTGTTTCTTCAGCTTCTTTCACCAGTTCACACTTACAAATAATATGATTGTGTAAAAGTATGCGTAATTGGCGTGCTGTCCGAGGGCAGGGCTCCAAGCTCAGAATCTGGCCCAAACACAGAGTACTCCCCCCCATAGTAACCAGGCGAGGAACATAGGTGAGATGGCTATATACATAGGCCTCTTCTCGTTCTGATTGTATAGGCAATTTTATTTATATATATATATATATATATATAAATTAGTGAGACCTTGGGATGTGGTGTATGGTGTGATTTATTGTAAAGCACTTTTGTATTTTAGATTGTTTTCATCAAAAGACACAAGCTGAAAGAACCTGCGGACACACGAGTATAATTTTGTAACCAGGATAACAAAAGAGAAGACTCTACACATAGTGTATTAAAACAGCTATATTAGATTTGATTTAAAGCACTATACATTCCGCTGCTCTAAAGAAATGTCATTTGTCGGTTGTTAAGCCAGAGGCAGAAAATCAAAGGGATGTTAAATTCAAGCTTTTCTGAACAAGCTTGTGCCTTCCACTTTCAGCCATTTGGGAACAAATATGAGAGCATTTTATGAGGGAGAAAATGACAATGTGTGCGGATTTACTCCCTCCGGGTTTAATTATCTGATGAGCACCCTACACTGAAACACTGACCTCTTGAGAGGAATCCTTCTCCTTCCCCACCATAGCTGACACACACATACGGGCACTGGTGCCCTGGATTCAGAACATCTGAAGACACTTTGCCATTGTATATTTTACATGTTTTGTCACTGATACGAACACCATGAATTGTAGTGTCATAGGCCAAGTCACCTTTATTTATATAGGCCTAGTGCTTTATACAGTACAGATTGTTTCAAAGCAAATTTACAGTGATAATAGGAAAATGATTCAATGATACAAATAGAGTTCATACAGTGCATGTACATCATAGTGAGTTGTTTAGCAATCATAAACTAAAAAACCTTGTCATTGTTCAATGGAGATGGTGAATGGCATCCACATGTGTGACCCATGCTGGCAAAATGAGTCAAAAATGTGTTATTGTTAAAATCACATTCTCTATTAAGAAAACCTTCAAAATGATGTATGAATTGTTGTAATCAGACAAAAACGAATGAGCTAAACCTGTTTGAAGGTGATAGAGTCAGCAAAGTCAATTTTGAGAAAAATCTAGTTAAAGTTTTCTGAAGGTTCCAAAACAAAATCACCTAGCAACCATACCTTAAAATCCCAGGTAATAACACCAAATTTGGCACACACCAAGTCAAAACCTTTTTTTTTCCCATGATACTACAATTGTTTGATTAACATAATTATATAACATATATAACCTATATTTTAAGACAGACTGTACCACACGGATCTAGTATTATATTACACATCAGATGTTTTTCCTCGCAGT
This sequence comes from Squalius cephalus, assembly GCF_949319135.1. NCBI lineage: Eukaryota > Metazoa > Chordata > Actinopteri > Cypriniformes > Leuciscidae > Squalius > Squalius cephalus. The sequence goes on along the minus strand of NC_137138.1, from coordinate 13,914,822 downwards.
CAGTGCGAGTAAGATTTTGTTTACATCAGCATGAGTTTGAAAATCACATTTCATTGGTTCAGACTCATGCCATCGAGAATTCGCTATGAATATTCACAAAGTTGGAATGCTGCGCTTTAAAACGATACCAAACTTGTGAGTGGAAGCGCTAGTCGTCGAGAAGCGAGCATTTTTCATGGACAAAGGAAAGGTACTCCTCTCAGAAAACGTACAAATAAAGATACTTTTATGTTTAAATACTATTTGGAGCATTAGGATCGGTATACGAGGGCTTAATGAAGCCTCATTTTTGTGAAAACCTCTAATTGACATTTTTCACTTGTTTTGCCTGTAGCTCAAAATTAGCCCGTGCACATTCCGAATCATTTTGTCAGCGCGGGTCACATATTTGCATTCCAATCTTCCATACTCCAGTCCTTATTTTCTTTGTCAAATGCAGGGTGTTTTTTGCAGCAGCAGATTAAACTATTAAATTGTTTCTTTACTCATTGTTTCTTCTTTTCTTTAGTCATTATTCCCAGTCTATACTTTAATAAATGACTATGTGGCAGGTATTAGCTATATTATTAGATGTTTTTTGGGGGGGTTTTTTCACATCTTCATGGACACCACAATGATTTCCCTCGTGTGGTAATATTTTTCCTTGTAATTATGTATGGTTTGCAAAAATGGGAACTGCTGAGTCTGTGTATAAGAGAAGCAAAGTGTATGCGCGTTGTGCACACGCTATATTATGGCCAAGCATGCGCCCTTAAAATAGCATCTGAAAAACGCGCCATTGACTTTTGACTAGGTTTTTCCTGGTCTGTGACGAAATTGTTTTCTGAAACTGCAAAATAGCACCAGGGAACGTTTGCGCCGGAACACGCCTCCTCTTTTCGCTGAACCGGGAGTGCCTAATTTACTGACGTGTGTCTGCGGAGGGAAAAGTCCGCTGTGCGTTGGGTTCAAAATAGGAATGATACATGCGTCGGTGTACAAAGTCAATTGCGCTGGGTGCAAGATAGGGCCCTTAGTCTTTTTTTTAAATATACTGTTTGGTTGCACAGGAGAGCTCCTTCCATCTGGCCATTTTCATGAAAACCCACAAAATAACATCTAATAATCTAGCTAATACCTGTCACATAGTCATTTATTAAAGTATAGACTGGGAATAATGTGTACAAGCTTGGTATGACCACTTGGACAAAAATGACTTCCGTTTCATTGCGTCATGACAAATGATACAATTGAAACGTGGAACGCATAAATTAGTATTACACTCAGACATCACTTTTGGCCACATTCAACATGATATCACCATTTACTCACCATCATGTTTTTCCAAACCTGTACAGTATGACTTACTTTTTGGAACTCAAAAGGAAATGTTTAGCTGAAGGTTCATGCTTTTCTTCTCCATACAGACCAGACCAACAATGCCAAATGTTAAACAAAATAACCCAAAACTACATTTACCCAAGGTTTAAAAAGACTCTAGGTTAACAATTTCAAGTTAAAAAAAAACCTTGTCTGTGGCTATTTTACTGTGATCTTCTGCACAAACAGATATATGGACAGACTGAGAGAGTAATGAGAGAGGAAAATACAGAGACAGAAGTGAGGATAGTTATGGAGATGTTGAAGAGCTGGAGCAGATTAATTTAGATGTGTGTTCATGCAAATGCGTGTGTCAAGGGAAGTGCATTTCACCCAGTGTTTGAAAACCTACTTAAGGCTTGTTATTTTACTAGCTATTTATATTAAAGGTAGTTCAACTTCACTACAAAGGCGAAATGCAGTTAACACATTACACATGAATCTCTTAGACTATGATTTGTCCTTTCAGATATGGGTTTGGCTCAACTAGGCTCAGATTCAGAGGAACAGTGTGTGGAAATTCTTATTAGCTCAATTAAGATTCAACCAAAAAAAAAAAAAAGCCAGCAACTGTTGAAGTTAATGAATTTTGCCCTTGCAGAAAAGTACAGTCAAACTATTCTTCTGAAAACATAACACAAATCAGCAAATTACATTGAAGAAATATGACTGTGAGTATTGATGGAGTGAAACACATCAGTGTTAAATATATTCAGTAAAAATCTATATTTGAAATGTAAACCATTTTAAAATATTTTCTCAAATGAATCAGTGTTGTTTTTGTACCTGTTCAGTTAAAACAATACATATTATTTTGAATCCAACATTCATTTGATATAATATGACATAATATTATAATATATTATATATTAAAAAAAATATATTATTTTTTTCTCAAATCAATCAATGTTTAATTTTGTTACGTTTATTTAATTGAACCACAGTTCATTTGAATTAGACTTCATTTGAATGCATTTGATTATTATCGGTTTGCTTAGCTGTAAAGTTACTGTGAAAATCGTTACTGTGAGCGACAAAAAAAGCTATGTACCTTGTCTCAATTGGAAAAGCTACTCTGATTTGTGCCACTAAAAACTGCAGTTAAGTTTAGCATATCTATTTTTTGCTATTTAATCCCAAACATTGTGTTCACCTTGCAGGGATGGTCTAGAGCTCAAGATGCACTCTGCTAATTATTTCAGTCAGACATAGACGGACAGAAGGGGACAGCGCTTGCGTCATGCAGCAAAGTCCAGTCTCTCTGTGTGCCTGTCTGTATGGGTCATTAAGTACCCAACTCAGTTCCCTGCGGGGATCTTGACGTCCTCTGTAAGTGTCCCTCTATTCAGCAGTCTTAATGTTCCTGATTAATGCCCTGCCATACCTGCTAGTTATGATGCTTACAGACACTCATGGGAAGGGCATGTTGCAGTGAAGTTAGACGCCTCATGTACAGTGCCCTGTACACCCAAAGCATACCCTTCATGGGCCACCAGAGCATATCTAAGGCTCTCTGGCTCTCAGGCTGTTGTGGGAGATTTACAATCTGTAAGTAAGGAAGTAAAGAATACAATTGTCGATGTAAAACTGCATATTGTTCCATTTTGTCATTTATATGGGCAGATCCAGACAGTTTAACAGATTTAAAGGGTGTTTAACAGATATAATTGCTGTGGGGAATTATAGCACTATTTAGGTTCACTGCAGTATGAAGCCTAGGCGTCATTTACTTTTAGTCACTTTTTGCCATAGTGGATTTGGTCCCCACTGTTTTATGAAACAGCTCACAGCAGGGATACATCTAACATTGACAGATGTTGTCCATGCATGATCCATGTGTTTATCTAATTACATCCAAATTCCACCAGTGGCAGTTTAAGTTTACAAATTAAATATGTAAGTGCATTTGAGAACTTAAATTGATCAACAAGAAGAATTGGCCCCTCAAATCACAGTGTATTTATTTATTTATTTATTTATTTTTATTTTAATATTATATTTTACATTTTACTTTTGACCTCATAAAAAATTATTCTCTACTACTGACCAAGGTAGATGCAAAGAATATGTATTTTTCAGTACAGTAAAAGATCATCTGTGCACAACCTACAGTGAGGAAAATAAGTATTTGAACACCCTGCTATTTTGCAAGTTCTTCCACTTAGAAATCATGGAGGGGTCTGAAATTGTCATCGTAGGTGCATGTCCACTGTGAGAGACATAATCTAAAAAAAAAAATCCAGAAATCACAATGTATGATTTTTTAACTATTTATTTGTATGATACAGCTGCAAATAAGTATTTGAACACCTGAGAAAATCAATGTTAATATTTAGTACAGTAGCCTTTGTTTGCAATTACAGAGGTCAAACGTTTCCTGTAGTTTTTCACCAGGTTTGCACACACTGCAGGAGGGATTTTGGCCCACTCCTCCACACAGATCTTCTCTAGATCAGTCAGGTTTCTGGGCTGTCGCTGAGAAACACGGAGTTTGAGCTCCCTCCAAAGATTCTCTATTGGGTTTAGGTCTGGAGACTGGCTAGGCCACGCCAGAACCTTGATATGCTTCTTACAGAGCCACTCCTTGGTTATCCTGGCTGTGTGCTTCGGGTCATTGTCATGTTGGAAGACCCAGCCTCGACCCATCTTCAATGCTCTAACTGAGGGAAGGAGGTTGTTCCCCAAAATCTCGCAATACATGGCCCCGGTCATCCTCTCCTTAATACATTGCAGTCGCCCTGTCCCATGTGCAGAAAAACACCCCCAAAGCATGATGCTACCACCCCCATGCTTCACAGTAGGGATGGTGTTCTTGGGATGGTACTCATCATTCTTCTTCCTCCAAACACGTTTAGTGGAATTATGACCAAAAAGTTCTATTTGGGTCTCATCTGACCACATGACTTTCTCCCATGACTCCTCTGGATCATCCAAATGGTCATTGGCAAACTTAAGACGGGCCTTGACATGTGCTGGTTTAAGCAGGGGAACCTTCCGTGCCATGCATGATTTCAAACCTCTTTGGTCTTGGCCATGTTAGTAGTTGGATTCTTACTGATTGTATGGGGTGGACAGGTGTCTTTATGCAGCTAACAACCTCAAACAGGTGCATCTAATTTAGGATAATAAATGGAGTGGAGGTGGACATTTTAAAGGCAGACTAACAGGTCTTTGAGGGTCAGAATTCTAGCTGATAGACAGGTGTTCAAATACTTATTTGCAGCTGTATCATACAAATAAATAGTTAAAAAATCATACATTGTGATTTCTGGATTTTTTTTTTTAGATTATGTCTCTCACAGTGGACATGCACCTACGATGACAATTTCAGACCCCTCCATGATTTCCAAGTGGGAGAACTTGCAAAATAGCTGGGTGTTCAAATACTTATTTTCCTCACTGTAATTATTGTACACTATCGTTCAAAATGTCAAGGATAATCTTTTATGTGACTTATGTGACATTTATTTTGAAATAACTGGTTTATATATTAATATATTTTAAAATGTAATTTATTCTTGTGATGGCAAAGCTGAATTTATAGCAGCCGTTACTCCAGTCTTCAGTGTCACATGATCCTTCAGAAATCATTCTAATATGCTGATTTGGTGCTCAAGGCACAAACATTCGTCATCCTACATCTACATTTTATGGGATTTTGAAACCCGTTTAATTCCAAGTGTGGTCCAACCTAAACAACCTTGTAATTTAAATAATTGATGTATTTGGCATTTATGTTAAATCCACCTTTTCACAATTATGTCATAAAAGTCAATGCTATTTTGAGTTCACAGATATAATTATGTTGTAGCCATTGTCACAGAATGACTTATTAATTTCACAGGGTTCGGTGCACGCTGTATAATGGTTACTGAAAACTAAAGTTAAATAAATGCACCACGGACTTGATGTCTTTGAGTTCAGATTTTCTGTTTGTCTATTCAAAAAGAAAAGTTGGAGTTTATATTTATATATTTCCTGAGAGAGTCTGAGCAGTTGATGAAAGCTTGGCTACTTATTGCAGCTGCTAAATAGCAGTCTGGTATTAAGATGTAACAAGTATGATGCTCTAGAAAATGGCACAACATTAGGGAAATCTCACAAACAACTGACACTCTTGTGATCTTGGATTTTGAGCTGATGGGCAGTTGCCCAGAAACCAAGCCATGCCATTGGTCCACTTCCACATCTGTTGTTATTAAAGAAGCCCTCAGGTTGATTGGATGAGATACGATTTTATCTGCCAGGTATCATAAGTATTGGCTAAGAGCAATAGATGTTCTGCAAATGAATTACTTTGCTGCTGTAGAAAGACTTGACCACTCAGCTTTTTTTCTGTCTTCTTCCGTCTCTCCATCTGCTTAGCTCCTTTCAACCCAAAGTCTGAGAAATATAGACATCCAAACACTCTCATTATCAACGACAACGACTCCCCCGCTGACTGTAGTCAGAAATAAATACTTGGACAGGCCAGTCAAAGCCTGTCCAATCTCTCATCTTCCTCATTAAAGCGCAGAATGAAAGCGAATAACAGCGGCACAAAACGCACAAAGGCCAGACTGTTTTTCACATATTGCACTGATCAGCACAAGAAGAGGCCTAATTTTTTTTGCGCTTTCAAAATTTGAAATGGTCGCCAGGAAATTGGAGCGAAAAGTAGGCTGATACCTTGGCCAGAGCTGCAATTTTCTTTAATTTAGTGCTGCTTTGAATACAGTGTTGCTTAAATGCTTTGTTTGTCTGCTGTCTGATTTGTATTCCTCCTCCTTAGGTGTCCGAAAGGTGCGATTATGTGTACGTCAACGGCAAGGAGACGCGTGGGAGAGTACGAATGATGGTGAACTTCACCTACAGTTACCTCAGCGCTCAGCTGGAGATGAGCGTGTGGATGCCTCGACTCCCCCTGCAGATCGAGATGTCTGATCCAGAGCTCAGCCAGATCAGGGGCTGGAGAGTTCCTTTAGATGCTGTCAACCAGAGGTTAGCGATGTTTATGGCCGCATTTACACTGCAGGTCCTGATGCCCAATTCCGATTTGTTGACTATATCCAATTTTTTTGACGACCAGTTTACATCATCTTTTAAAAGTGACCCATATCTGATATCTGCATTTACACTATACACCAAGCGAAACAACCCTAGGTAGACATACTGACACAGAAAAGCTAGGCCGAAAAGGAAGTAAAAATGGCGCAATTTTGCAATGGACGCCAACAAAATGATAATACAAGCTTTTGCTTTCTGCACCATCTTTAAAGGTCAGCAAAACATTGGTCTCTTAAGGTGGAGAAAAAAGAGGAGAGGCCTTGTTGCAGCCTTGGCATTGAAAAGAGTTGTGTGATTGCAGTTGGTGTCAACCTGAGATGATGTCATTCACCACCGTCGTTTTTTCAGTGGCGTACGACTCGCATTGAAGGTAATATCCGATCTGTCCGCTGCTTTACGTGTCCCAAGGCGTTCCCAGGCCAATGTGGAGATATAATCTCTCCACCTAGTCCTCGGTCTTCCCCAAGGCCTCCTCCCAGCTGGACGTACCTGAAACACCTTCCTAAGGAGGCACTCAGGGGGCATCCTTACCAGATGCCCGAACCACCTCAACTGGCTCATTTCGACGCAAAGAAGCAGTTTGAAGAACTGCTCTTTAGAACTCTCTTTAGAACTCTCGCGAGTTCCAATTCATGTTCAATTCATATCAGATATATTTCCTCGTATAAATTAAGCCTGAAACTGATCTGAGAATATCTGAATCCAAGTGCTTTTTTCCTGCTAACACGTTCGTGGGTCATATCCGATCTGTGCCACTTGGGAGGAAAAAAATCGCAATTGGTTCACTTGAGCAATGTAATGTAAATGAGCCCTTTGTTTCAAGGAATCACATTTTCCTTTTATATTTTGAGATAAGAGTCTATTGTACTATTGAAGCATATATATTGTAATTTTCAAAACCCTCTCCAGAACTTAAACAGTTGAATTTATTTGAACACATGAATGTATGGCAGCCTACATTTACACATCAGTGACAGTCGATACAAATATTTCTAATACCTTACTAATACGAAAACCATAATATAGCCTAAAGTTGACTGTAAAGTGTGGAAAAGTCTGCCCTGCATTATTCCTTATTTTTTGTAGCTCCTTCAGCTTTGCATTTCTATCCTGAAGTGTATTTTTAAATGCCTCTTTTAATTCAGAGATTATTATATAACTTCTATAAATTATAATTGAGATGAAAATAGCCTGGAAACTACATTCTATCAAGTTTTATAATCTTTAACTGAGCAGAAAATATCCTGCACATCCCACACATCTTATGCAATATGGTTCTGCTGGTAATTTGAAAACATAACCATTTTTTACATTTACTCTAATAATCTCTCAATATTGCACAGCACCAATAATGTTCCAGCTCACCTGCCCAGTCTCTCCCTCCCCTCAGCTGTTTTCATGCTCTGTTGTTTCTTGGTAACACCAGACATGTAGCGGCGCTCCCTTCGGAACGCATGATGGAGGTGCGGGGAGGATGCGGACGCTGACTTTTTAATTACCGCTGGGTCGTCTTCAGGCACACCTGCCTCTGATGCACTAGCATCAGACAATATGCAGGTTAATGTTGCCGTACGCTGCGGATATCCACAAGATAATTTTTAATTACTCTTCCGCCAGAAACAATCCTGCCGGATTGACTCATGCATGATAAGTGAGAAGAGGATGACGGAAGACAGATGGAATGAGCAGTAGAAAACTTGAGGCATTGATGAGTCTGAGGAATAAGTGTGGCTATAAGTTGTTTGGATGTCATCAGTAATGTGTGGTGGTCAGGAATCGAATCCGTGGATTGCGCACCGATCGCTTTTCCATGTTATCATTACGAAGATACAAATGTATTCTCTGACCAAACCTCCTCTTGAACCAGTCCATCAGGAATTTCATCATTCTGAGCTTTCTCTATAACAAAAATAGCTTTTTGAGTGAACTGAGAAAGTTTAGCACTCATAAATTTTTCTTAATGGCCATGAAACTGTATTTTACATTATTTTCATTAAAAATATATACATTTTTGTCCTTGTGACTTTTTTCTTGCATAAAATTCTTTAAGGCAAGTTCAATCAGCGGCCATCTTCGTAACGCCCCTGGGCAGCTTTTTCCTATGCAAGAAAAATAGACATGCAATAGACATGCAAATCCAGCCCCTATCTACTTGAATGAGGAAAGACTCTTAGCATCATTTTCAACTTGGCATCAATGGTTCCATGAAGAATCTTTAACATTCATAGAATCTTTCAATTCAACAAAATTTTCTTTATAGTGGAATAAGGTTCTTAAGAATTTTAAATGTTCTTTACAATTTTGAAAAAAAATGTTCTTTTAAGAACTGTTCACTTAAAGGGTCTTTGGGGAACCAAAAATGGTGGTTCTGCTGCATCGCTGCGAAAAACCCCTTTTGGAAACTTTATTTTTAAGAGTGAAGTCGCATCCTCAGACGTCACAGCCACGTATCGTTGGCTGAACATCTGATCCATAAGGCACATAAAATGGGAAACACTTCAGGAATTTTGAAGTCAACATCTGATTGGTTGAATTCTCCAGGATTTCCGGATTTTCCGGTTGAATTCAAGTGTGTTGCATTCTTTAACGGTCCACCTGGAAAATAAAGCCGTCATGATGCCAAACCCCCTCATGTAAGAACAAAGCCATCGTTTACATCGTTTTCATTTAAGGTGAGCTGTCCCTTTAAGATAATGGCCAGCTGGCTGGTGAGTTGTATTCATCAAAAAGCCCATATTTACTCACATTCGTGTTGAACATTTGGCACCCTGGCTGTATCATATGTGCCCTTGGTTCGAGGTCATGTCTGTCTCAGGTAGCATTTTGATTACCTCTGTGAGAGCGGTAGGCATGCAGTTTTGTTGTAAGACTGGAGCTCATTAATCCTGAGACCTCCTGTGACCTGACATTCCTCAGCTGAGTGCCGCCTGCCCTGTTTATACACCTGTGTTCTGTAAATGTCATACTGTTTCTGCCATTGGTCAGGCATCGTTGCGTAAATGTCTAAAGGAGCGTGGCCTCCCCACCGGTCAGAGCCACTGTGTTAACCTGCCACTGCTGTTGTTTTTTATTTTGGATGGTTTTGACTCATTAAAAATAATGGAACAGTCAGAGCTGCCCCGCCATTCACCTGGTCTGGACTTTTTGTGTGAGGAGAGGAAATGCATTAATGTAATGTGAATAGGGTTCATGTTTACAGCCTTTTAAAGCAACTCGCCCCTTTACAAGAGGTTGAGCATCACTGCTCTACACACAGACATGCACACACATACACACACACACACGTTGGGTATCCATGTTTTATAGGGACTTTCCATAGACATGCACCGAAATGAAAATTCTGGGCCGAAACTGAAAATTCAGGATCCACTTGGCTGAAATCCGAAAAATAAATGAATTGTACTTATTTAATAATTAACACTCAAATCGTTAAAACTGATTTGAACAAACATTTAATTTGCACATCAAGCAGGTTTTATATCAACTTTTTAATAACAGAATTGTTTCTACTCCAGTTTGTTTGGTGAAATAGAAACATTTAAATGACAATAAAATGAAATAACTTGTTTTCATGACAGATTTAGGCCATTCAAACACATTACATAATGAAGACCACTGAAAGGTTAAGTAAAAAACAAAAAAAAAGAAAGTGTAATAGTTATTTGAGTTTATGGACATTGAATAGCTTGTTTTGAGGTAAATGTAAGCTTAAGTGATTGTATAGCCTACAGGCTGTTTTATTGATTTATCATTACCATTTAAAATCAAGAAAATAATATTGTAAATCCAGAGTTCTGGTATTACCATACTCATGGGGACATTTACCAGGACCACACACACAGAAGATTTTTAGTGTATAGCATCTTTGTTTCTAACCATTTAATTTATCAATGTTATTTATTTATTTATTTATTTTATTTTCCACTTGATTTAAATATATGTTTTATGTTTCTTTTTATATCTGACATTTTTTAGCTTCTTATTTTTATGAATTTTAAATGAGTTGATTGTACTAGAATAGCATTTAATTGAATTGAGAATGGGATGTAACACTTAATATTGGTTGCTGCCTTTACTACAGGTCTGGAGAGGATGATGGGGATGAAGGAGCCAAGAAGGACCGGAGCTGTGGTCCACAGTACCAGAGCACCACTGTCCGTGTCCTCACACACTTTGAGGCCGAGCCAGAGGAGTGGCAGGGCCAGTCAGACTTCCTCTTGGGGAGTGATTGGCAGGTGGACGTGACAGAGCTGGTGAGGGACTCATTAAGGGTGGGGGATGAACGCGTGGCCAAGCTGTCAGAAGAACAGGTCCTGATCGGTCTGAACACTGGCACCACCAAAGTTCAGGTAAGAGACAGGAAGAAAATATGTGTGATCTTATCTCTAAAAGAGTACCATCATGTACCATAAAACGAAACCTACACTGTACAAAAAAAAACAGATGTCTGTGAAAGTGGTTGTATATAATCCAATAATCTTTGGATTTTCAGCATTATTAAAATTTGATCCATGATTCATTTATTATGATTATGATTCAGTTATAGCGTATTATGTAATTTATTCAACACACCATGACCAGAGCTGATCATGTTGGAGGAACAAAAGTAACAGTTACAGCTGACTAAGCCGCAATTCCTTTGTGTTTATACTGCATGAATAAAATCTGAGGACGTTCTTGTTTTTGTTGGAAAAGCCAGGCTGTCATTTGTCAATCTCTCCATGCGGATGAGAGGTGAATCAGTCCAAGTTGTGATGTGACACGTGTACGCTGTCAGACGAGAAATAGACAGCATCTCTCACACTGTCACAGCTTGTGTGCCGTCTTATCTGCACATCTCACAGCTCCTATCACAAACTATAATCTCCTTTATTAAGACCGACTAATTAAGTGTTGGTATGTAAAAATCTCAAATTTTTTCTTATAGATGTCACATATACTTTCACACATAATACACCTGCTTGATGAGCTGAAAGCGCCATTGGAGTGCTATCTGACAGCAAAAGAAATACGGCATAGGTGCCATAGGAGCCATAGGTGGAGAGTGCTTCGATTTGATCCATTTGCTGAAAATTAAAATCAGATAAAAAGCCTAGTAATGGTGAGATGGAATACTTGGAGTCTGAAAACTAGTGCTGCTTAATAGATCAGCATCTCCGAAATCAAAAACCCAGCACTTAACTATGGCCAAATGACCAATTGTCTACCTTGCTATTAGACCAAACTCACAAATACATTTCAAAAGGGGCCCACCTATCTGTGCAGTTCATTAAAACTAAATTGAATGACTAATTCATTGCAATTAGAAGAGGGCAAATACGTGTGGTTTCAAAAAAAGAGCAAAGTAGACTATTTGGAAGAAAAGATTTGTTGAAGTAGCGTAGCAAGCACTAACTTTTATTTTATAAAAAGTAGAGCACTAGGGCAGCGTCTTATGCAATATTGGGTAAGGCCCGAGGCTCCCCTTGATTATTCTTATTTTATGTCTAATTAATAAATCTCTCAATTCAAATGGAAAATTAGGAATGCGCTCGGAATAAGAGTGGAATATAAAAACAGAATAAGAATAATTTCTCTACCTAAGCATGGCTGCATTTTAGATTGAAAAACGGTTTGCAAATGATGGTGAGAAGCAAGTGCAAGTGACAGTGGAAGTCCCACTTACAGATCGGAAGTAAATGGCTTCCGACACTTCATCATAACATAATGAATGCGGAAATATAGAGGTGGCTGCTTTGCTATTAATTGATCCAGATTAGAAGTCTTCTCATCACATTTCATATCGAAGTAATTTGCTTGCCTGTGCATCAGATATTGCCATATGGCAGAGGGCGGACAGCTGCCACTGAGATTTTTGAAATTGTACAAAGCATGCTCATTTTGTTATGTCACTAAGTTTGTATGAGAAACTAGGAGAGAACTTTTAGTTGTTTTACAATGTTATCAGAAGCATTTCTGTCTATGTTTTTACCAGGTGATGTCTCCATTGTCCGACTCGGTTCTGGCTGAGAGGATGGTCCGGGTTCTGGATGATAAAGTCAGTATAACAGAGCTGGGTGTGCAGCTGGTCTCTGGCCTTTCCCTGAACCTCCAGCTCAGCCCAGGAAGCAACAGAGCCATTGTTGCCACAGCTACCACACAGGAGACCATGCACAATGCTAATCAGGTAGTGTAATTAAACGATTTAATTAAAATGTAATAATAATAAAATATTATTATTATTATTTATTAGATATTATCATTGTTTTTATTAGTGATTAATCATTATCAATAGATTGAACAATAAATGTATTGATTATTTCTTTATATATTATTAATTCATTCATTTAGCTGATCAATTGGTTTCTATTTCTAAATCCTGGGTAACTCCTTCCTCTTTGAAATCTCATTGGAAATTTCAACTCCATGCAATTTTGAGGTTTTTAGGTCACAATATTGCATACTTCCATGTCCATTTCTCAGAAATGTAGGGTTGTTTTATCCACGAGCAGGTGCAATCACTATAAATACTGTCATTACGGACAAAGTTGTTTGACACGGGCCGCATGTTGATGAGGAGCTGCGGTTTGTTAGTGGATCATGCTGTTCGAGGCTGCCCACTTATTCTGAGTCATCTCACGTTAAAAACCATTTCTGATTAGGCTAATTTCACTAATCCTCTGCATCGGCAGGGGTTTCCTCACTCTTCCACATTGATAGACATAAAACGGGCAAATTGGTTGAATCTCCCACTGATCAGTGCATCTGTTTGAAATGTGATTTTGGGAACTTTTAAAGCATTTGAACCATCCTGCATTAGAGATAAATATCATGCATACTTGAAACAAGAAAATTGGCATTACTGAGAGCATTTGTTCATGTTGTGTTTCTCTCTCAGGAGTCCCTTGTCAGCGCGTGGCTTCAGTTCAGCGATGGCTCAATGACCCCTCTTGACCTCTATAACCCTGCACATTTCGTCCTAACAGCCACCTCGCTAGACGACAAGGTGGTATTGGTGAGAAAAAGCACCACCTGGAGGTGGCCTGTGGTGGTGGCTAAGGGTGAAGGGCAAGGCATGTTGGTCCGCCTGGAGATGTATGGACCCGAATCATGCCTAAAAACCAAGCGCCGCACACTTCTGGCCGCAGGCAACGCGAACGTCCATGTGAAGTTCGGCCGTCCCGATGAAACAGGAAACAGTGCGAGCGACAGGAGATACAGGCCCAATGCCCCATACTACGGAGGTTCAATCTCAGACATGGAGGCTGGAATCATGAACCGAGGCGCTACCACCATCAAAACCTCCATTCCAGGAAAAGCAAGCGGTGACAGGCTCTCAGCTGGTGATATTCCGGTTGATTTCTCAGAATTCCCAGCTCAAGCAGATCTTCCACCTGGGCATAACACGGAGGAGGACTTGCTGCAGACTCGCCGCGGGCTCACAGATCTGGAAATAGGCATGTACGCCCTGCTAGGTGTCTTCTGCCTGGCCATCTTGGTATTCCTAATCAATTGCGTCTCCTATGCCCTGAAGTATCGCAACAAGCAGCTCCCGTTGGAGGGCCAGGAGACCATGACTCACGCCCACGACTGGGTTTGGTTGGGCCATGACGCAGAGCTTTTGGAAAGCCAAGCGGGTTTGTGTCTTGATCAAGAGGAGCTGGGCGGGACCATGGACTCTGGGCTGGGCCTGGAGGAAGGTAGCCAGCTCCTCAATGGCCTTTCCTCTCAGAAGAGCGTGCAAGGCCAGGTCCACAGGTCGGCCTCTGACTCAGTGTGCACTGGAAGAGATCACAAGAGCGAGTCTATAAACTCGCCCACTACCAAACGGAAACGAGTCAAGTTCACCACTTTCAGCCATAGCAAGCCCAGCAATGGCTGCCCATCCATAAGTCCACTTCTCATTGGTCAGAACGACATCAAATGGGTTTGCCCAGACATCGAGCTCGGGGACTCCAAAGAGCTCCGAAATTATATGGAAAGGTTAAACGAAAATGCTACTAAGAATATCGCATAGTTGGCTTGAAGTTATTTATGTATTTTTCAGACAAAAGCGTAGCTCACCCATATGCCTTCTGGATAAGGTGGTGGTCGGGTGGGGGGTTGGCCTGACTCTACTGCACTCAGACAAACTCATATCTCACCATGAAAAGGCAAGCCATTCATCTGGTCTTGTTTCCATGGCAACTGTCATGAGGGTTCATCATCAGGAAAGAAGGAAAACAGAGATGGTTGTGAAACCACTGAGAATGTGAAAACATTGGATTATGAGAAATGTTTCAATTGAGATGTCTATATTTTCTTTTTTTCGAAGAAGAGGATATTCCATTCTATTTTGAAATATATATATATATATGTTTGTTTTTTTGTTTTTGTTTTCTTGGTTTATCACACTAAAGCCTGGTTGATGGTGGTACCTTTCTGTGAGTGAATATCCCCCAAAAAAAACAAAAAAAAAAAACACACACACACACACACACACACACACAAAGAGCTGACATTTAAACTTAATGAAAAGCATTTCCATGAGTTGAATGTTGACTGGCTCTGACGATGAGTGAGAATACATTTTGTAGGGTTTTACATATTTTTATACATCTCTATTCTTGTCCGTGTTAGTGCGTCTACTGTATTTCTCAAAAGACTGACTCCCATTTGTAAAAGCATGTGAATTCAAAGTATGGACGAAAAAATGTCTATTTTGGAACTTTTTCCACCAACGGTTTGAATGAACAGAGGAAAACTTCTGGGAAAACAGGCAGATCAATGACCCTCCATTTCTCTTTGAGAGCTGTTGAGCAAATTGTATTGTTGTAGGTAGTGTTATCAATATTGTATAATATGTTGTTTACAGTATTAGAATGATAGATGGTATGCACTCCAATTGCTTATGTACGTGTGCTATAGCATTTTGTTTTCTTTTTCTTTTCTTTTTTTTTTTTGCTTTTAGTTCCATTCTACTTAGTTTTTCCCCATAGAAAAAGAAATATCTAACCTACCTAAATGAATGATCCACTGATTAGCCTAATAATTAGGATACAGTTAACTGGATCTGATGAGTTTGTGGGTGCAATCCTGACGTAATGTGATCGATGCAGCGGAGAGACATGCATACTTTGGTAAGAAAACCACAGAATATGTGAATAAATTGATTAGTCAAACACTCAATCTATATTTGTGAACCATTTCTAACCATCATAAAGGACGTAATCAATACTCAATTACCCTTAACACAATTGATTTCATAAACCATTCTCTACGATAGTGTGTACCGACTAATTCCTCATCCAGGTGTGTTGGCATGACATCCGATGATCTCCAAAAAATCTGTCCATCTGGATCATGCAAATGTCTCATTTAAGACTGTGTTAATTAGAATAAAGTCTAATTAATACTATACATTTTATTAATTATCTCTGCTTTTCCCTGCTTGCCTTTTATTTTATGAAATGCAAACATATTCTTGAAGACCACAGAGGAATAATCATACATAAGGAGGTTCTTCCAGTGTTCAAGATGCCAGTCAGTGATCCTATCAAGTCAGTACTCTTGAAAAATGTCTCCCTTGTATGTAATCAGTCTCTGTTTGTTATGTAGCATTTGAGTTACTTTTTAGATGCAAAGCGTCTGAGAATATTTTTAAATTGTAGTCTGTTTTATGAGCTGTAAAGCCCTGCCTATGACCATGAAAACCATATTTTAATTTTTGCATTACACCACTATTTTCTATTTGCATATTAAATAAAACATCACATCCTGCTTTTCCACTTTCTACCAGTTGATGGCACTAATTTCTCACCCCAGCTGCCTCAAGGGGTCATGCAGGTTTTGATGGTCATTCTCCTTGACAGGCGCATGACCCAAGTCTCCAAATAAAGGTTACGTGTTTAAAACTGCTGAACTATACTGTAAGTGTGCAAATACAATGTTTCGACTCAACCTTGCTGCATATAATAAATGTTCTCAGAGCAGACTATAATTTTTACCCCATTGCACCGCAGTAAACCACAGGCTTGAACGAGAAGTGTTGATGCAGCATCTGAGTACCATGTATCAATTCAAAGGTTATTGCAGACACAGTAGCTCTGGATGTGAGATGTAATCCATTTCTTCTGTCCTGCACATTAAAGGCTCATTAGTGCTAGACTATACAGGCAGGATCCCAATGCTGGATGGTGCTGCTCCCTCCCCTCTGAGACAGGCCAGACTAATTAATGATTAGTGCGGCGAGGCTTTATACTCCATGTTAATGTGACATTACCATGTAACCCTTCAAGCTAAATGATTGTACTCATTTAACTGACAGTGATATGACAATTAACACCTTCTTCATAACACGGGACAAAGAAGCGTGGATCCACCCCATCCATCTCCACGAACGTTTGACCTGCCACTTGAGTACATTTTTGACACATGTATTTTCAGAGAAGGTTTCACTGCGTATTGATATTCCCCGACAAGTCCTGTTCATTTGTCTTTCATTATTATAACTAGAACGTAAACAAATTAATGGACGACGATGTCAACACGCCAAAGAGCCATGGCTTATTTTCCTTTTTTCAAAGGCATGACATTCAGCGCACAGCTTTATCCAAGGTGGCGACTGAAACAATACAAGCTCATTAGTGGAAATCATACATGCGTACGTGCACGCGCTTAATATCGTTCCCGGCGGGACAAGCCTTTTTGAGATCCAAATTGAGAGGCTGCACACTTAACCCCCAGAGGGATGCTTCTGGAATTGGGTCTGTTTTCTCCTTTTATCTTAGCTGATATTTTGGTATTTGGGTCTCTGTTCTCTGCGTCTCGGAGGAATTACACAAGAACACTCTAAATTAAATCATGACATTAGCTGGTGTCTGTCAGGAGTGTATATTAATACGGCTAATGTCATAAGCTGGTTATTATCTGCATGAAATGTTTCTTTCTTTCCTTTCTTGAGCTCTTCAGATTTTATGAAACAAAGTGTAAGAAACTAACAAGACCTCTCAACCTCCTGTTAGCCGAGTTTTCACAAACAACATCTTGCTGTAGTCTTGCCTTCTGCTAGTTAACAAGGTTGGCGTTGCTGTAAATGTCAACAGAGTTGTCAGATAATACCAGCACTCTCAACAGATGAAGACGGTCAAACCTTCCGACGTGCAAACAAATATGCGTGCTTTATAAAAATGAACACAGTAATGTAAAACACCCAATATATACAGTAGGCCTACTTCATTTTCCACTAACCGGTTTACTCATGTCTATAACTTTAGCTACAATAAATCTTTCGAGACTATCTCGTAAATGTCTGTCAGTGCTGATTTATGATCTATCAGTCATGTTGGGACTGTGGACGTTGTCGTACTGGCCATTTTTGCACAGATTAGAGTCCATGACTTCAACATCGGCTTTTGCACAGTAGCGCATGCTCCATATATTCTGGATGTTTTGCCGTGTCTAATGTGTATAACAACAACAAACTGTCTCTGGCCTGCTTTTATGTGCTGTTCAAAGAGGAGCTTCTCACTTTTCGACTTGTAACAGCGTGACAGACCATAGTAAAGGAGTTGATAGAGCAAAGCATACAGGAGACGACGAGAGAGTACACACCAAATGTTGCTCCATTCCTCTAGCTGAACCATTACTACAAGCCATCTCTGTCAGCAATATATTACCAAGATGATAGAACAGTTTTTTTATCATAGGTTTTTTTGTTGTTGTTGTTTTGGTTAGGTTGTATAGTGCAAATCTCTCATATGGATGTCTCTTGACAGTTGAAAATGAGCGAATGCTGAAAAAGGATTATGTGATAATCAGAGCTGTACAGTAGTACAATTTCAGTCATTAAGTTGCATTGTCTGCTAAGACACCAACATGCAGTGGCCCAGGGAAGTATCTAAGTCGCAGTTCATTTTATTGCATAAGTGCATTAAGAGAAGTCCAAATACCTCCTCTTCATTTTGAACTGTAAATATACAGTTTAATACCAACCAACCAATTGATTCATTCAATAACCCCTGATTCATTCAGGAACAAAAAAAAGTCTGTCTGTTTGAGTCAAGTGGAACGGAAGTCGACCGGAAGTTGAAGCCGGCCGCGTGCCACCATCTTGTAGCAGAACTTCACCTGCTGTTAGCATTCCATTGACTCCCATTCATTTTGGCGTCACTTTGACAGCGAATAACTTTACATCTGAGGCGTTTGAAGACTCCATTTGTCCATTATTTATTTCTAAAGAAACACGACAATGTATAAAATGCTCCATTACCTTGTAGCTTATGTTATGGCCCCGTAGAAGCAGTTTTTGTAAAAGTAGGCTAACGATTGCGTGATAACCACGCGACTCTCTGTCGCACAGTAGAGAGATTACCGTATGGACGGGAGGAAAAGCTCGCGGGCAATCGGGGAGGCAAAATTACAAAATAATTAATCAGAATACCTAGCAAAAGTTTCTCCTACTCCAAGCTCATGGACACCTCCTACTCACACTCTCCGTCTCTGCAAGTTTCGGAAGGGAATGATTCAGATTTCTCTCGGCACAGCCACTAGAAGACAGACGGGTTGCTCACGTCACATCTACGTCGTCAAGCTCTGTTTGAGTCGGTTTGAGTCTGCGCGTCAGGAGCGGAAGTCCTAAAAAATCGCTAAAAATGGGCTTCACTTGTCTCAATTGAGTTCCAATGAGATGGCTCTGTCCACTTCTTACACTGTCTATGGTTTGAGTGAGCCATTTGAATTATTTACTCAACCGATTCATTCAGCAACACTGATTCGTTCAGGAACAAAACACCGCTACTGTGTTGCTCTGAGACATGTGGTTTGTTGATTCTGCTCTAAGTTTGAAACAGTGTTGGTGGAGCAAAAATATACAAAGTAGACCGAAATAATATGTCTAAATATCATGTTTATTGAACTGTTAAAACCAATATCATACTCCCATCATGCTATTGGTCCAAAGAAAACACAATAGACATACACAGCTCCCATACATTGATAATTGGCAAATGCAGACGAAATTAATGAAAAGTTTATATGCGCAGCAGATCAGTTAGGGAATACGAGGAAAGCCCCCTGCCAGGGTGGTATGGACACTCGTTGACTATTAAATCAACCATTTCTCTATTCAATGCCTTGAGACCATACATATTTATATTGAGTGTGACAGGATTGTTTGAACGCACTGTGCAACTGCAATCGAATTATCAGACCATGAAACAAGTCTCCAGTACACACTGTCTGCAGAGCAATTATTTTAAAGGAACATAAATTGTTAGCGCACCTACATGTATACGCATAGGCCTGTGGCAGAAGAAGGTGGCTCGGTATTTAATGGACCACACTAACAAATCCGATTATCTGTGTCACTTACTCAGCTCCATAACCGTACCCCAGGGATGGCCAATAAATCACATCACCTTCTAGTGGCAACACAAAGGACCTCACTTTGAGGAGCTGTAAAAACTGAAGCCATTAGCTCTTGACTCAAAACACGCTCTTATTTCTTTCTGTCTGACTCTTGTGTCAACGCTGCTGTCTAAATGAAAGCGGCTTTTCGGGAAATGGAGTTTGCAGGTAAGGGTGGAGAGGTTGCCATCAGGAACACATGGGAAAAGGCTGGCAGGTCCATTACTCTGCCAAAGCCAACCTGTCCCGCTGTTAGACCCAACGCTCATGATAGGCGCTCTCAAATAAAAACATTTATTTGTTTCCATGTCAGTGCTCCTCAAAGTGCCGCCGCTTGTCAGCTTGGAAGCAGATACTGAGGTAAATAGCAAGGGTCACTTCCCTGCTGTCTCTTCCCGTGGCTTTGTACAAGTGTAGATAACAAGCAAGCGACTGTAGCCAGGAATAAAGCTTGGATATATGTTCATCAAAGTGTGTATAAATATAAGGGAGTTTCACTTTTCACTGCACTGAATTGTTCTCACAGTGGGTTTATTTTTCAAAGCCAATTTACGTATAGACAGATACCTTGAAGTCTCCGCTATACCAAAAACATTTCCACTGTAATTGTCCGCCTGTGACAACATGCCCCAAATAGTTTCCCATGTAGATATGAATTACTAATCGAGGCCTTGAGAATTACAGTCTCATTGTTTTCACATGAGCGTGACTCATGATTCAAAGTCTACAGATGAAGGATTTTTTTTTTCATATGCACTCAATCAAATCTGTATAATTCTGCACAGCATGTCTCGCCTTAAAATATGCTGCGTAACACTGTTTTATGAATACAGATAATGAGAGCGAGACCATGACTCAGATATGCTCTGGCGGCTCTGAATTAATCAGTCTTCAAGATACCTCACCTCAGTCAAAAGATTTTTTTCTCCACAACCCTTCAGTCTCACTCTATAAATCTAAGTCTTTTTTCTTTTTTTCTTTCCTTTTTTGTTGTAAAGCCAAGCAAGTCTATAACTGAGGTATCAGGAGAATCTTAATTCGGCATTAATGCTCCCAAAACCACCAAACCTTTAGGTTCTCTTGAGGGAAAATCAAACCTTGCAGCAAACCATCCCTACAGTTCTCCAAAATCATTTTATATTACAGTACATCAAAAATAGTGCTATAGTATGTAATATTGCTCGATTAGTATGTACATTGAAATGACACGGATACCTACATGCTACAACTGCTAACTACTGGCCTAATCAAATAAGCCACCTAGAAACCACAGAACACCTTAGCAACTACATACTGTAGAAACACCCTGGCAGCCACCCAAAGCACTTAACCATTTTGATGGTTATCATTTTACGTGGGCAAGTAGCACTCAAAAGTCTAGTTTGTCGCCCCTGCTTGTGCATTAGTTCTTGAAAAAAAGTCTGAGTTCAAGTTTTTTTTTTTTTGATCCCAGAGAAAGAGAGAGATGTTGAAAAACATCACGTCTTCACATTCACATTAGCCAAGGTTTTGTTGTCACTCCTGTCAAGCTGTGCATGAGATAATTGCTGTTATTCAGGAAAAAACACTTCTAAAGGCGCTTTAAGAGAAATCATATGTAAAATGGCTTGTGCTCACATAAAAATGTTCAGTAGGCTCTCTCACACATTCTTTGCTCATTTTTTCCTGTAATGGCTGTGTGTGTGTGTGTGTGTGTGTGTGTGTGTGTGTGTGTGTGTGTGTGTGTGTGTGTGTGTGTGTGTGTGTGTGTGTGTGTGTGTGTGTGTGTGTGTGTGTGTGTGTGTGTGTGTGTGTGTGTGTCCCACATTCTTTGATGAGTCCAAAATCGCTCCCCTTTTCTCTATGGAGTGTTGGCTTATTTAGACACATAATGCACTCTGATTTATAGTGTGCATTCCCACATCATACTACAGGTCTACAACACCAGGAGAAAGCATTCCCAATTATTGCCATTGATTTTGTAGCTGTGGTAGCTAAGCTACCAGTTAGCTTGCCAGCTTACGGAAAAAAACAACAACAACAATTGTTTAATGACAATTTTATAGCTTTTGGCTTATATAATGCGATTTATGACCATTTAAAAGACATTAATCTCATTAATCATTAATCTAATTTGCATAGTTGACAAGACATGAATCATAAAAGTATTTGGGGGGACACAATTCTCCTGGGAATGTACTATTTTATACAGTATATTTTATATACCATTCTAAAGTATGGGTCAGTAAGGTTTTTTAAATATTTTATAAAGAAGCTTTTATGCTTAATTTTTGCATTTATTTGATCAAAAACACAGTATTGTTGTTGTTATTATTATATTAAAAACAGTAATGTTGTACAATATTATTGTGAAATATTGTAAATATCGGATTTCTGTATTAATAAGAAATATGGAAATCTATTCCTGTGATGGCAAAGCTGAAATTTCAGCATCATTACTCCAGTTTTCAGTGTCACACGATCCTTCAGAAATCATTCTAATGACGATTTAGCGCTCAACAAACATTTCATCTTATTATATCATTAATGTTTTTGTGATTTTTTTTTTTTAGGATTCTTTCACGAATTGAAAGTTCAAAAGAACAGCATTTATTTGAAATAGAAATATTTTGAAACTGAAATTTCTTTACTGTCACTTTTGATCTATTTAATGCATCCTTACTTTTAAAAAATCCTTGAGAAAATCATTAATTTCTTTTCTTTTTTAAAAACTTACTGGCACCAAACTTTTGAATGGATGAATATTATGATGAATTATAATTAAAATTGTAGTATTTCTATATATAAAAGTACTGAACCAAAAGTTATTAACTGAATTCAAGACCTATATAGTATGGAAATAATTTGCAGCTATTTTCAATCACTAAATGCACCCTGTGGCAGAATAGTGGAAAAAAGTTGAAGATTTAGGATGCAGAATTTGTCCCTTGATCATAGGCATGTCTAACAGCACACACACACCCTCCTGCCTTTGTGTTAGTCGGATTTCATCCTTTTGTAGGCTGTTTTCTTGTTGAGTTTTAATGCGTATTGTCCCCTTTTCCTACTATTGTGTTGTTATAAGCTACATTTAGATCGTGCCTATCCTTCCCTTCATTTTCATGCACATATTCAGCACAGCAGTGTGAAACAATGTTCTTATGTCGGTTTGTCACTCACACACACGCAAACTTTTCTGCTAAAACCAGCAATGTTAACTCCTACAACAAACTCTCTGACATGCATCACCCTCCAACATTTCTCCATCTCCCTCTTACAAGCACATGCACACAGTGTGGAGCAATATGACATCCATAAAGAGATCAAGATGCCAGCAGCACATGAAACGTCCATGCAGCCCTGGAGACGAAAGAGGCCGCAGTGACAGCTGTGTGCGCCTTATTCCTCCTCATCCTCTCTTCCCACCATTAACTCTGAGCTACAGCAGCCTTGCTACAAGTCCCTCTATCATTTCAGCAGGTCTCCAGGTGTATTCTCGCGCATTCTGCCCCTAATCCTCTACAGTGAGAATCCAGCATCCGCACGAGAGCGAGGAAGTCCCGGCTTAACCCCCGACAAAGTTTTATCTTTTTAAATCTCGCAGAGGATTTGTGCGTCAATCCCTATATCCTGGGATTTTTCTACTCTCGCCTTTTATATATACTGTATGTATTCTGTGGTGCGCAGGGGGAAAAGTGTAAAACATCAAAAGTTTTGTGCGCATCCGAAGGAGTGTGTGGACTTTTGTTGCAGCTGAGTTGTGTTATTTTTGTATCATTTACATAACATAGTTTTCATTCATATTTTAAATCAGCACTTTTTTCAGTTTTCATACTCATTTTAGTTGTTTTAGTCATTTTGCTTTTGTCACTTTTAGTAGTTTTTAAATATATTTATATAGTTTTATTTTTGGTTTGGTTTGAGTAATGTTATTACTTCAACTTATAATTGGCATGAAACAATAGTCTTTTCTTCCCATCTGTGAAACGGCTTCTCAAATGAGAAAAAAAAAAAAAAAAAAAAAGTGTTCGCCCCCACACCGTTTGCACAATCAATCATTTTATAATAAAAAAGATTATAATAAACACTGCAATGTACCATATAATTGTCCATTTTGATTCCATGGTGACTTTAAACTTAGTTATTTTAGTTAGGTTTTTTTATATTTTTAATTAAAAATATATTTTTTTAAAATATTATTTTAGATTTTATTTAGTTTCAGCTTTATTTAAATTGCCGAAAAGTGTTTGTAATAGTTTTTGTTTTAGTTAACAATCGCAACACTAGTTGGGGCGTGATCAGCCTTTTAAGGGTGGAGGAGGAGAGCAGGGTACGAGAGGAGAGCAGGGCACAGCTGTTGACATCGTGAGCATGCGCAGATGTTCACGCGGTTTAATCACTGGGGGGGTGGGCCATCATCATCATCATCATCGTTGCAGCACAGGACCGTCCAGGCGGTGCTTGGGGCGGGGGCTGGGGTCACCAGCAGTGCAGAGACAGAAATCAGTAAACAGCATGCAATTACCAATCGACTCAGACAAGGTAAAAAAAAACAAAAAAGACAGATGGTCCCTTAACTGAGACCAAGCTCTGTTACGTGAGTAGATTTTTAACTAAAGCTGGATGAGTGAAATTAGTTATTTGTATTTTTGCACATTTTGCCTGGTTTTCGATTGCAGCCTAGGTCCTTGACTGTCTGCATAAAGTCTGCCTAGAAAACAGAGTAGGACTCAATTAGATACGCAATTTGCAGGCTTCAAGCATAATAGGATCCGAGAGGGGGCTGAAAGTACTGGATGAAGAAAAATTATCAAAAACGATGAGCTCGCCGGGTGATTTTTAAAATGATTATCCTCTCATAAATCAGCAGAAGACAGTTCATCTTGTCACCTCAAATTAACAAATAAACCATTTGACCCTTCTCTTTATTACAATGAGAGACGAGCAGACACTCATGATCAATATAGTGCCGAACAAGTCACTCATTTGTTTCTGAGGCAGTTTCAGGACATCGGGCGGCTCCGTCATTCACAACCCAGTCACGTCTCCGCTCCGTGTCCCAAGTAAATGCTGCACTGAAATGCGTGGGATGAGGGAGTAGGGGAGATGGATATTTTGTGAGGATGTTTGTGTGTGGTGGAGAAGAGAGCTGATGGGTACTGCGCTCCAGACTGTATCTGGCAGGGGGTGACCTGGCCTCAGCCCCATGTCCTGCCGTGGCATTCGAAACAGACTACCACTGGTCTTTTAAAACAATGCGATGGCTTCACTGCAGGTTGGCTCTGTTTCCATACAAAGAATATTAATGTATTTGGTGCCCCAGCAAGGCATTGTTGCGCGTCGAGGGTTACAAAAGGTCAACTCTGCGGAGGACTAAGCGCCGCATCAAATGCGTGTCATCAAATGCTGGCTTGCATTTCGAAATTTGCCAAAAGAGCTCAGAGCATATAACAAACACGAACTCGAGTACGAGTTCTTTGGTATTCATATCCTATGAGATGCAAATGCTGATATCAGAAGCATTACGGCTCTAATGCTACATTCCTCCGAGGGATTATGTTTAAAACTTTGTCTTTAGCCTTTTGTGCTCGAACAGTAACACTGCGGAAGAAAACTAATTTAGTAAATGTCACACATTTTCAGTGGCATTTTCCATAATAGCCTCACAGAAATAAACAAAGACATTAGGCCGGGCAAATAATGGGGTGTACAGGTATTCAAGCTGTGTATGAGAGCCTAACGCTGCCGTCGGGTGCTGCTTTACTGAGCCAGTTGCAGTGGCGCTCCCCTGGCTGTGGATTAGAGGAGCAGACGGGAGCTCTCTGGCCTGCACAACTCATTAGGTCAGAGCTAATCCGGCTTTTGAGGACGGAGACCCTCAGAGTCTGAATGACCCTTTGGAAAGCTGGATGCTGCTGTTCCAGGAACTGCATAAATGGAAGAGAGATAAAAAAAATTCCCTGACACGAGCTCGGTCGTATCCAACTGCACAGAATGCCTCTCAATTAGTGGTCACTGATATGGTTAATGACTGAGAAAATCTACAGTGCGGAGTATTTGGGTCCAAATACCTGAAATGATTGTATTTTGCATTTTTATTATAAAAAAAAAAAAAAAAGAATCAGAAGTTTAATTGTATTTTTAATGTAATTATTTTTCATTGTTTTACTTTGTTTAAAAACCTTTTATTATTTAATAACTTATTTATTTCAAATGAACCTTTTAATGCCTTTTAAATATAATTAGATGGATTAACGTTCTGTTCTTTGTCTATTTGTGTTATGGAAAATTCTCAAGTGCTGATCATGACAAAATCAAAAATATACTGTCTGTATTATGTCATGATATATTAAAATGTTTTTTGATGATTCGAGATATTTTTGCTTATGCCAGTAACAGAAGGTAAAAAGGTGGGGGCTTGCTTTACCAATTGAACCAATCATATTGATAGAGCTTACACGCAGTTAGTCACTTGATCTTATTTGTTGTGTCTGTCTTTATAAAACCTGATGTATTCCATTTGCTGGTGGGATTCTCTCTGAAATTTGTCTGAGATCCTCTGGCCGTGCTTCTTCTTGGGGGAGATTCTCTGAGAACTGCTGATTTAAAGGACATCTGCTGAAGTCTGTCTGTTTATTATTGCTGCACAGCAAGTTAGTTAGGGGAACAAGTTAGAGTATAGGATTAGACCACTCAGTCGACGTCGATGTGTAGACGCACTAGAGTATAGGGTTAGACTAGGCCGACGTCGATGTGTAGACACGCTAGGGTATAGGGTTAGACTCAGCCGACATCGATGTGTAGACGCGCTGGAGTATAAATATAGGAAACTAACGTCGACTGTAGGCGTTCGGGGACGTCGATTGTAGACGAGACCCAGGTAGACTTAGGTCAGGTGCGAAATAGAGAAAAATCTACCACAATATATATAGGCCCAACTCCTATCACTCTAATTGAGTTGATTATCTGAACGTGCTCCTCCAGAACTTTGCTGATAAAACATCATTTAATGACAGCAGCATTCGAGCTGCAGTACATGAACGAGTTTATGTAAAACCAAATTTTGATCATTTGATTAGTGATCTAGAAATACTGTAGAATCCTAAATAGTTCTGTTTTATTTTACATCATTTTCTTTTCTTTTTTTTAAATCCTATGGAAGCCCATTTCTCCCCAAAGGTAATTGACTTAATATCTCACATTAGGATTTTAATTGCTCATTTGTTATTTTATCTTACAATTACCTTTTTTTGTCTGTTAGGTGGAAGTGGATTTGCATAGTTTATTGTCTGGTTAAAATGAAAAGAAAAACCCTACATTTTCAATATTTTCTTAGATATTTGGACCCCACTGTGTATGGCAGTGAATTATAAAAATAATTGCTGAAATTTTAATTTTACACAATATTTACAAAAAATTCTTTAAAGGGGACATATCATGCTAAATCCACTTTTTTAGCCCTTAAATGCATTTTGTTGTATATTTGGAGTGTTTAGAAGTACAGCAAAGTTGAAATTATTCTCTTCAGGTGCTTCGTTGATATCTTTATATTCTGTTTTGGCCTTATTTTTCAACCTGTTCAGATTTTTCTGTTATCTATGACGTTTTGTGAACTATTACGTCACAGTATTTGCAGCGGAACTGCCAAATAAGGACATTGACTTCCAGCCCAACACTTCGAGCAATCCGCCATTTTTATTTCTCGCTGAAATTTTGTAGTCCAAGCTAAAAGATGCAGAAGTTACGAGAGGGTAAGTTAAAATGTTCGGTTGTTGGATGTAGTAACCCACACGCTTCATTACACCGTCTAATGTAGATTGTGACAGGGCGCATGTTTAACTGAAAGAACGAGCAGAGAGAGAGAGACCCGGTCGCGCGCACGCACTCTCTCTCTCGTCGGAGCCAGGCGAAAGTGTAAACAAGACACCGTCTCCAAACTAGACGCTGTCTTGCTCTCTCTCCCTCGCACATATTAATCAAAATAAATCGACACGGTGGTAAAAGGTCGGAAGACCAAAGTTTCATGTGTAAATACAGTAACACACCATTGCGATACATCCATATGAAGACGTTGTTCTGCAGGTTCGTCGTCTTCATTTTCATCTCGCTCCGGCTCCGACTCTGGCTCGAACATGTAAGGCTGGCTGGACAAGTCTTCCGTTGTTGACATTTTGTTAATAACGTGTGAATAAAAAGTTTCTGTGCCGCTAGATAATCGTATCTCGGCTATCAAACTACAAAAATGGCCGAACGGGGTGGAGTTGAACCTCTGCATCCTGGAGAGGGGGCGGGGTATGAAGTGTCTCAATTGTATTTAAAGAGACCGCACCAAAACGAGTTGCTCTCAGACGCACATCAGAAAAGGGGTAGAAAAGGGGCCTGTGGAGCTATAATAATGAGGAATTCAGACCCAAGCATTGCAGTCCCGCTTTATATAGACTACAAATGTATGATTTATATGTAAAAAGGAACGATTTAAAAGCATGATATGTCTCCTTTAAAATACATATGAATACAGTAAGTTTGCAAACTGAGACTTTTGACCGGAAGAATCAGTTTGGCCAATATAACTCAATGCTGTACATCAATGTCAGAGAAGAGAAACATACCATAAGACAGTACTTTTACTATTCAATTTACGGCAAAAGTATATGTATATTCAGTAAGATGTTTTTTTTTTTTTTTTTTTTTTTCGTCTTGGAGCTAGTTCAATTTGCAACCCTAACTTCCTCTTATGCAAAACGACTTTTCAGACACATCTCAATTCTCTCACGCACTCGGTGAGGTTCTCAAAAGTATTTACCTGTGAAATGCAACTAATTTGTACCTTTGAGGTTTGACAGCCTATGTGTGTGTGTGTGTGTGTGTGTGTGTGTGTGTGTTTGTGTGTGCCTGTTTGTTTGTTTTTTTGCTTTTATGCTCCCTGTCAGCCACTCTCATGTTTGACAGAGGAGAAAATAACCTAATTACCATGCATGCAGATCATTTAAGTTGCTGCTCCCCATGGGGTGCCTGCATGCATGAGCTGGCGGAGGCTCCTACTACAAAGGTGTGTGGTAATGAAGCCAGGGCCAATGCATGCAGAAAGAGGAGGCTGTGGTACTTATGCTAATCATCAGCAAGCCTTGCCTGCAGGTAAGACCTTTAGGCCTTTGGAGACACTGGTCTCCCAGTAGGGAAGGTCTCAGAGTGACAAGAGTAGTTCCTGTCTGCACTTGCTTCAAGATAGGCTAGCTTACGCAACATAAAGTTTGACTGTGGCATATATGCTGTAACATTTAATGGAGCAAATGCCATATTGCTCATGAGTGAACTGAAGGTGTTATGTGTCATTGCCTGGCAGTGTGTAATACCCGTGGTGTTTAGATTTACTTTTATTCATTTACCAGAAAGCAACTTACAAATGAATGGTATAAAATTTACATGTAACAAATTTATTAAAGATTACATCATAATAACTTTGTGACAATAAACATTATGAATGCCTAAGTATAAATGCAGTTCAGCAATACTGTCAGGGATAATTTAAGCAACTGACCTTTATATGCTACTGTACTAATGCCATCTAAAGCAGCAATGGGATTGGCTGGCTGTATATAGTTAAACCCTCTGGATATTTGCCATGGGTATGTACGTTATTATGGGTATACGTCTCAGGAGCCCTGTGCAAAATATAAGTATGGCTATACTATGTAAATATGTTTGTCCTAACACCAGATTCTAGTCCAATGCTTTAAAACCTGATTGAGACACTGTGTGTCCATTTTTACTTGACACTTGGGTTAAAAAACACCAATAGGTGTCGTAATGATATACTTTCAGTCATGTTGTTTATTCAAAAATTGCTTAATACTGGCATTAAACAAAACACATATACTGTGTATATTGGTCACACTTTATGGTTTATGGTCCTTAACTACTATGTTCTTACTTTTTTTTTTAAATATGTACAAAGTACTTGTGTTGATGTTGTATTGTAAAACACTTGTGCTGCTGTTGATGTGGGATACGGGTAAGATTAGGACAGGTTTGGTGATAGGGGTAGATTTAAGGTTGGGTTAATGTGTAAGGGTTCAACAGTTTTTATTTATTTAAATTAATTAATTAATTATATATGTAATTAAATGCAGATATTTTTTAAATATAAGTATGTAAAAGTACATGTAAAACATCTATGTACACAATAAGTGCATTGTATCACATTATTAATTTAAGTGTAAAGACACCTAAAGTGGGAACTTTTTTTTTTTAAAACAGTCTACATGTCTTCTCCAAACTCAACTCAAACATAGCATCACTGATATTTTAACCATTCCAACTGCTTCATCCGCTTTGCTGCTGCATTCATCTAAATGCCTTTTCACAACAGCAGAAGACTGATTGCTGTAGCCAGGCTATTTTGCCTGTTGCATTTGAGTATATAATTTTGTATTCATGGTAATTTGTTAGTGTGAAAGGGAAAAAGGATGAATTTCAAATGAGTTAATGGTCTGAACTACTTCTGAACAAATTATGATTGTATGTCCATAAAGAGAGAGGGAGGCACAGAGACACGAAAGGGACCTAAAAAGAAGGAGAGAAATGGAAAAAGACAGCGTGAGACCCATTTTCATAAGCATTTAAGCATTTGAAATATAGGAATCAGTTGTTTGTTCAAAGAATCCAGAGATGTATAGGGCCAAATAAGTGAAAAACACACCCTGTCATTTACTTTTTTAAAAAGATGGTTCTAGATGTAGCACCACTGGGTTCCATTAGGAATGCTGTGACATTTAATTGACCATCATGTGACATATTCAGAATTGAGTCATTTCATCTTCCATCCAGTTACTGTGTCGTATTCAGTGCATTTAAATGGTTTATGGATATGTAGGAATCTTAAGTGGATCTCATGAATGACTCCAGATAAAAATGCATCGGCCTCCTCCATTAGGCATGATGCATTCCGTCACCTTGAAATATCTAAATTATGCTCATTACATTATGTCATTCAAACCTCTTCAAAAGGCCTAGAACTGTCTGTAAGACAAACAGATTTTGCCCTGGGCATCGTAATGCTTTCATTATCCACACACCATCTCTGGTTCCTCAAGTGCAAAACCATCCCCATCCTCCACTGCTGTCGCAGAAAGTTCCTGCGACAGTTAGACACCTGTCTGTGTGTCCCCAGTGGGTGTCATAACTTCAGATGCCTCAGTCGGCAGACCCCCTGCTGCGGCCAACCCAGCACAAGGCCTCCTTGATCAGCCAACACAATCCTGTATGATTTGTGACGTCTCCTAGCTCTGCCACACTGCAGCCTGTAATGAGACTCCAGCCCTGGTGCATCATTGATTCTCATCGCCTTTCCACCATTGCCCATGCATTCTACATCCATCTCGTCACCCTGCTCTCCAGCTTATTATATACCAAACACTTCAGACTGATTGCCATCAAGATGTCTCATTTTCACATTTCACACATGCCTGCCAAAGGCCACCAAACTTCTTCACTTGGAGTGCTACCAAGAGAATAGCTAGGAATGAAATGGATGATTTTCAAGGCACTGTACAAAATGGATGTGCGGCAAACAAATGGCATGCACACTTGATGTATAGTTTTCAAAAAAAGGGAGACCGGTCTTATAGCTGCATGCTAATGAAGTGGTTGTATCTTTGATGCATTGCTCAAATAAGCAAAACAGGCAGTTCTAAAAAGAATCAAGCTTTTTAGCTTGATTCTTGAGTGCACTTTTTGAACACCCTCCCAATCAGCACTGGAAATACCAAGAATTATTTCAACAAGGGAGCAAAGCGCATCAAGGTCAAGCGGTTGTGTTTTGAGAGGAGTGTGTGAGAGTCCTAGAGTAGATGGTAATGTACCAACGATAGTTAATCTTGTCAACGAAATTACTCACGAAAACGTTAATATACTAATGTTTCTTTTTTATGACAATGTGTATTATGCCAATAATTAGGCTAACTGAATTTAATAAAAAAATTCTGCAGACGAAAATGTGATGCACTCCCTCCATTTTGAGTCAGAAGCCATTTGTGGAGAAACATGTTGATGAGCAACACAAAACCCTAATTTTGAATGTATTGTTGTTATTAAAACCAGTCTATAAAGAAGTACATTTTCATAATGTAGTGTGATGCTGTAACTGCCTGTTTTAATAGCAGCACAGAACAAGCATGAACTGATCACCTCTTCCTCTTTACTATACCATTTATAGTACATTGTTACAGCACGAAAAAAACATAAATGAACATCAAAATACATGTTGAAAAAGATTACAACTTACCAAAATGTATCATCTCTCATGATCAGTTTTTGAACAACGTCACCAGATGAATTGGCTATATTATGAATGCATTTATTTCTACTTAACATATTCAATAATTGAATGTATGTTTGAATAAATCTAATTCTTTCATTAAAAAAAAAAAAATGTCTGAAAATTGTTTGGAATCTTTTGAGGTCATTTTCTCAAAAACTTTTTACACTGCCACAAATTTAAATCATTCACTATCTTGACAACTGTTTGGAGAAACAATAATTATATTTTTCATTCAGTGCATACTCAAAATGTGTTTCTGGGTCACAACAACAATGATTAAGTGGGCCAAATATGGGGAGGGAAAAAAGATCATCACCACATGACATTACCAATGCATTAATACGTTTTGTGAATAAGTCTAAATATGATTGCGTCAAATAATCTAATCATAGTCAATCATTTTCACAGCTGAAAAATGAATGACCTTTATTGCAGGTTAATTAACTTTACCAAACACAATACAGCCTAAATTTGTGATATATACACAAGATAAGCTTAATATCACAACTTGCATCTGCACAAAATGATAAGTAAATGATGTGCTATACAGAATGTGAAAGTCACATTCTGTAACAATACTATCAACTACTAAAACACAGACAATGAATATCATTGGAGAGACCAGGGTGCCAACTGTGTCACCAGCATTTATCTGGCACCTCATTGATCAGCAGCTGACGCCAGAGCTGCAGTGCAGCAGAATGAACGTGTGCTCTGTAGAGTAGAGAATGATATCTGAAAGACAGTCACTGATTGAGTACCGAGCTCGAGGCCAAACCTTTGACATGGAGGAGAGATTGGCGATGGCGTTTCAAAGACAAAGGAAGTGACGGCCATCGATTAGGCAATTATGGGATTGGGCCATTCTTAATGTTGTGAAAACGAGGGAATCTTAAGCATTAAGCACTAAAAATCTTGAGAGTAGATGCGTTTTTCATGTGGTACTGGAAACAGCTCTAATGGGAAAATCGGTGAGCGGATGCATTGCAGTAGACGGGGCATAAATCATCTGCTCAGCTTCACACACAGATAGTGGCCTTGGCCGCACGGGGCCGATAGCATTGACAGAAAACGCTTGTGTCATGCCATCTAGAAGTTTAAAGCAGGAGAGAGGTCTTCCACACTTGCCCTGAGCTAAAGGTATCAGTGGGCATTCGCACCATCATCACCAGCACTCGCTCACCCAAAAAACAAGAACTTACTAATTTCTGTTGTGCACCACAACCCAGATAGCATATACATATCCGGGCCTCATCTGGGCCAAATATGGCATATAGGAGTCATTGCCGTAATTCCATGCGGTATGTGGGCCAGAAGAATGTGGGTGATGTGGGCCACAACTGGACCAGATGTCATTTGCTATCTGGGAAGGAATTCATTAGCTTAGGTACAATTCTTACTCATACAAATGATCCTGGGTTAAAATACCACTTTATCATTTTGTTATCAGCTAAAATTGCAATTCTATGAAACTTGATGTCTAACAGGAGTGAACTCTTAAACCTAATATTTCTATCACATTATTTTGGCAGTTAAAGTTTTGGGCAAGTTTTTCTTGGAGTGGGAGGGTTTTGGTGAGCTTCTAGGCTGGAAACCGTCTATCCAATTTGGCAACACTGAATAATGTTCTCTGTAACACTTTATTTCGATAGTCCACTTTAGACATTCTACTTAGTAACTTTGCAACTACATTCCAACAATCAGTCATTAGACTATTAGACTATCAGCTTAACATCTGCTAACACTTTATTTTGATGCTCCCCCAACAAACATTCAACTATAAGTAATTTTGCAAGTACATGTCAACCAAACAATCTACTAATACTCTAATGAGGGTTAGTTGACATGTAGTTAATGAGTGAGACATAGATGACATGTTGTTGCAAAGTTACTTAGTAGAATGTCTAAAGTGGACCATCGAAATAAAATGTAACCCACTACTTTACCTGTTCAACATGGTAAACAGAAATAATTATAACCACACAAAGTGTATAAACAATCAAAATGTATCCCAAGAAGATGAGGATCTGCAGTGTCACTTGTAAAGTGCTGTTTTAATAAAAAAATGTAGAAATAAAATAAAACCTTTAAGAGAAAAGTCACAGCATTAGGGGAATATATTCCAAATATTATACTTTAAAGTCATGTTACAACTTAATTCTTCAAACTTTATGATTTTAATTCTCGTAAATGGCCTATAATGAGAATATTCTCAAAACAACGACTTTGAAATCTTGGGCTAAACACTGATGTACATTTAAGATCTTTCCAACAATTTGGATAAATTATGAAAAATTTGATAAACAAAAAAAGCCATGTTGTGTCAGGACAATAATTTGACTTTTTTTTCTAATAATATACAATGCTTTTGGATTGTTCAAAATTAGAAGAGTCTCCGACAAGAATCCCCCTCATTTAGAACAGTGAGATCCTGGACTGTGCACGAAAGTAGGTGAAATCATTGCCGGTTGTGTGATCGATTTGCCGCCACGGCACATTTAGCATGATGCAGGAGATGTTTTGCAACCGCCGCTGAACGATTGCACAACGCGAGTTGAAAGAGTTGAATTCTTTATAAGTGTTTGAGTCAACACTGGATCCTGTCAACACCTAACCCCCCTTCTGTCTCTTTTCTGCAGGCCTCCTCCTGTTGTCACAAACATCCTCTCGCAGCAGGTGCTCCCGTTTCATGTGACAGCTCTTTAATACCTGGTTTGATCTGTGTAGTCATATCATTATTTTGTCTCCCTGCACGCTACAAACTACTCACTTCTGGAGCCAGATGAATTATACACACACACAATTATTTATAATTTATTATAATTATTAACAAAAGGGAGGCATACGAAGACGGATGGAATAGGGGCCTAGATTTTTCCTGCTATCTATAAATCGACATCATTTTATCATCTTGAATGTAAAATCCTTTTGAAACAACAAACAAACTCATTTTGAACGAAATGTTGCTAAGCACCTTTAAAGTCAACATGACCTTATTTACTTTATTAATGCATGTTCCTGGGCTTTTTTGTAAACAGTTCATCTGTGCATGTTATCCCAAAGGTATGAGAAAAAAAAAATTTACTTCATAATCTTTAATCAAGATGTACTTTGCTCTTTTTCTGAAATGGTTTTCCCTTTCCGACAACGTCACTTGGGCTATCCGGGCTACTGAATACACAGTAAAAAAAAAAAAAAAAAAAAAAAAAAATATATATATATATATATATATATATATATGTGTATGTGTGTGTGTGTGTATGTATAATTCAAGATTCAGCTAATTTTCAGTTTAATATAATTTAAGGTGAAATTACTTACATTTTTAATTACAATCAATTTGGGTGTTTAAGGCAGCAACTTTAGACATTGTTTTAACCAATCAATACACTAGGCCTATTGGTCAATAATATTTGTTTTATTTTTTGAAAGAAGTCTCTTAAGCTCACCAAGGCTGCATTTATTTGATACAAATACAATCAAAACGGTAATATTTTAAATTTAATTTACAATAATTGTTTTCTGTTATTATATTTAAAATGTATTATTATATTGTATTATTGTAATATATATTATTCCTGTGATTGTAAACCTGAATTTCTATTATCATTACTCCAGTCTTCAGTGTCACATGATCCTTCAGAAATCATTCAAAATCTTTGGTGCTCAATTAAAATCATCATCAATGTTGAAAATGACAATGATACTTCAGGAAGGATTATATCATGGTTTCCACAAAATATTAAGCAGCAAAAACTGTTTTCTACACTATTAATAATAAATGTTTCTTGAGCACCAAATCAGCATATTAGAATGATTTCTCATGGATCATCATTTGACTGGTATATATATATATATATATATATATATATATATATATATATATATATATATATATATATATATATATATATATATATATATTCTGATATGTTGTATATCACATTACAGTAGTAAAATGGGCTGCAAACATCAATTTAAGCTTTCTTGTGATTGTCTTGTAGTTTAATTGTATTAGACTGGATTAAGTTATAAACTGATTTGACGAGTTCTGGCTGCTGACTTTTTAGAGAAGTCTGAGGCAAAGCTGTAGTCTAAACATTTTCTGAATAAATGAGCAAAAACCAAAAAGTGTTTCAATTATCCCTGCTCTCTCAGGACACATGAAAGTCACTGTGCGAAAAAAAAAGTCATGCAAAAAGGGTGAAGTTATGTGTCAGAGAGACTAAAAGAGAGCGGGAGGGAGAGGGAACTATGTGTTTACAACTGGCCTAATGTTTGTTGGAGACAGCGTGTGTTGGTCCGGAGGTCTAGAGTCACCGGGTGACAGCACTCAGAAACAGAAGAGAAATAACTGGCTGTCACGGATCAAAGCAATAAGCAGCAGCACTTGCCAGACGCAAAACAAGAGACGGCCTCCAAACAAACTGTGCAAGCTGTAAGAGAAAATGTGTCCAAAAATATAGCAACATCCAGCTTTTTGATAGTCTTTCGCCTTATTCATTCATTCTCATAAGACTTGCGTCTTTTCACAGACCCCTGAGCTACTCTGCCTTAATCCCTCGACCTCCCAACCTGCTTCTCTTGTGTCCAATCAAATTAAAACAGCCGAAGACAAAAGCTAATTCCACATTTCCGACATTGCCTCAAATCAGGCAATTGCAGAAATGAGTTCAACCAAGTCAGAATATTAAGGAAGTGCTTTAATGAATGCATGACATTCTGACACTCCAGACTACCCTTTTTTTTCCCAATTGTATCTTAACTGCAGCTTTTCATACTGGATTTGACATGTTACTACGGTTTTACCTTTCATTGATTCACTTGACTACTAGAGCAAAACAGTAATGTGTTCCTCGACAAATTAGATAAAACAAAATTGTCCAGCTCTATTCACAGAGCTGAAAGCGCATATACTGGCAATTACAGAGAATTGGGCAGCATCAGGCCTCCCGTGGCGTTACTGTAAAAGCTCTGCTGTAGATATCCAGTCCTTTGCTGTTAATCTTTTCAATATTTGCAAATACTGTTCTGAAATCGCTTCTGCTTAGAATTTGCAGTTCTTTCTAACAGCCTCCTAAAAACACTAAGTGCAATCTTAAAAAACCACAACATGATGACTCAGCAAAAAGAATTAGATTAAATACGCATGGGGCTAAGTGAATACAGGCTGACTTCATATTCTTTTCAAAAAGCACAGAAATGCTTCATCTGTACTTTCAAGTGAGATTTGTTGAACTTGCAATGCTCTTCTCAGAGTTTGTCAGTAGCTCTGGGGAATATATTTCAGACACTGTAAAAATCTTTCAAGCCCAAGCAGTTCAACAGCCTCTAAATATCTTAAACTGGAGAAAAGAGATTTCTTCTCAAATATTTGAATACTTCAGACAAATCTATCGGACAGCCAATCGT
Source organism: Squalius cephalus (assembly GCF_949319135.1). Taxonomy (NCBI): domain Eukaryota; kingdom Metazoa; phylum Chordata; class Actinopteri; order Cypriniformes; family Leuciscidae; genus Squalius; species Squalius cephalus. Next base: position 13,877,342 of record NC_137138.1, on the reverse strand, counting down.
ACAGACCACTTCCAGATCTTTTTCTCAAACAAAGAGCAAAGTCAGCTAACCCGAGGCCTCACTTATTCTCCAATTAAACATAATGTACAAATCAATCAGCCTAAGAAGAACTTTTTTTCTCACAATTCCACGTTTATATTCCTTATAAAAGTTTTGAAATTTTCAAAAAGATGGTTTCAAAACCAAATACCTTTAAAATGTGCTTCTGACATAACAGTAACTTAAAATGTTCCGCTATGCCAAGGTTGTTGAAGCCCTTCTGAATGTCTATTTTCAAAAATTGCAGAGCACAATCAAATCAGCAACCTTCTGGTTACCAATCATAATTGTATCATAATTTTTATCTTTTATGGGAAGCCATGCTCTCAAAACATTACTATCAATAAATGATGTGTTACAATACCTCTACTATAAATTTTGTGAATAAGCAACAGATAATAATGATGACTTTGCTGCAGAGTAGTAACCTCTAAACTTTCTTTTCCACACATCACTTTTTTTGTGTGAAGAACTGATATCCCACCAAATTCAATCCTGCCTCAATGTTTCTATTAAAAATCAATCTTTCTCTTCTTCCTTAGTTTATCATTTATCCTCCTCCCACATGAACTTGTGGAAGATTGCCGTTGCGCCTGCTTTTATACGTTACAGTTCCTCTGTAAGGGGATGCCAAGTCCTCCACTCTCAGTGCTTTTGCACTTGATCATCTGGTCGTCGATGATGGCTCCAGCACACACTGACGAAGTGTGAAGTGAGGCCGGAATGTTTACAACCACAGGTTTTGGTTTTTGTCGTGCAGTGGTAAAGACTACGGCTAACACTGAAAAAGACATTTATATCTATAATTTTCTATCTTTGACTTGCAATCTATTATGACTTAAGTTAAATCTATGAGTAAATTCAGATAAAAAAAAAACATGGTTCTAGCATTATCTCAAATAAATCCAAAACACTTTGAAATGTACTTGAAAAAGTGCAGTTGCACTGGCTTGACATACTGCCTTTGACCAGAATTAAATACAAGTGAGATGTGAAAGGAGCTAAGGGCAGATCCACTGTGTTTGGCCCACATCGGTAAATGCGGGCAGAGAAGAGGGAGATCCACTGATGCATGTTAATCCAGCAACACAATGACCTCAATCCTGCAAATCTGTCAATAGAATATCCGACGCTCTGGATTAGTTGATGGTTGAAATGATAGCACAGACGTAGCTGTTATTTAAAACATCCTACACACAAATATGTATTTCGCTGTGCCACGCTCATCGTATTCCTGGAAAATGAGTTCTAAGTAGTTAGGAACTAGACGGTCAGAATTAGTGCATGAATTTTTGGGGGGAAAGAAAGTTCACCTCTTTCAAGCACTATAGTAGTGCTTCTCAAACTGGTTGTGCTTCATATTTTACACTATTAGTTGAGGTCAAAGTATATTTGATTTAAAATGAAATGTATTAAAGGACAAGTTCGGTATTTTACACTTAAAGTCCTGTTTACAGATAGTTTCTGATGAAATAGAACGGTTAAGATTAAATTTTGGACAAATGCTGCTGTCCCGAGAATTTTAGGTTTCTTTCGCTTTCCCCCCCACCAGTAGACTGGTTGTATAGGTGCACTGAAACAGTCCTTCCTAAAACGCATTAAACTTTCGTTTACAAAGACGTGAAACTCACCGAGTGGTCAGGGGTGTTCACTGATATGCTCACACAAAAATCGCTGCAAAAGATGCTTTCCAACAGGTGTTTTACCATTCGTTGTAAAACTGTGGACCTATTTTTCCAAACGTCTCACACCCGTAGATTCTTCCGTTGAGAGCTTGAATTATAGACACTCCAGCCCAGTTGGTGACGATAATGCACCTTTGCAAGCAAACCACTGGCATTTCATTGTTTGCGATCCGCCGTAAAAAAAAAAAAAACACGAAGAAGAAGAAGAAAACAACCCCACTTCAGTTTCCGGCGGCGGAGTAATAGCCTACCGTACCTCACAAGAAACCTAAAATTCTCGGGACAGCAGCATTTGTCCAAATTTTAATCTTAACCGTTTTATTTCATCAGAAACGATATGTAAACAGGGCTTTAAGTGTAAAATACCGAACTTGTCCTTTAATATTTTCATGAGCTGAAAAGACCCAGTAAATACTAAATATTAATTAAACACGGACTAAATTGGAAAACTGACAATAATATTATATAATCATCGTGATTTGCAGCAATTAAATATACTGTTACATTAACATTTTACAAATATGTTTTACTCCCTGCTAAAAGTAAAGAAATTTCTCTACACTATCCCCATTAGCACAGAACTGCAAGCCAGTTTTGGTGAAGAACAACTCCTAATGTAAAACTTTAACATTTCATTTGGCTTGCGATATAGAATAATTATTAAATGCTAATTATGCAGTGAAATTAGATGCATAACACAAAGGTAACATGTTTGGTGCTGTACTTCCAATGTCACTGTTCACTACTGTGGAAGAAATGTGGGGCTATTTTGGAGATGGCTCCCTCTAATCTACAAATCTACAACAGTCCTGATGTGCCCAGTCCAAGCTATTTCTCCACATGCAATGAGGGGAACGCAATTTCAAGATTTGAAGCACAGTTCACTTGGTGAGAGATAGCGGTTCTTTTGCTGAGGAGGACGATGGCAGTCATTGCAAAGCTGGGGTTGGTGGTCTCACAATAAACCAGAGAGGTATGTTTGCAGCAGAGATTTTCTTCTTTTCACTCCAAGCTGTCAATGATGAACTGAACCACAGCACGGGTCAAAGACTAGATAAAGGCCTCTGAACCAGGAAACAATCAGGAGGCGTGTGGAGCATTATAAGGAGCTGTACTGTTGCAATGATAAAATGGATGAAAACACATATTAATACAAAGAGGAATCCTATGCGTCAGCGTCAACATGCATAGAGGATGTGAGCACAAATCAATGTGTCATTAAAGACAATTACAACAATATAAATCTTCACAGTTAGACACTTTATTTGATAAATTCATAAAAGCAAAAAAACTATAGTTAACATTGAAAATTGGGGCTATGATTGGCAGTGCAGTTATACTCAGAAGTAAAAATGAAATTTATTCTTATTTATTATTAAATAAGCTCAATATTATACAAGTTTGTATTTTTATAACATTTCAATCGTTATACATTTCTATTTAATTACATGTATTTGCTTGTTTAAACACAATAAGGGATTCACAATATAGAACAAATTTCATAATATATTATCAGCAGTTTTATATTATATAGGCTATATATATATATTTTTTTTTTATATATTTGTTGTGATCTGCTTCTAATGATTTTAATAATAATACAAATATACAAAAGCAGGAAAGTAAAAACTTTGCAGAAATATTTACATCAAATTTAGAGAAACCTTTCAGACACGCATACACATAAGCAGGACCTTATTTGTGAAAAACCATTTCTATGTTAAATTGTTCATAAAACATTCGCATATAAACTGTCGTATTCAGTTCAATGCAGCAATTTATGTAAGAATGGATTTCTAGACAATTTACACAGAATGCTTGTGTTTCATGAATGAGGCTAATAGAGCTTTTGTATAAACAACCTTGTCCTGTGTCACACTTTTGACACTGGTGTAGCCACAGGCCATGGACCTTCTGGAAGAAAGCCATTGGACTCTGTGGATTCCGGTGTCTGACCGAACACTTCCACTGGGCTGGAAAAATGTACATGATTGACTCTTTCGGTCTTGCCATTTAACCCACCCTGGCCGATACTGGCAGCCTGAAAACCTCCAGCCGGTTGGCTGTCCCAGCTGAAGTTCTGGCCGCTCTTCTTGAGGGCAGCCAGATTTTTGATGTCTAGAGTAGCGAAGGTTGTGAACTGGACTTGATTCCTTTTACTTGTGGGAGAATGTAGAGGTTCGCTACGAACGGGCCTTGCCAGCAGGGTGGCTGATCTGACAGCCATTGGAGCCATATGAGCCATCGGATCCCGCTTTAGAGGAAGTGTGTTGGTCCTTCGTCCCAGAGTTGCAGTTCTCTCCTCACCTGCAATGGCTGGGATCTCCCTCGACTGGTTCATCTCCGGGCCTTTGCTATTCTGCATCTGAATGGCTCTTTGCATCTCCACAGCAGCCTGCATGTCCTGCTTGGAGGTAGTTGCAATCGGCGCAGCTCTGCTTTGCTCTGCAACTGTACCCAGGCGTACCCAGTGATGTCTGTGCTGGGATTGACCCTGGCACTGAAGCGGAGACTTCTTGCTGCGTGATCTCGCACTGCTAGTGGCACAGTGAAGCAAGACGCTTATAACGGCCAAGCAAACTAGTCCTACTAGCGTGTAGATGCAGACTTCTATGTCAGTAAACACGCTAAACATCTGTATCAGATCGCTCTCCACTAGGGGTGGTTCTCGCTTGGGTTCCTCCGGTGGTAACGGGAAGTCGGGGGTCTCAAGAAGGTTTCCATATCCATTCTTTATTGGACTTCTGGGGCTTATGGTGACTAGCGCTCTGTCTGCGACGGGCTTGGTAATGAGATTTTTATCCATAGTGTTTATCGACTTAATCGTGGATACGCCACCTCCTATTGCTTCTTGAAGATTGGATTTGGTCGCCGTTTTGATCGCACTTGTGGAGCTCTCTTGGATAATGGTGTGTTGAAGCATGTTCAGAGCGGATGTAAGGACCAATTTGGAGTTGTTCTCATCATTGGCCTGGTCGCTCTCTTTTTTGCCAGTCCCTGCAAGCTGTTCATCCGGCGGGAATTTCACCTTCACCATGCCTCCACCCACAGCTAGTTTGCTCTTGCGTTTGGATTTCTGACAGGCCTCACAGATAGCAAGCTCTGCTCTGACCAGTAAGCCCTGTCCCTCGGCTTCAGCGACCACAACAAAGACAGACCCAGGTGTCTTCCGCACAGATGCTACCCTTGTGTCCAATGAAGAAATAGTGAGAGAATAACCACTGGGATCGTACAGATCAAGAGGAGTCTGGGAACCATCACTGAATTTCAGCCAGCAGCCAACCACCGCCTCCTGTTGTATAAAGTTAAAAAATATTACTTAAACGTTGCATAAAATTGGAACAGGCTAATCAAAGTTGAAACCATCAAAGCTGGTAAACTTGGAAATAATTCCCAGTTAGCATGACAGCTTGCACAGTATCTCAGAGACACAACCATGTTCATTTCAAATTAAGTAGCCCTTTGGCAGGATGTAGTATATGGCCTAAAAAACTCCATGCATGGAGGTCCATTTATCCAAATGGATCAATATTTATGTGCTTGTGTTCAAAACTCAATTTGCTTAGCCACCAGTGCACAGTGTAGAGTATTTACAGCAACGAGCTGTGGCACAATAGCCCAGAGCTGTTGGCTTATACCAGGGGTCCTCAAATAGCGGCCCGTGGTCCAGTTCCAGACCATGGCTTGGTTCCAACTGGAGTAACTGTTTTAAATTATATAGGTTGTTTATGGTAATGATCTATCGGCGCTACATCCTCTAATATATAATATTTGTTTTTTGTAGATACTTAATTTAAGCATAAAAACAGGAAAACTCTGAACCCCCATACGGTATGGCCTTCTGCCTTACATATGTATCTAAATGTAAAAATAATAATAGCCTGATAAAACATCTGATCTTATCTTTTAATATTCAGACTGGACCTCTTGGAACTTTAATTGAAATTCTCTGGCTTATACAGTATAAGCAAATGCCACAGAACTGTCCTATATTCTGGAGTGAAATACATTATGCGTTGCCTGAGGAGCACTGCTTGCAAAGCCCATCACAAGACAAATGAGGCCTCTCGCTGAGTACTAATAGTTTGATATTGATTGGACCATGTTATGCCAATCAGACATGGCACTGGGACTAGCAGCCATATAAAGGAATTTAGAGCATTGCTGAACCCAGTGTTCTCTTGTTCCTTATACCTAACAATGTGTCTACACTGGACGTGTGTCTAAGCCATCACTAGAAGCGACAAATTGACCGTTGCAAATTAATTTGTCCTTCTATGTCAGAAATAAAGCGGGGCATCATGTTACTGTCTGGAATTTGTTGTGTTTTTGTAGCGTCGCTCGCGTCTGGTGTAGACACGATAGACAACAATATATTGACATATTATTATATTACATTTTTACTTGTCAACTCTAATTATTTGCATTTTGATTGATCAGCATATTGTTCCATTAATAAGATCGACAGCCAATGTAGCTACATGAATTACCTGCTTGGGGTAGTGTATGATCTCCTGTGTAGTTGTCTTGGCAACGATGGCCCTGTTGCTTCCTGGGCTGAGCTGGAGGTTCAGGGAAAGGCCAGAGACCAGCTGCACACCCAGCTCTGTTATACTGACTTTATCATCCAGAACCCGGATCATCCTCTCAGCCAGAACCGAGTCGGACAATGGAGACATCACCTGGACAACATAAACCAAACCTAGCATGACATTGTATGACATTTATTTGTTTTACGATAAAAAAACCCCCAAGCAATTCATCTACAAGCTGTCTGTATTGTCACTGATAATAAACACACACTAAACTTTATTGTCTTAATGAATAATGAGCATGGTGTAACACTGACAGCAGCGGGCGGCTCTGTCATTATCAGCATTACCTGCACAGTGGTGACTCCCACAGCCTTGCCTGTCAGAACACTTCCTGCCTGCAGGCGTGCAACACTCGTATCCTCAACTCTCAGAAAGTAGCGCACCAGCCGCGTCACATCCGCCTGCCAATCAGAGCCGAGGAAGTATGTGGGAGATGGGCTGCTTGGATCTGGCGAGTCTGCGGTGAAGACCGTAAGCACTCGAATCAAACTGTGCTGATACTGCAGCATGCAGCCTCGGCCCTTCCTCTCATCCTCTTCCTCTGTTTCCCAGCTCACCCTGAGAAACATGCAGAGAAAAGATGAACAACTCTTTCCCTCACTCTCCTGCTCTCAATATATTTTTTCCTGCTATCTGCTATTTGACTAGGCTCAGCAATCGCTCATCTCTACATTATAATGAAAGTCTCTGCAATGTCATAAAAAACTCCCAGGATATCTCTGTGGAAAACATTCTCTATAGTAATCAGAAAAAAAAGTGCTAGTAAAAAAAAAGAAAAGAAAACGAGAAAATAAAAATCCCACCGCAACTCAAGAATTCAAAATTCAAGAACTATTCACAATATAAATTACGCATTAAAAAACTATTAACAACACCAAAAACAAAAGACAATAAAATAAATCTTAATAATATATTTTTTTTTTTACATTTGTCAAATTTAAGGAAATAACCCATATTTATTTATTGATAATTATTTATAATCAATTTATAATAATCTCTCATCTCTACCTTACAATGAAGGTGTAATGAAAACTGCCAGGATATCTCTGCGGAAAACATTCTCTATTCTAATAAGAACCCTTCGGAGCAGCTTTAAAGTGGAAAAAGTCCATATGAGCAGCCAATATTAATATTAATATCAAATAAAAGTTCTGAGCTAGTTTGAGGAACTAAAAATCACACCGCAATTAAAGAACTCAAAATTCAAGAGCTAGTTACAATATAAATTACACATTAAAAAACACAATAAACAAAATAAATGTTAATAATTAAACCCCTTTTTTAAGAAAATACATTTACCTATCTATCTATCTATCTATCTATCTATCTATCTATCTATCTATCTATCTATCTATCTATCTATCTATCTATCTATAAAAGCAGGGTTTTAAGCTTTAAATATCTGAGATAATTCAAAATAGGAATTGCACTCAAATATTTATAATCATACTATTATGGGGAAATAAAAGTAAACTACTTCCTGAATTCCTGACTGTTGAAATACAAATAAATTATATTTATTAACAAATCATCTACTTATTTCACTTATTAAATTCTCTGATACAGATTTAAATATGTTACTTACTAATATTTGTCACAATTTAAATGTATTTAGATGTACATATATGTATGTTATTGTACATTTGATCAACCGCTAAGTGGTTCTAAAATGGTTAAATGTTGACAAAAAATACCAACTATGTAAACCTTATGAAGTTTGTTGGGACATTGTGTCAGATTGGAATTATACTCGTCACTTGCCTTTTGTTCCCTGTGACAGGAACTCTCCAGCCTTTGATCTGGCTGAGCTCTGGATCGGATATCTCCATCTGCAGGGGGAGTCGAGGCATCCACACGCTCACCTCCAGCTGTGTGCTCAGGTAACTGTAGGTGAAGTTCACCATCGCCCGAACTCTCCCACGCGTCTCCTTGCCGTTGACATACACAGCATCACACTTCTCAGACACCTGTGTGTGGAAATATCATTTTAAAGGTCCCATATTTTACACTTTTCTGGAGTTTTATTTTAGGTTTTGATGTCCTTAAGAATATATATTTGCAGTATAAGTACCAAAAACATCTGAATATATATTTTTACAGCTCCTTTCTCAGGAGCTCTGCTAAGAACAGGTCGATTTTGGTCTGCCGAATTAATATTCATGAGCCTCTCTTCTGATTGGCCTGTTGTTTTCTGAGTGATGCACGAACAGGCCAACCACAGGTAACTAGGGTCATGTATGCTGTAGCCTGCTGTGGCTTGGTGATGCTCACTCACAAGGTAAATAAAACACCTGTAATGATGGACATTGCAAAGTAAAAATGTTATCCGGCCTTGCATGTTTGAGCCGGACTCAGACTCCGAATTGGCGACGACAGGAGACAACCAACCACCTCCTCAAATGTGTGTACAAAAGGATGTTTCAGAATGGAATTTAAGTTTTTTTTGTTTTTTTTACTTTCGCCGTTATTGTAAGAGTATCGTCACCTTCCTAAAATAATTGCCCAAGTCATTTTTTCAGGTTTCTCAGAAAACACAAAAAAGGTTGAGTAGATTTTCTTTCTTCTTGATGCAGCTGCCATCTTGAAAAGCTTGTAAAATTGCCTAAGTCTCATTGTCTTTTGACTCAGGCAAAATAAAACGGTCTAAGTCACACTCTTGACATAGGCCATTATACTACAGCGGTAGAATTGCATGATCTGTTCAACTAAGTATGTGGGGGCGATTTTACCAGAGGTGGCAAGCATCATGAGGAGATTGTGCAAAAAAAAAAATCCTTTTTGTCAAAAAATGACTTAGGCAATTATTTTAGGAAATTGACGGTATTATAATTACCATTACATCAATGCTGCACGCAGATTTAACGTTAACGCTAATTTAAACTGTCTGTAAACAAACTCAGACTTTTGAAATAACATTAAGTTACACCAAACGTACGTTTCTGTTAGCAAAACAAAAGACACAGAGACTGAGTAAACTCAATCTCACCATCTTTAACTCAATAAAAACAACAGGGGCGGTGTCTGTAAATTTGAATATCTGTTGGAAATAAGACAAAATATGTTGTTCGTTTTCCTATCAAAGCTTTTGGCAACCATAGACTGTAGAAAACAACACGCCAGCATCAACTTAGCAACAAGTTAGTGTTACATATCCGTTTAAAAACTTTCAGACTATGCTGGCTCCATAATGTAACAAAAAATGTGTAAGAAGTTTATTTACGGGTTGCAAATTTGAGGTCGAACCGAACAATATGTGGACTACAGCATCTTTGATGAGTAACGTTAGCTACTTTGAAAAAGCGGCATTGAACTGTGCCTGATTGACGAAGCAGTCACAACGGCTCGTGAAAAGGCACAGCTACTTTATGCACGCTGTGTGCATTTGTCTGTGGATTGACTGTTTTGTAACTTATATGGTACTTACATACCCCTAGACCTCTGTTATCATGAAAAAAGCCAGGAAATTTCAGTTTTGACAATATGGGACCTTTAAGTTCATTCGTGTTTAGTGTAGTTTGACAGGTTTCAAAAAACAAATTCAATAGCTCCATCATGACAAAATGTTCATTTTTGGGTGAACTATCCTTAGAGCTCCTTGTCATCACAAGGTGTTGTGATGAATGTGCATCACCACATTCAACTAGACTCAACAATTCCTTGGTTTATCTGGATGCCATTACTGATTTTTGACCAGCTTTCCTTTGCTATGAGCGCTTCGTGATGCCTCCTATAAAATCTGCAAAAGCATGCTGCACAGCTTCTGTTGTCCGGGCTTCCAGCATTCACAGTTAAACAAGAAATTCGTCTTCAATAAATCAATCAATAAATGGGTTTACGTTCACAGCTCTCTTTGTGTTTCTCCACTAGCTGACAATAGCTTCCTATATCACGAAATCAATTTTTACAAGTCAATGTTCCCCTCCAAACTTCTACAGTCAGAAAAAAAATCACTTTATTGTTTCCCTGAAGCCTCATGACACCTAATATTAGAACGTTGTATTGTAGAACTTGCAGAGTCTTATATTACTGGATAAATTATTGTGGTGAGGCATATAACACCTGCTAAAGGAATAAATGTAAATAAATATAAAAAGATAAAGATGCTTTATGGTAATGCAGACATGAGCGTCAGTGTGGTATAAGGTAATGGGCCCTGTGTACATTGTTCTGTCTCATTAGGAAAATATATGAGCACTGTTGCATCACTGTTTCATTCATCCCCAGTACTTCGAAGACTAATTTATAAACCACAGGGCACGTGGTCTGAACTCTGTGCCATAAAAATCTTTTCAAGACAACAAAAAAGAGACTCCTGCACATCCCCTTTGTGTTCAAGGCAAATTCATTTATTCATGGGGTGGGTGCATTTAAGGTGTGCATGTGTAATAAGGACACATGACAGTGCATGGGTTTGTGTGCATGTGTGCAGTCATTCCTTGTCTGTCTTTTACCAATGAATAAGTCAGTGAGTCCCTCCATTTATGTTTTAAGGCTTAACCCTGAAAAGACAAGCTCATGGGGGCACTGGAGATTCGTTTTTATATCTTCAGAAACTCACAGTGAAAGCGCCAGTGTTTTAGGTGGAAAAACTCCAGAGAATGATCCAGCAATAGTAAAAAAGAGCTCAAACTCTTCATTATAAGCATGCAAAAAAGAAGGCTGTTATCGAGGGCACAGATGAGAATAAAAGCATGCAAAAAAGAAGGCTGTTATCGAGGGCACAGATGAGAATAAAAAAAAAAAAAACAAGTTCAATGAGGGCTAAGGCTACGACTAAGGCTTAGGCTCTCATCTGGCGAGGTTTGTTTTCCACTCAAACTCAATCAAACAAAGTCAAAGAGAATACATTAAATATGGGATCCCTTGCAAAAAGGACAAACAGAGAGAATGTAACAGAGAATGAAACCATGAAAAAAGATATTTAGTTAATTTTCCTATTCAGCATGTGTCATGCTGATAATTCTGCATATTGTTGGGCATATGTAGACTATGGTAATATTAAAGTGCCCCTATTATGCTATTTTAAAGTTTCCTAATGTTGTTTTGGAGTGTCCTTCAACAGATTTACATGCATCAAAGGTCAAAAAACTGTTTAATCTCCTCATAATATACAAATGCACATCACCACATTTTCAATGATTCTCAAACGACTCGTCAGATGAATCAATCTCTCTAAATCCCGCCTTTCCGCGAGCTACTCTGCTCTGATTGGCCAGACAGCTCAGTCTGTTGTGATTTGTTTACCGCGTTTTTCAACCCGAATCTCCATCGCAAGGACGACTCAAGCAGGACGTTTCATGGTGATACACTACTCAGTTTGAGGTACATTATGAGATGTTGCAACTGTAATTCCTCACCATCAGCATTAGTAAGTGCATGTCCATCAACAAACCGATTATTTTACCTGTACTCATTTATATACAGAGTATTTTTCTAATTTATTGCAGTGAACACGTGGAAACTGTATCAATAACAGTGCATGTATGCATTACATTAGCCGAGCTCTAGCGTGAATGACTGATGTAACATAAACGTTGGTAAACAAATCTGGCTCCATGCTTAATCTTTCCTCAAAGTAGTGAGAATGACACACAATCTGCATTAATAGACACAGTTATAGGTAATAGTGGCCAACAAACTGATTAGCAGAAGTATTTAAGTAAGACAGTGATAACGTGAGTTAGCCAATTAGCAGGAGACCTACACATAATAAAACTCAAAACTAAGTATTTTGAACACCATCTTTTAAGAGCAAGCGGTTTGCGAATCCTGCATTGAACTCCGAGATTTGAGAAGCAGTCGTCAGTGAAATAAAGGGAACACAGCAAAAGTTTAGGATTATACTGCTGTGATATCATGTTAAAGATTAATTTTAACCACTGATTCTTCACATGCTCACAAAAAACTGGCTTTATCTTCACATTGTAGAGCACAGCGTCTTCTCGACATGATGCTATCCAGTATCCACAGGAATCAGCTGCGGGTTTGAGGTTCAAGTTTTCCCTGGTGTCTGCGCGTGCAATAAGTGGGCGGGCAATATGCTAATGTTTCATCTTGACGTCCGAACGAAAAGGCTTATGACTCGTTTGAAAAACAATTCATTTCATTGACTCATAGTCGACTCTTACTTTTGAAAGACAACTTTATATACGGTGCACTTTTAAATTTAAAACTTTGCAGGATGTTTTCATTCACTTAGAGCTATGTTACACACTACATGAAAGGTCATTTTCAAAAATCCATAATAGGGGTCATTTAATACATTTCTTTGAATGTACAGAGATTTTGGATTACTTTTGTATGATAAACAATTTCAGTATTGTGTACAATACAAGTTATTGGTCCTGAGGCAAAACCCCTTTTTTTCAAAACCAAGAACTGCCCCAGAGAATGACCTGGCAATAAAAAAGGGCTCAAGCACTTCATAATACGCAGGGGGAAAAAGACAGGTGTCTGAAGCACAGATGTGCACTTAAGTTCACTGAGGGCTTTCGGGTCAACGTCTGTCTCCCTACTGGTTTTCTCTTTTTTGGTGATGAACTAGGAAGTGGTGGCCATCTAAGCCGACTCCACTGACCCCTCTCTTCTGTGCTCTTCCAGTTCTAATACACATGTAATTCAGAAGCACAGTAAGGCTGCTAATATGAAGCACAGAGAGTGTGAGATTGCTGAAGCTGTCAAAAGTGGCCTGACCTTGACATGCATTACCTTCAGGACATCCTGGTCTGAAGACCTGCAGCGAGAAGAGTTAGTGATGTCCGTGATGGAGCCATCAGCCTCAACGCCCAAAACTTTCACAGGCACAGAAACCCTCTTACCAGTGAGCACTGCTGTGTTGAGGAGCTCCGTGTCCTGGAAAAGCACAACAAAGAGCACTCAATTACTGTAGCACTAAAGACGTGAAGAAAAAAAAAAAAAAGTTGCAAATTTTTGATATCTGTCATGTATTCTACATTGTTGGGTTACATATTTTTTATTTATTATTGCAACGCTAATTATAGTCAACAGAATGTTTGAAAGGGACCATCAAAAAAAAGTATTACCCACAACCCACTGTTGTTTCAAATTCTGCTGAATTGTCATAACAACATGATCTACAGTAGATATCTAAACTATGAGATTTTGTTGAATATGCAAAAATATGACCTGTAAGAATCATGAAGTGAAATGAAATAGAATGAAAACTACATACCAATCAGTAATGTTTGGCATAGTTTTCCAACAAAAGTGTTTATGAATTTATGGTTTTATTTTATATAATGTATAATTTCCAGTTTACTGAAATTGTGTTTGTAAATAAAAAGTAATATTTACAACAAAAAGAAAATATGTATAAATATTTGTAGCAAATACTTTGCTAAAAAAAAAAAAAAAATGGAAACCATTTTTGTTGTTGGGATCAAGAAAATGTTGTCAGGGTAGAAAAAAGTCAGAATCACTGGCCCAACTAGACAGCAAAAATAATCCCAGTTGAGTCCAGAATACAACCAAAGACCAAAGACGTCCATCTGAATATGTATGGCTGTAGTGCTTTAAAGGAGTTAAATTTGAAGAGAGAGAGTTTCACTGTGCAAACTGTTTAAAAGCACACTAATTAAAGCATCTAAAAAAATAAAATAAAAATAAAAAATTATATATAAACCAGTCTATCCCACTAATACATCTCACAGTGCCCCATGCCTAATTAGCACTGAAGTTTGTACATATGGAAGAAACCGGACGCACTTTAAAAATAAATACATAGGCTAATACTAAAAACAAGCACTCTCATCATTTAATAAGCTTAATCTCCTTTTGGTGGTGAGTAAAATCTTAAACGGGTCAAAAATGTCAAGGCAACAATCATGGATCAGACAAGCTCTGTCTGAGTTTAATACCCTAATGATTATCTTACAGTGTGCCACTGTGATGACGAACACACTAGGATGATTGGGTTTGAGCGTAGATTTAACTTCTAGACCCAACAGATGTCCACAAGCATCCTCAAAACGCAACACAACAGATGCTGACTTTGATTTGAAAAGTTACCGGCAAAATCCCACACTCTTATGGCGGTGTTATTTCAGAGACAGGGTCATGCTGTGAAATAGACCGTTCCAGTAAACAGATTTGGCAGCTAGCCGTATAATGGACGCTTGATATTATTGAATAGTCACAATCTCTTTTAGTTTTATTTGTCTAAAAAAAGCTATATTTTTATATTTTAATGAATGCTGTTGAACTTGCAATTAAGGACTGCATGTGGATGGCTTTGGGAATTATGTGCATGTCCTCATAAAACGAATGTCAGTTTCGTTAGGGTATATTCTGCAGTAGTTTGACCAACTGTAGGGGTGACGATAGGAAGAGATCAAAGGGTGAAAGAAGTGGCACTGCGCCTCTGAACAATTAATACACGTACACACTCACAAAAACACACAGACAGAACAAAGACACATAAATCATTTATAAGGGCTGCCATTGTAGCTTTATAGTCAAAGGATTTTACACAAAGCATGACAAATACTTGTCACACCAATGTGATTTCATGTCCACGTTTCACAGACATCCTTGCAAAATGTTGACCTCACAAAACAATAGAAAAGGGATTAGATCACCCAAAAATGACAATTCTCTCACTTATTCACCCTCGTGTTATTCCAAGTTTTGTTTTTCACAATTTTAAAATAACTTTACATAGATCTTTCCAAACAATGATAGTTTGTATAAAAAAAAATTTTTTTTTTTTTTTTATAAATATATATTTCTATTTATGTTTTCTCTGTATAACAGAAAATTTAATTCCCAGATAACTCCAGGTTTTCTATAACTGTGGGGGGATCCTGCACTATAAACTGTCATTGTATAGAGAGATCATGCAATAATTTCTAAAAAGGTTCCATGTAATAATAAAAGTTGATCAAAGGTAAAAACAAACATTCCCAACCGTGATCAGAGGTGCTATTCCCACATAGTCTCTCTGAATAGTGTAAATCCTCATGGTCCCTTCATCCCGTATCATGTTTCCAGGCAGCTCCAGTCGCCACGTGATCATCTGGCTCTCTAACTGGTCACTTTGCTCCTCCGTCTCAAAGTCAAGTTGCAAGACCTCCAGCAGACCTCTGTAAATAAAACATCAGAACACAGTCAGTTCCCAATCTCTGCAACAATTGGTTTAAATTCGCTTCCTGGGACAACAGAGACATATTGAGTCAAAGAGGATGGTGTGGAATCTTAATAATGAAAGCACAATCAGTTATCAGGAGAGATGGAGCATCTCATCCACTTCAGTAGCATTAAAACACTCAGCATTCTAATGAGAGTATCAGTAGGTTCATCACAGGAGCATGATTCATCTCACAACAGGTCTTTCAGCTGGAATTTGCTTTGATAAAGTGCTTTTATATAACTAACAGAAAGGCAAAAATTCAACGTTTGTACAACTTATAGTTCATGCATTTCTATATGGCATGCAGTAACTGTCACAGTAAAGGAATATTTTAAAGCATCATAAAGGGGTAAAAAGCTTTTCCTCAGAGTGGACACATCCTTAGAGATTTGATTCAAAACTCCCCATACCTTTATATTATTGTCTTAAATGATTAAAGTAAAGTGGGTTGTCGCTGTAAAACGTGGAAATAAGGGTTAAAGTAGGAGAAAGTAGTCAGGAGATATCGCTTGCTGAAGGGCAGCTGGTGACAACGCCCATGTTGTAAAAGGTTTGATCTATTATAATTTCAAAACAGTGTAAAAGACGATATAAATCAACATCATATAGATTCAGTGAACGATTGAAATGGATTTAGCTCAGGAGATTTTGATTCTGTACTAATTTCCTGTTAAAACGAGAAGGTGAGGCAGGATTGTACAATACTGATACATATAAGCGCAAGATGAGTTATCAATCATTTTAGTCCATTATTGTTGCAAATTTTGGGGTCAGTAACTGTTTAAAAATTAAATGTTTTTTTTTTTCAGCAAGGATGCATTAAAATAATCAAAAGTGACAGTAAAGACATTTATAATGTTATAAATGATTTCTAGTACAAATAAATGCATGCACCAAATCAGCATATCAGAATGATTTCTGAGGGATCATGTGACACTAAAGACTCGAGTAATGATGCTGAAAAAAATTCAGCTTTACAATTACAGGAATAAATTACATTCTATTTTCAACTATATTGAAAACAGTTATTTTAAATTGTAATAATGCTTCAAAATATTTCAGTTTTTACTCTATTTTTGACCAAATAAATGCAGCCTTGTTGAGCGTGAGAGACTTCTTTCAAAAACACTGTAAAAAATCTCATCGACCCCAAACTTTTAAACAGTGCTTCAAAATCTGCAACAAGATTATTTTGCCAACTTAATGCAGTACATTAGATGACTTCAAAGTTAACATACATTGAATAAAACTCCAATTTCAATTGAATGGGGTCTTTAAAAATAATAAAATTAACTAATAAATCAAGTATTTATAAGAGTGATATCCCTTTTGATTCCTGTAAATCTGAAACCATCTACAATAAATGTCAGGGCGGACCGAGAAGGTGAACGTGATTTCACCAAGTACCACATGTTCCTGGATCAACATCTTAGAACTTCAATATTGACAAAACAAATTCTTAATGTGCAGTCTGTTACAAGATGCTATCTATAGAACTAGTACATGCATATACAGTATGCTGCTATAGTATAGTACATGACACACACTATAATCTGCAATAATAATGACAACCCATTGCCATGGACACCGAACAAGAATCAATGAGACCAAGAGAAATATGAAACCCAGATGGAGGCTCTTATTAACAAGATGCTCACAGTTTTCAAGACGCATTTGAATTGGATCCAAAAACACTCAGAACTCTTTATATGAAATCCAAGCCAATCGCTCACCTGCTTAGATACACAGAGGTAATATGAACTCAAAGCTCATTCTTCTTAATAACAGTGGAGGAGTTGTGTGTTTTCTGTGGATACCAGCAGCTGAGGTGATGAAAAGATATCACATTTTTATGAAGTTATTTTCAGTCGCTATCCACATGAATACCTACGTTACAGAATTGATGTGTGACATTAATCATGAAATAGCAATGTGGCGAGTTTTCCTCTGAAGCTAAGTGTCTGTACAGGTTAAATGCAGTTAAACTGCACCTTTTTAACCAGAAAGAGAAGGTTTTTAATTTTCATTCAAAATACCATCCTGCGAAAGGCGAACAGGTTGCCTGAACATCTGTTAGTACCTGAACAATGAGGGGGGAAAGAAATTAGAAGAGTGGGGTTTTTTGTCAAAAACTAATTTTGCAATCTGTCACTTAACTCTCACAGTTTCAGAGGAAACAGACCCCATCTGGCAATGTGCAAGGGCAGAAAAAGCTTTTTAGCGATGAAATGCCTTTGAAATGTGAGCTAGCGAGAGTCTGCGGCTGAGTGGTTTCTAAGAACGACGAGGGTGATGCAGCGAGGGCTTGCCTTTTGCTAGCAAATGTGCGTTTCTTCTGGCAGGACACGGAGATGGTTTGGGTGTCACTTCCTCTCCCAGGTTCCAGAGTGATGTCCCACAGGTGTGCGTCGCTGGGTCTGGCTGTGCTGAATGACATGCCTTTTCTGGATGTGGCTCTGTTAGAAAGGACACACAAACACACGGATGACATCAATGGAAAGGTCTCAGACGCTCACAGTCTGCTTAATGAACGCCTGAAGCATATTGCACACAAAAATGAAAACAGCTGGCTGAAATAGTCAGTTGCAATCTTACTGGCTGGTGCTACACAACTTGCATTAGGCAAAAACTAGGAAATGAAATTGTGTTTACAATTACACAGGTACAGTTACACCACCATTCAAGTTTAAGGTCAGTAAGAAGAATCTTTTTTTTAATCAAAAATACAGCCATATTTATTAAAACGTTTGGGGTTGATACAAGTTTTTTTATGTTTTTAAAATAACTTCCGCTCAACAAGGCTGCATTTATTTGGTCAAAAATACAGTAAAAACAGTAATATTGTGAAACATTATTACAATTTGAAATACCTGTTTTACATGTTAATTTATTTAAAATTGAATTCATTCATGTGATGCAAAGCTGAATTTTCAGCATCATAACTCCAGTATTCAGTGTCAAATGATCCTTTAGAAATCATTCTAATATGCTGATTTAATGCTCAAGAAATATTTCTTATTATCATCAATGTTGAAAACAGTTGTGCTGCTTAATATTTCAATACTTAAAACTGTGATATTTTTTTTCTGGAGTCTTCTTTGAACAGATTTGATGAAAACATATTTTCTAACCTTATACAGTAGCAATCAAAATTGTTCAACCCCCCAGAGACTGTAATAATTTTACAAATTTAAGCTTTTTTTTAAAGATACCGTTTTTTTTTAAATTGCATCTATAACAGATTAGTAGCAAATTAAAAGTGATAATGTCAATATGTAATGTAATGCTTTTGAGATATATAGGCTTTTTTGTAATACAGCTATGTCATCATTATTCAACCCCTATTCAAAGCTGCTGTTTTGAAGTCCATTATTTCTATGGTATGAAACACAATTAAGCCTTTGGAAACTCTATAACAAAACTGAGATAGCTTGTGCTGTTACACATATACATACATTTAGCCCATGCATGTGCTTAATCTGAGTAGCAAATATGGCCAAGTCGAAAGAGCTCTCACAAAACCTATGTTTTTAGCAAGTCTATGGCAAAAATAAGATTTCCAAAAACACTAAAAGTTCCTAGGCAGCCTTATTTACAAGTTTAAAATTTGTTGAACCAGAAAACCTTTGTGGGTGTTGAAGAAAAAAACACAATATCATTAAGGGGAATAAACTGTTTGATCAGAGCAACTGAGAAAAATCCTCAAATTACTGCCAAAGATTTGCAAGATGGTCTGATGACAGGAGGAAAAAAACATTTCAGTGCAGAGTATAAGAACACTAGACAAGCATGGCCTTCATGTTGGGACGTCTTGCCGAAGGCCACTCTGGAAGAAGAACATAAAAGGCCAAATTGAATATGCTAAAATTAATTTGGATATAGCCTACCTGTGGAGTTTTGGAATAATGTTTTATGGAGTGATGTGACCAAACTGGAACTTTTTGGACCCATGGATCAGCAGTATGTCTGATGCAAAAAAAGGCAAAGCTTATGAGCAGAAGAACACCATCTCCAAGGTCAAACATGGAGGTGGTCCCATCTTGATATGGGATGCTTTGCTGTTGCAGGTAGTGGAAATCTTGACTGTATGAAAGACATCATGAATTCTTTGAAGCATCAAGCCATTTTGGCAAAGATGGCGATGCCTTCGGTGCAGAGACTGAAGCTTGATGATCAATCGACTTTCCTGCAAGACAGCCATCCCAAAGTATACATCCAAATCTACTTAAAGGGATACTTCAGGATTTAGCATTAAGCTTTGTATTAGTAGAAAACCTGTAGTATTTTCGAATTACCATGCTTTCCACCCTCATATCCCCCTGAGAGGAGAGATTTATGTATTTTTTGTCTGGAAAAAATCCTCCGATGACGCAAAAATCGTCATTTTGCGTCATCGGAGGATTTTCTGTCCAGAGGCTAAAGACTACAGCCAGTAGAAGGAGCTGTTCCGCATGTTTTCAGCCCGCCCATAGAGGGTGGGATCTCACTCACAGAATGTACACACAGTCAGCCGTCTTTCTTTGGAAGCTAAGCTAGCAGGCTCTTGTTCTGTGGAGAAAGCTGAATAGTAGGAGAAAGCTGAGTAGTAGGAGAAAGCTGAGTAAGTATCCTCCTCCATCCTCCTTTTCCCGGACTTGTGGGCGATCCCGAAATCCCAGGCAGACTCATCACGGAGACTCACTGGTAGCCTAACCTTGTTTTAAACTGCGCTCTCTTACCAGTAGGCGTGGCCTCCTAGGGCAGCGAAGCAAGTGCATTCTGGGAGTTGTTGTCTTTCATCCACATGAGCCAAAAATACATTTTCTGGCTTTTCTCAGTCTAGAAAGCTCCAAATTAAAAAATGTCTTCACATTTCTTCTACATAAATGACCTATTTTAAATACACATTCATCTTTCCAGAGGTGAAGTATCCCTTTAAGCTTGGTTCAGGGATCAGTCGTAGAATTTTCTTAAGTGGCCTGTACAGTCTTGATGGAATTTGAAGAAAGCAGTGGTAACGTGAAAACCAGAGATTATCAGTGATCTGGAAGCCTTTTCAAGCAAGGAATGGGCCAAGATTGCAGTAGAGAGGTGACAGAAGCTTCTAAGCACTTACAGGCAACGTTTATTGGAGGTTAAAAGATTCTGCACAAAATTTGACTTTTGGGGGTTGAATAACTTTGTAAATGTTTCCACAGACTTTACTTAAATGTGTGTTAATAAACTGTCTATAAAAGTTTACTGATGCCTCTGTTTAATTGTTTTCATTAAAAAAAAAAAAAAAAAAAAAAATTATTATATATATGTATATATATATGTATATATATATGTATATGTCTTGCAGGTCAAGGGGGTTGTCACTGTAAAAAAATAAATTAAAAAAAACCTTTACTGATCCAAACTTTTAGACGGTAGTGTAATGAACTTTTGAGGATTCAATTTGCTAAAAATTTCCAGATTAGCAAAATTTTTAAGATTTGAAGCACAATTTATCAAATAATCTCAACATCCATGAGCAGACCTGTATATTTGGCTTTGTTTTTTAAAGGATATTTATCAAAAAAATCTGAATTTATTACTTCTGGATAAGATGCTGTACAAACTCGACCAGGTGTAAACAAAATTAATTTGTTTAATTAAATAATTATGACCTCTGCATAAACATAGCCACTAAGTTAAGACTAGAAATTAGTTAGACCTAATCAGTCTTACTTTTCAGATTCAAATTAGGCCAATCCACCTTTTTATGTACCTAAAAAAAAAGAAAAAAAAAAAAAGGCTGACCTGCGCATTGAAAGGTTGAGGTGGAAAAATCTGATGGACAGAATATCAACACATCTCAAGCCCATCTGCACTGACATCCCTTTCCATTCAACCTGACTCATGGCCACATTTATATAGAAAATAAATAAACAAACAAACAACATGTACAAACACGTTAATGGTTGTCGAAGGAGATATAAATCTTGTTCGTAAGACCTGCTCACCACGGGTTGAGGTCAGCCGGCACGGCTCTCAATTCCCTGTTTCACTTGCCAGTTATAAATCTTGGCTCAATCTCTGTTGCAGAAAGCGCGATTGCACATTTAACAATGTTGTATTCATCAAGGGTGTAGAGCGAGTATGCCGCTCTAGAGAATTTAATCTCTCTCTCTCCTTTGGCTTGGGCCAACACAACCACGTCCACCATTCAGTTTAAAGACAGAGCCAAATGCTTCTTTTCTCCTCTGTTTTTTTCCCTGTATCTCTCGGCTTTAGCCACCAGCCAGACAGTTCGTCGGTCCCTCCTCTCCACTGATGGGACTTAGAGACCGTGGAATCTTGCCACGTGAGAATCTCCCAGACATGTGCTGGAGTCAGGCGTCTTGGGAAGTGGGGCCAAAGAGGAAACAGGTCACGGTGGGAGAAGTAGAATGAGAGCGACTGACAGTGTCGTGACACACTGCATTATCTTTCCTCAACCCCTCATCCATTTCTTTTCTTTCTGTTTCACGCCACACACTTCAATTCTGCCTCAAAAACAACAGATTGTCATGCAGCGGATATGATTCATTAGCAATGTGCACAATGAGCCTGTGCGTTTATTGACACATGCAGATGTGCATTTAAATGGTAACACTTCACAATAAGGTTCCTTAGATAACTACCTTAGTTAACATGAACTAAGAATGAACAATACTTCTTCAGCATTTATTAATCTTAGTTAATATTAATTTCAACATTTACTAATACATTATTCAAATCAGAAGTTGTATTTGTTAACATTAGTTAATGCCCTGTGAACTTGAACAAACAATGAACAGCTGTATTGTTATTAACTAATATTTACAAAGATGAATAAATACTGTAACAAATGTATTGCTCATTGTTAGTTCATGTTAATTAATACATTAACTAATGTTAAATAATGAACCTTATTGTAAAGTGTTCCTGATTATCTCACAGAATGCATGGTGCGATAAATACACGTCATGTGATGGGCTTTTATCTGGTATTGAGCAGAAACACTTGATATCACTGCTGATATCAGTTCACGTCGCATGTAAATCTCTAGGATAGCGGCAGTCTATCAACCCCTGGGACTTAAGGGAGAGGGATCAGAGTCTGTCTTGACCCATTTTGTATTGTCATCATCTTCAGGGCAGGCATGCAATTTTTTTAGAGACAGATGACGCCCTCGGTTGGATAATCCAAACATTTTTAATTCCAGGGAAATGAAGAGAAACAATGAAAGCTTGAGAGGAAAATAAGAGTAAGGGGGGAAAAAGAAACTGCAATACAGAGAGAGAGAAAAAGAAAGAAAGAGAGAGAGATAGAGAGAGAGTGCACCAGGGAAAGAAACACTGTATGCATGAGTGACAAAAGAATTCAGTCAAATCTATAATGAGGATCTTGATGGAATAAATCTCTGACACAAAATCAAAGACAGACGAATATTGATGTGGAGCTGCATGGTGCTGCCTGCAGGATAATATACAGAATAGAATGGAATAGAATGGAATAGAATAGAATAGAATAGAATAGAATAGAATAGAATAGAATAGAATAGAATAGGTAATATTATATGTGAAATGCAATGCTTAACAGATTCATAGAATGGCAGATTTTGTTGTGTCTATTCAAATATATGAATGAAACAAAACATTTATCTACAGTACATAAATGTACATTAATGATCTGTTAACCAGTAGAATAGAATCACTTCATCACATAAATTAATAAGAAATATTAATTCAGTATAATACAAATATTAACTAATGCATAACAGATTAATAGTTAGTTAAATATATATATATATATATATATATATATATATATATATATATATATATATATATATATATATATATATAATATTTTGATTACATTTACCTAATAATTTTCATTAATGAGAAATATTTTTATAAGAAATATTAATGCATATTTTTAATGCAAAAATGAAAAACAAAACATTTATAAAATGTAATTTAATGAGCAGACAACAGAATAGAAATGGAACGATTTCATAATAACATTCATTATTAGGTAATATTTTATAATACATATTACATAATGCTTGGGTCAATAGTTTGTCTATTGAAATATATGGTAGAAACAAAACATTTCTATATAGATATATATATGAATAATACATTAAGCAGAACAGAAAAATAACCACTTCATTGCATTCATTAATCAATCTTTCTATTTTAAAAAATATTTTATTTATAGATGAATGATTTAAGTGGCAGAATATACTAAAATAGAATATAATAGTTTTGATAGAAGAAAGACGTATCTAATAAACAACAATAAATAACTGTGTGTATCCTGTGTGGTGTAAAATAATTGTAAATAAAAATGATTTTCCCATTTGTTTTTATATATTTTTTTGTATTAGAAATCCTGTTTGTTGAGCTGCAGGACAAGGCACTCCATAACTTGTGATGTCTGATGGAAGTTTGAGCTAGACTATGTAGTCCTGATAGCCTCCAGTTGAAATAACTTTCTGGTAAAAAGATAGAAAATCTCTGAAGGGTTAAAGACTTCACTAATTTTCAATCAGCGTGTGGATTATATATCATAACCTCAGGGGTCTGGACTCAATCTTGGAGAGAGTAGTGAAGTGGGGCAGAGATTTTTCCCCGGATAAAATCAATCTCTTCGGGATTCCAGCCTTTACCTCACTTTACTGCTAACACTGAAAGCGAATGTCCATTTGAGCCAAGGCCGGGGGCAAAGTAAACCCTATCAGAACCGAGCGAAGAGCCGCAAGGATATTGGGGGCTCAGGTGGTCTATGGTGCTCAGCTGCCGGTCAAATGTATATCTCAGAAGTAGGATTTCTCAACTACCCAAAATAACCAGCACAATTCAAAGGGAGATTTCACACTCAAACTTTTGGCCAGAGTATGGATGATTTCCGAACTCGAGTGAACACCCACGAACTGTTCCCAAGTCCGCATCAAAGAGGTTCATGTGAACTCCGGTACAGTTCGCTGTTGATGTGAACCTCTATTGATGACGTCTGATTCACTAAACTTGTGTTTGTGTGCGTCTCACTCATTTTCCTGAAAAGCGTGACTGGCGCACTGCAAACAGAGAGAATGTATATGTGCTCGCCTTTAGCAGAAATGGACTCCCGCGTTCTTAAGAATATTTGCAGTACATTCGTGGCAGATAGACGCAAGTGCCGTTATGTGCAAAGCCAAAGGTTTGCAAAGCCAAAATATAAATGTGAGGTGAGCAATGCTATGCATTTTTTCGCCTTCTCCTGCATTGTCATTACCATGCAACAGGGGTAAAGAGCTGCTGCTTTGACCATGCAAACACACCATGTTCAGTTCGGACCCAAATAATATAATGTGAACACAATCCAGCAGGGACAGGGGGAGGGGGAGCAATCGAACTCGAGTTCAGACCAGGCAATTGAACCAAGTGTGAAAGCACCCCAAGTATCAAATCAGTCTAACCATATTGTCTAAAGAAAATCTAAATTCAACTACTCT
Organism: Squalius cephalus; assembly: GCF_949319135.1. NCBI lineage: Eukaryota > Metazoa > Chordata > Actinopteri > Cypriniformes > Leuciscidae > Squalius > Squalius cephalus. The sequence continues at coordinate 13,852,409 of NC_137138.1, read as the reverse complement.
ATTTGGACTAGTGCCTTACAATATGGGTCAGAATACAATTTACCTCATCAGTTCTTGAGGAAAATGCTTCCCCACAGTTTAATTTGCCTTCAAAACAAATGCAAACAAACTTCTAAGAAAATGAAAAATACCTTTGGTCAAGAAAAACTGCCTGTAAAAGCAATTTCACTCATTTATTTGTTCTTTCTCCATTGATGTGGAGTTAGACTTAGGAAAATTTGATTGCAGTGTGTTTTGGTACGATAGAGCTCTCGCTGTAATATGTTCACTTCTGCCCAAAGGACTCAAGTAGTTATTAGGTATTTGTTTTCTTGCTCCATTAAGTTGATGCATTATTTATGGGGAGAGAAGCCACACAAACAATGCAATGTTAAGAAATGAATGCAGCCAAATAATTTCCCCATTATTTTGCCATTTATGGAAGAGTGCCTTTGAAACTCCTCCAGTTGGAAAAGTGAATTGAGCCGGCACAAGGTTATTACATTTGGGTAATCTGTATACTGAGTGGGACCGTTACATTCTGCCGGCTATAAACTGGCATGACTGTAGTGTTGCATACTTGTTAAATTCGAGCTAAGCGTCTTGGGCGTTTGACACATCTGTTGGCACCGTGCCACACTTCTATTCCAAATGGGACATCTCAATCCCCAATGCAACTCCTCTTCATCTGACCCAAAGTCTCTTCCAGGAAAACAGTTGACATTTGTTGTGCCTTCTGAGAAAACCATATAATCCTGAACAGAGTAAATCCAATTGCTTTACATTGCATTGTGTGTACAGATTTGTGGCAGAATTCCAGATAGCAGCAGTGAAATGATTATAGCCTGAAAGTCAGGTTAAATCTACCAGACATTTGATTTTGCTATATTTTGTATATATAATCTTCTTTACTTCAAAATGCATGCACCCATTCTCATTAGAGGGATAGATCAACAAACAAACAACAAGAAGTCGAGTAAATGATTTTTAGGTGACTATCCCTTTAAATAAATTTGCAGATATTAAGATGAAATAAACCTACCTGAGTATGAAATGTTCAACCGGTGATGTACTTGATAGGAATACGTAGAAAGTGGCGGTGTCTGTGGTCTTCAGTGGTTTCGAGGACGTCTGGATGATTACGGCTCCTCCGAGACGCAAGCGCATAAACGTGGGGTTTCCTGGAGGTGATCGCAGGAGGTTTACAGTCCCAATCCTCTTCATGGAGGCTCCATAGATCTGCCGTCCCAAGTCACCATGCTGTGGACCCCTTCTTATTTTGCTCTCTTGCGGGACACACTGTCCACTGGGACTGGGTCTAATCTGATAGTAAAGTTCAGCAACATTTCCTCTTTGATCACCTCTCTGCTCCCAGCTCGACCTGCCACCTCCAGGGTTGAACCACGCTGGCTCAGGCTTCAGGTGCACCAAGCAGAAGCCACCATCTGCTGAGATGGAGCAGCTGTCCTTGACCTCCCTGGATTCCCAGAAGGCGTATGCTGTAACACAAACATACCCTACTTCATTCTGTCCTGGGACGTTTTGGATCGGCCCCTCACTTATATCATCCCTATTTCCGGTCGCATAAAACAACACATACAAGGCAGGTGTAGATGACCGTACTTGACGGGCCAGTATAAACGGTCGGATCCTGGGGCCAGTGTGGATCATATGCAGTGGTATAGACTGCTCCAAAGACATGGGACCATAGCTGACATTGATTGCCGGCTGGCCATTCAGTCCAGTGAGGATGAAAGGTTGCCTTTGTGCCCGCAAGCTGGAGTTGTCCATTACATCCTGACTTGTCTCTCTGAGAAGAAGATAGTCTGCATTGATGATTTGATAGTTCACACTTGGAAGAACAGCGAGAGGGGACAGTGAACTTGGGTCATCTGACAATTCCACAACCTTCATTCCTTGAGGACACAATGAATCAAATTAGATTAGCATGACAGAAATACATACTTATGAAGAATTAATGGTTTTTATTAATGGTAAATGTTGTACACATCACATGACCCTACTGGCCTCTAGAGTGCGTATTCAAATAAGTGGTTTTAAACTGGTTTTGTTTAAGAGACCTGATTAGACATCAAGTGACGTCAACACCAATACCATAATTGTTTATCATACAACGTGAATTTCAATGGTTTTTTTGCCAATAATTCTCTGCACAAAAACATTTTGGTTGGCACAAATCATGTTTATCTCCATTGCGTTTGAGGCCATACCTTATACCATTCATAGTTTTCTTCATGGTTTTAGAGGATGAGGGCAAATCACACAACCTGTCAATGTTGGCATGTGCCTAATTTAGATGAAAAAATACTCATTTGAGTTAATAAAGCATATCTATTTTGCTATCCTTATTTTGTATGATTATTTTATTATTTGCATTTCTTCCTATCTACAACTCTATCAAAACAGATCTGAAATGCATTTTTGAATTCAGCGGTTGTGAATGACTGTTCTATAGGAATCTGTACTCTTAAAATCTTTCATTCAAAAACACTGTAAAAGCAAGGTTATTTTCACATAATATTATGCTTGGTAAATATGCTATCAAAATGTTTTTTATGTTTCTAGACAGCTATACCTCAGTGATCTTGCAATTGCTACATTGCAGAGTTGTATTTCGAAGAAGTCATTTGCTATATGGCATTCCTCCCTCATTCAAATTCAGAGTAAAAAAAAATATATATTTTATATATATATATATATATATATATATATATATATATATATATATATATATATATATATATATATATATATATATATATATATATATATATATATATAAAACGATTGGTCTAAACCTGTCAGCAAAAACCTATCATTCTGTTGCTGTTTGAACCTCTCCCCAATGTGCTAGTCTATAATCTTTTCAGAAAATATTTCCATAGATGTCAAGCCCACAAAATGTTTTTTTGTTACTTCAATAGCAATAAAAACAACATTTCCCCTCTTGGAGATGATTTGGAATAAAGCAACGCAGGGGGAGGCAAAAATAGTCAACATCACTCTGATCAAGTGTACTGTGTGTCCGGACAAGCAGCTTGTCAAATCACTCATCTTGCTTATGCTTCAACCTTTACCTTTTGACAGGCAGAAGGGGCTACACTGCCTTCTGATTGCTAAAGTGCAGCATTGAAAAGCTGAAGGTTGATCTTGACATGCTGTGCGTTTTTGGAGGAGCTTGTCAAATGCTGGTCTTTGTGTCATACGCAAATGTGATTGCTATTCTTAAAAGAAAATCTTTTTAGTGGAGCAACAACAAATCACAACAATTTGAGAAAACCTTGATTATATTTGTATTTAAATATATTCTGCTGAAATAATGCACATATTGTGTTTCCATTATATAGGGTATCCGACAAGAGGCTAGTGTTAACTACAATAACACTTAATCTGAGAAAAAGGCTTCAGGGTTTTTTTTATTACATTTTTGATTGATTTGATTTTTCACACTCTGTTTTCTCTTAATCTGAGCATAGCAGAGTCAAACCCATCTGTCACAGCACATATCATGTCAGAGACCTGATTTTGTAGTATAGCCATTACTGTTTTACGCTCTAAAAGCAGACAGTATGCTATATATATATATATATATATATATATATATATATATATATATATATATATATATATATATATATATATATATATATATATATATGTATGTATGTATGAAGAGTTCAGATGCAAAAGCCTCTAAGTGCCATCTGAAATTTTCTTCTAGAATGATCATTTTTATCAATAATTAAGTTCAGTAGTTTCACTTAAATGACAATTAATAGGTCATTTTCATTGCTATTTAAGTGAAATTACTGAACTTAAATATATGAGCTTGTTAAAAATGATCATTCAAGAAGAAAATTTCAGATGGCACTTAGAGGCTTTTGCATCTGAACTCTTCATATATATACAGTAGTAATATAATAAACTAGAAAATATTTTATCGAAATAAAGTGCTAAATAAAAGTGACAAAAATGACTAATGACTGAAAGGGGTAACCAGAGATTGTGAAAAAATGTTTGCACTTGTATAAAAGCTCCCATGCATAACTCCCAGGATGACACTTGAAGGTTGTCAACTTCCAATTAAAAAAAGAACATATGTGACCCTGGACCACAAAACCAGTCACATGGGTACATTTTTTGCAATTGAGATTTATACATCATCTGAAAGCTGAACAAATACGCTTTCCATTGATGTATGGTTTGTCAGGATAGGACAATATTTGGCCGAGATACAACTATTAGAAAATCTGGAATCTGAGGGTGCAACAAAATCTAAACATTGAGAAAATCACCTCTAAAGTTGTCAATTTATGTTTGCGATTGTGCTGTATTCACTCACAAAAATAAATGTTTTATATATTTACGGTAGGAAATTTACTAAATATCTTCATGGAACATGATCTTTACTTAATATCCTAAAGATTTTTGGCAGAAAAGAAAAATGTATCATTTTGACCCATACAATGTATTGTTGGCAATTGCCACAAATATACCCGTGCGACATGTGACTGGTTTTGTGATCCAGGGTCACATATATAAATAAGGTTAAAACACTGAGCAGAGACATTTAAACATGGTTCATGATGTATAGTTCTTAGAGCAGATCATTGGGGTGAAAAAAATACAGTATGAATTTATAGATAACCAACCCCTCACTTCTGTCAGTAGTCAAATCTACCTTAATTTATGTTTTAGGTAACTATCACAAATCTAACTGACAATAAAGTTCAGTAAATAAATAAATAACCTACTGGTAAATGTCTTGTTTCAGCATTAATCCATGTGATAAACCGTCCTACTGTCATCCAATTAACTGACTTGTATAGAAAAAAATAAAAGTCAAATAAACAACATATTTGAATATCAGACTAGGAATCTCATGTGTGAAAGTGGTGTTTCAAAGTAGGTTAATGGCTGAGCCCGAGGGGGGGGAAAGGACTAGTGTCAGTGCAGTGTCTAAGAACATTAGGCCAAACATGACTGAGTTTGCACAGCTCAAACTAGGACTGAGCCTCTGCACTGATGACAAGCCTATTTGTCAGACTCTCTCATTTCTAAATTGCTGCTTTTGGCATTACTAAAAACTCAACAGCATATCATTTTCAAATTAGGAGCTTTCCAAGTAGGGGTTTATTCAATGTAAATCAAGACAATTGAAGAAAAATTCCCTACTCTCAGTTTCACTATTAAAAACCATGGCGCAGACTTCAAAACAACTGTGATAAAGTCTGAATTCCACTATAAAATAATCCACTTAAAGTAATAACTAAGCAGCTATTTGCATTATGCAGTTAATTATATAAGCAAATTGTAATTAAATCCATATTTACTTCTTATGCAAAGTCATATTTATAGCCATGAAGCTTAAGTAATATTTATATTAATGTGCTCAGCTGATGCTTGCTGAAGTGCACTTACAAAAAGTTACCTCCAATAAAGTTCACAATTCAGGCTGCAATTAAAATATGCAAATAACTGATATTAATGCAAACTTATTCAGAGGTCTTTCATACTCTCACAGATTCTGAAATCATCCATGATAAATTAGAAGACATGGCTATCTGTGGCCGAACAACTGCAATAAAGTCCATCTCTACCTGGATATTCTGATACAGGATATAGTATATGAAATTATGTAGAAATGTCCAGCAGCAAGAAATGACGATGTGAAGGGTCTTACCTTCTGCACAGGATAGGCACAACGCTATAACCATCACCAACATTGTGCTCGTCTGCACAAACCAGTCCAAACTGGAGCTTAAATGACTTTATTGCTCTAATGCATTCCTAAAAAAATAATAATAATAATAATAACAGTAAAAAAATAAAGAAGAAAAAAAGCTCATGTAAGGTTTAAAACTATTTCCAAAATCAAAGAAAGAAAGTGACCATGGTGCCCTCACATGACATGGAAAGTAAAAACAGTTGTCACGGTAGACAAGGTTAAAACTGGCTCACTGATGAGTTTGAAATAAATAAAAAAACGTGTAAAAGTTCAAGATTTGCGCTGCACCGATTCACGAGCTGCTGTTTCTGGACCTCACGTTCATATGAGTCTGAACGATTAGATGTCACGAGCGTAATCCCCAGCAAATGAAATAGGTTACATGTGGCTTTATGGTGTCTCAATCTCGCCTGTCAATGCTCTCTTCACTGTCATGTGGACGAACAATCAGCAAAATCCTACTTAAAAGATGATGTTTAAACGAGCGACAGTCCATTTAAATCATTTTACAGCCTAAGCAATGTTTACTTATTGTTAGAAATAAAGAAGCCTACATGAATAACGTTATAAATAGGCTACGTGTTGCATGGTAATATAGGCTACTGTTGCGTAAATGATCCAAGAGTGAACTGTGGGGTATAAGATTAAAAATATGTAAATATTTAATAACTTAAACTTTGTGTCCGGATGGTTGTTCAAGACGTAGCCTACTTGCAGTTGTATTGTGCAGCTCACACACAAACACTTCAGTCTCTTCAGATGACTGTTGTGGTGTAGCGCGCAAGCGGCCCCTGTTGACGGTCAAAGTAGTCGTAGGCTAAACAAATGTGTCTGGATTGGAACACACTTCAGCTGTGCAGTACGCACAGGAAAACATGGACAGGCCAGCGCAGCGTAAGTAAAATACAAGTAAAAGTTTGCTTTAAGTGGTTTATTAAAACAAATAAGTGTTACTTGTTGTACTTTTGCAAATTTTGGACTGACCGAGGCTAATTCGTGTATAGGCCTACTGGAAAGGAGACACATAGCCTACCTTAAGTTGTAACGTTTCCATTGTTGGTGCCAGGAAAGAAATACAGTTCACGGGCATTTTGTTACACGAAGTTATCACAATGGAACAGTATTGAATAGCTGCCCAGCCTTGCCAATTTGTCTAAAACGTTTTTTTGTCATGACTCTCATGGTTACTGCGACCTTTTTATTAGGCTATGTTTGACGACGAGGATCTATTTAGGCTATTTTAAATATAATTGACGATTTTTCTTTTTTAAACACCCTAGTTCTACTACTCCTATTGGAAAGCACGACGTCACGTGACATTCGCGCTCCATCGATGACCTCAGAGATGAGCCTGAACAGCATTTTAGAGATAGAACTGAACTTCAGCCAGTTGAGAAACAATAAGACAAAATCATTTAAATGCTTAAAAGTCATACTTTGTTATATTTGTTATATATAGACTAATGTTTATATTTAGCTTTTATTTTCATGAAAATTCAAACATTTGAGGGTGAATCTGGGAAACAATTGGGCTAATTAAACAGCAGAAATCAATGAGATAAATCAATGGAGATAAAAATTAAAACTTACACTACAAATATTGTCGTTAATACATTTTGAACATTTAAATTCATACATGTGACAGCAACCTGACATTTATATAAATAAATCTTATATATCATTTTATAAGAGTTTGAACTAGGTTTTTGAAAACATTATAGGCCTACAAAACCACTGCTGAGTAATTGGATGTTTGACTCAAATGCTTAGTCACTGATGTATAGCCCTTGAAACAACTTACCCGTGTGACAACTATTTCTCATACAGCTTTAGTCACATATTGAAATACCTTAGGTAGAAGTCAATGCATCATTATGACATGTTAGGTTATATATTCCCCAAGAGGTATACGTTAGCTTTTCACTTTGTATTCAGAGTCAGTGTGAATGAATAAACTCCCTGTGATTTCTGACTAAAGAAGATCTCACTAAAGGGAACGTCATCAATCTCCTGTCAGTCAGAACACACAGTATAACCTGTACCTTTGCTGCTTTGTAGTGCTTGATGGCGTCTTTCACCAGTACGAAGCACAATTTTATGTCCTGCCTTTTGATAAGTGCCACAAATTCCTCTGCAAGGACATAGAGTACCAACCGTTAATGCAAAGAATAAATCAAAAGGCAGCCCATGCCAAATACTGTGTAAGAGGCTCGATTTAAAAGTCACCACTTTGTGCAAAGGTACAAAGTTATGCAATGGATATTATGCATTTATCTTGTGAATTTCAACATGCAGCTGCATTTCATCTGGATTTTAATCAATTCAGTACTAATAGATCCCTCCAGTTGTGATGCCTTTGCTGGAATGCTTTTGAAAATGAATTTTCCCCCATGGCCCAGTTTACATTCTGTTATCATATCAGCCCCATCTGCTCAGTTGTCCAGATGTTAGCAGTGTGAGACAGACCACAGCCGTGATACTCAAAGGTGAACAACAGCTTAGTAGCAATAATATGAAATGGTGGTCAGTAAACCGACCCGCCAGTGAGTTTGACCCATTTTGATGACCTATTCCATTAAGATTTTTGTTTACGTGAACAAAGCGCATCAGCTGCACTACAATTTACTTGAGCTTTTTATCTTGATGAGGATCGTGTGATGATAGGTTGCCACAGTAACACAGAATGACAGTAAACCTACTTAGAAAATGAAATATACCACAATGGCCACATGTATATCAATCTTACCAACCCCATGACCGACTCCATGTCGCTAAATGATTATACACCACCCTTCACACATAAATCACATTCTGAGATGTCACCGCCAATATGCTGTAAGAAAACTTGCTCTTTTTACTCTTTTTTAAAAAAAAAATTTATGCGCTATACAGACGGGTGCAGAATTTGGTAAAAACCGCTGCTCAGCCTCTTTAAGAAAAAAAAAAGAAGTTGTATTTCAGTGCTATGTAGAGCTGGGCGATTTTTTCCCCTAAAAAACTCGATTTACGATTCGATTCGATTGGGTTTCCATGGGTTTACACGATTTGTTTGTCTGTTACGATATAGTCACTGTGTCAGATTACACGATTTTGACTCCTAAAAATGACTTTCCGACCAGTCATCGCGAGCCGTCTCACACACACTCATTCACTCGCACATATAAGCTCACTTACGCACGCGCGCACACACACACACACACACACACACACACGCACGCTCTCTCTCTCTCTCTCTCTCTCTCACACACACACACACACACACACACAGTCACACAAACTCGCTCACTCACTCACTCGCGAACACACGCTCTCACTCACTCTCCCTCACTCACTCACGCGCTGTCGTCGTGGAGGACCGTTAAAAAATTAAACATGCTAGTCTTTTTGTCGTGATGTCGTGAAGCATCGAGGGCTGCGCCGCAGGGAGCGTGCTACGGAAACCCTGAAGGAAGATTTGGCGAATGCAAAATGTATTGTACACTATACTGAAGAGGGGGAGAAAAAAATCTAAAAATATGAATCGATTTGACCTACCAACTCGATTTTGAAATCAAATCGATTTTTTTCCCAGCCCTAGTGCTATGCTAAAAAATCACCCAAGTTTGAGGCAATAGTCATAAAACAACAAATGTATCACTTTTGGCAAATGGCGTCTGTCAATCGGAGCAGTGGAAACCCCTTGGAAAAGTATGGAGTTTGGGAGCCTCAGTCAAAGCCTTTGTGACGTTGATCTATGGATAAAGTTGAGCAGAGGCGCTCTCGCTCAGTGTGAGTTGAATTTCTATGCAGGTGATGAATGAATGCGCTCTGCAGTGCGTGTCGTGGATGTATATCACTCTGCTCCATACAGGATGGAGAGATAAGTTACTGCTAACCTGCAATGTCGTTCTACACCTTCCATCAGGAAGGGGTCGTGAGCTCGGCTTGCTTCCATTACACAGACACAAATTTGCTGAAAGTTATTCTAGTTTTATAAAAGGTCAGCCCTGCAAATTCCCGATCAGATCTTAGGTGGCATGAGGCAGGCGTTTTCCTCCGAGTAGAGCTGTAGAGGACATTAATTGCGAACAAAGCCTCAAGCACTGCTTCAGTGTATTCAGTGGTACAGTGTAGTCTCAGCATGGGCACTGTGGTTCATTTAAGGAGACTCTTCCGTCACAGACGACTCAGTCAAAACATATTCATGAAAAATGTGCGCCATTGTGTCCAACCCTGACCTATCCCAATGAGTTACCTGCATTGAACACACCTCTGTCATTCAGGGGTCAGTTAGACAATGCTCTCTGAAAAGAAGCTGCTTTACAGCCTCTGAAATATTCACGAAAAAGCAGCAGGAAGATGAATGGGCGCCTGTGTCCCAGCTCAGGGCCCTTGTTAAAAGAAGGCGTTGATCGAGAGGTCAAAGCCGGAGAGAATTTTAAACATCCATTGGCCCAGGGCCCCCCGGGATCATTACAGCTCACTCCTGAAAGGAAGGAGAGCCGAGCCAAGAGCAAGAGAAGCCTAGCGCGGTGATATACGAGCATAATCATTTCTCGCTCTCCTCCTTTTTTTCCTCTAGGCAGGGCTGGCCCTCACTTCATCCTCTTGAATTTCGGTACAGCATATTCCACTGAAACCTCTGCAGCAGGCTCAAGCACTTTCTTTTCCTCTCAGCGGTCTTTTTAAAGGGATAGTTCAACTAAAAATCAGAGTTCTCTTATTACTTTTTCACCCTTATGTTGTTTCCAAACTTCAAAGTGGTTTTTTTTTCCCCCATGGAACAAAAAAGTAGTAATGTAAAAAAAAAAAAAGGTCCATATAACAAAAGTTCAATTCACCCAAAATAAAATAGCTCTATAAAAGTAGTGGGGGAAAGTATAAGTCAGAGTTATTCATAATCTTGCCGTCCCCTGAGGGTCAGCTATTGCCTGTTGTTCACAATATAAAAATGACGCTTCTTATTTAGTTACTTCACATGCAAGGTTCAATGCGTTTTGTCATCAACGCAGCATTTTTCGAATATGGACATAGATAAACTAAATAGTGTGGCAAATGTTTATGATGTTATTTTTTTAAGATTATATTATTTTAATCTAAATTTAATAAATTTTTTAATTTTGGTCTCACAAAGTTATTGTAAGACTTCAGAAGACAATTAATCATATGACAAATCATATAGGGTACAACAGGGCTAAAGGCGCACCAGGGTAAAAGGCACATTTGATTTGATTTTCCTCTAAACCACTATATGGCACAAAAACTTGCCGCAGCACTTTCCAAAACATTCTCATTTGGGGTAAAAGGCTAAAGGCTGTTAGGGCTAAAGGCACAATAAAAAATACATTTATAATGATAGCATGGAATATTATTAATATTATATTATTAAAATATATTTTATTGTTAATACATTACATTCGTATTCAATTATTTTCAATGCTTTCAGGATCTACTTAAAAAAAATGTTTCTGTATTTTCTAAAATGAACATTTTAATGACAGTATATTTATTGAACAAAATTGAATTATTTTATTTATCAACATGAACAGAAAAGAGTACAAACTTTGCTAAAGTTATTGTTTTGAACAGATATTAACTTAGTATTAAAAACATAATATTTTAGCTAAAGTGTTTATATCAATACTGTGTGCCTTTTGCCCCATGCTGGTGATCCTTACCCCATGTGTGGGGTAAAAGGCCAAACTTGCCACCTCACACAATTATAAGATTTTTAAACAAAATCTGTTGCTCCATCAATGTTCAATTCAAGCATTTTTTTTTTCTGCAATCACACACTATGGGAGTAGTGAAAAGCACATTTTTCTTAATGTGCACCTTTATACCCCTATATATAAATACTTTTACATTTTTAAAAATTATTATTATTTATTTAGCTGTTTTGGTGCTTGATAGACTCTGCTGGTCACTGTTGTTGTATGAAAAAAGCAGCAACAATTTTCCAAAAATATGGAAAAGTCATGGAATAGCTTTGGACTTGGTGAATTCCTTTAACTCACCATGTTTGTTTACTACGCGCTTTGCATTTTTAAACATTAGTGTTGTTGAGTAACACCAGTTTGATCCTAAGGAGGATGACACCTCAGAAATTGATAAACTAGATGATTATAACCCGTCATTAAGTGTGATAAATGCAGCTCTCGGATGTTGACAGAGTTGAATATTGCCTGTCAACATCAATCTTCACCCAAAAACGCAGCAATATTAATTCACTCACCTTATCCATGAAGCCTGATGGGAAGTACTGAGATATTGAAGCCACTGCTGCCACCTACTGGGTTGTTGCTGTATTAATTGTTGTGTTTGCTGTTGGGAGACGTGCTATGTGATTTGCCATGAAAAGTTCAAGTCCGATATTGAAAAATATCACATTTATTTTCATAGAAAATGTATATTTTACACAATTCTACACATGCACAGCCACACAATTGTCCATATCAGTAGACCAACGAGTCCTTTTTTCTCTCTTTAATTCACAGAGCGAACACAGAATTGCCGACTTGAGCATCTTTTCTTGAAGACACCATGGATAACACTTACACTGTTGAATATTAAATTTGAAAGCACTAAAAAAGTCTGTAAATTAAGTATAAACATTTATAAATTATCTACAAATGGAGTACAAAAGAGTAACCGAGAAATGAACACATCATCCAGTTACAACGAACACTCGGGATTCATGATAATAATAGAGATATTTCTGTTAAATGAAAATATATGTAATCTCTTTTATTTATTTTTCTTTTGGCAAAATGATGTTGCAAGCTATACAAGCAGCTGAACATTTCATACATTCCTTTTTGGCTATCCAACTTTTTATTATTATTATTATTATTATTATCATTTAATTAATTAGAACCTTCCATGTTTTTCTTCTATACAATAAATAAACTTAATTCACCCCAAATGAATGTCATTATATATATATATATAGGCTATATTAAAATGCTTAAATACATTTAAAGCTGCAGTCCGTAACTTTTTTGGGTTAAAAATGATCCAAAATACATTTTTGAGCAAGTACATAAACAGCCAGTGCTCAAAACTATCTGCTTGCCTTAGCTCGATTCAAAACGGTAAGCTTGTAATAATGTTTTTAATTCCAGTGGTACTGGTGGATTTCCGCCGTCATTACGTCAAATCTGTACACATAAAGAAGGTGTCTCGGCTAGTAGGCTATATTGCGTGTGAGGATGTTGGAGGTGGAGATTTATAGCCTTTTCTCACAGCACTTGATATAATTAAACTTTTCAATTTGATGGCGGATCCAGAAAGGTTCAAACGACAATCACCAGTGACAACTGGAGATTCACCCGTTGTAAAACGCAAAAGACGTCGGAGTGGCTACAGAAAAAAAGAGACTGCAACCGGGCCCATGCGAACACAAGGATAAATATCGGAAGGGCTTTTGAAAGGTGGCATGAACTCCGTGTTTTGAAGGGGTTCAGAACTGACGCAGAGACGGCTTTTTTTCTGCTGGACAGGTAAGACATAAGCGATCGTTAGATTTAATCAGCGCAATTTACTGCAATGCTTTTTTTCCCCTTAGTTGGTCAGAACAAAAGTGGATGTTAGCCTACTTACTTGTTCAGATGACATTTTATGGTGAAAATTCTTATGTTGGTCATACTTCCAAAAAGTAGAATCTGTGATTCCGAATGACAGGATCCACACCGGCGCGGCGACTGTCAGCCGAACATTCTCCTCAAAACATTGGATTCATCCGCGCTGTGCCGTGCCGAGGCACAACCCATGTAAAGTTGATAATTCTGTGAATACCTGCAATTGCAGATTTCAAACAGACATGGCGACAAAGAGGGAATACTACGGACTGCAGCTTTAAGATAATCTTTAAAGATTTCAAAAACTTTTTTTCTTTTTTTTTTTTCAACACACAGTAAGTACCCTGGATCAAACCATTCAAGAGTGCAATCTAAACCTAAGCGGCCACATTATTGAGATTCCACCAAATGTTGGCACAACTTCGCATTTCCAGTTGTGGGACAAGATGTTTTGTGTTAATGCAAAATAATTTGCCCTTAATGTAAACTACTATTATAGCTTGAGACAGCTGAGCCATCATAGGTAGTTTTGCCTGAGGGTATTTAACCTGTATTTTGGTAGCTGAGAATGTGTATTATATGGTCCTCAGCAAAGAGACTATAACAAAAAGATGTATCTACCACAGCAAGCAAAGACCCCAGGAAAAACAGCCAATGATAACAAGCAGCAAGGATATGCCATTTAGGCCTATAGATGATCTCATTATATCAGCCCAACCTATTTGTGTAAACCAGTGTTAAAGGGATAGTTCACCCAAAAATGAAATTTCTGTCATCATTTACTCACCCACATGTTGTTCCAAACCTTTGCGACTTTCTTTCTTCTGCAGAACATAAAAGACAATATTTTGAAAAATGTTGTGAAGAAAACAGTTTTGGTTATCATTGACCTCAATTGTATGACAAAAAAAGATTTTCATGTTCCACAGAAAAAATTTAATGAGTGAGTGAGTTATGACAAAATTTTAATTCTGGGGTGAAAACCCTTTAAGGGCCGTTCACACAGAACACGTTCTTGCGTTTAAAACTAAATTTTAAAAAAAAAAATGTTTTTTTAATTCCCGGGTTTTCGTCTTTTAACCTGATGCAACGTTTTAAAAACGCGACGCTCATTAGCATAATTTAATATGTAACACTGGAAAAAAATTTCCATTGTAAAAAAAACGTGTTCTGTGTAAACTAGCCTTCAGAAAGTGGAATTTAAAGGATAGTTCACCAGAAATGAAAATTTTGTCAAGATCACTATCGTCAGATACGATTGACAGTTAGCATACAGTTTGGATTGGCGGTATGGTTCTGTTCTGTGCAAGAACTCCCTGCGCATCCATGCAGCCTAGCATGGATAAGAGCAGGGAGAGCAGCAATAACCCCCCTTAGGGTAAACAGAACAGAACCAACATGAATTGCAGATATCATTAATGTCAATATTTTCATATACAACATAATTCGAGAATTTAGTCTGATTCAAGGGGAATCAGAATCCTGACTGACGAGAGGAGGAGCTGGGGATGGAGGAGGGTAATTTGCTCCTGAGAAAGGCGATAGCTGCTGATAATACTGAAGGAGCTTATATATGTATACAGTAATAGACGTCGTATTCGTGGATCAGCTGACGCGAGCTTGACTAACGTGACCTGCCAGAACTAACGCTACTTTTTTTGTCATCACTTACTTGTTCCAAACCTGTATGAGTTACCAACATTCTTCAAAATATCTTATTTCGTGTTCAACAGAAGAAAGGTTCACATGCAGGTTTGGAACAACTTGAGGGTGAGTAAATGATGACAATTTTTTCATTTTTTGGGCGAACTATCCCTTTAAGGAGACACCAAGACACAATATTTGCTTAAATGTTTCTTCTTGAGAAGACGGAACCACCCTTATTGACTTTAGAAAGGAACAGAAAACAACTTGTAATTAGCAGCACGTCACATTATCACAAAAGTTTATAACAACATTTGTCCCTTTTAAGTTTAAGGGGTTGCACGAACATGGATGCAGAGGGGACACACTCCATTCACCAAAACACACACAGATTGTGCGATTTGAAAGGCAAACACAGAAACTTTCCATTGTATTTTTATAACTTCAGAGTCATTCTCGTGATAACCACGGGATAGGGAGCAAGCAAAAGAGAGAATACTTGGCAAAGACTGATGTATGGAGACATCAGATGTAGGTAATATACTGTACTTACTGAGTTTAGATGAAGGCCACAGCAATGTTTAAAAGGATTTGCTCATAGACTGTCCTGGTCAGTAATGCGTTTTTGCACATTGCCCATCTTTCTAAAATGGTTTTAAATGGAAATATATTATTTTATTGTAGTCCTTTTTGTATTTCGGACTAATGCACTTGATATGGTTTGGAGGTTAGCATATACTGCTATTTGACGCACAACGTCAGGCCATATTTGAAGTGCTTTTTGAACCGTTTCTATATTCATCACTAAATGCAATACCAAACATTAAAATCTGAGATTAAATATTTTGCTCAAAATCCAGCACTTTGATTTTAAAAATGGAAATAGCAACTGAAGTAGGCTAATTCTTTAAATATAACATCTTTTTGTCCTCTACATCACAGTATGGAAAGATGCTTTTATTCTGACAGCCAATTAGCAAACTCACTGACATGTGAGTGACATCTTTATATATGTCATTCCTTTTCATCTGGATATTAGATCTATTTCATAATGTGTACGTGGCATGTTAATGGGAAAGTTTTCTCTTTGTTTTGTTTTTTTTGTTTTTTTAAATCCTAGTTTTTATTGACACATTGGGGATTGGCTGTTTCCCTTTTGAGATAGAAATCTGTATGCTGTTGTAGTCCTATGAAATTGAAATCAAACTCATACTTTTACTTTGAGAACTTTTGGAGCAGTTTCTTCCCCTTAGAGAGCAGACCTTTTTTCTTTTTAGACGCCAGGTCTCGTGGACCCCTGGCTGGGCTCAGCTGCCTGACTGGGCCAACAGGAAGCAAAGGACGCACAGTGGGAGAGGCAGGTCTTCCAGGGGCCGGAGCTGGCACTGTACTTTCCACAGGCACCTAATGAAACATCCATGGGGAAGGGAAAATTGTGGGATATTACACAGCAAGTCTATCGTTTGCCTTATCATCTGCCTTCTTCTCAGTAGCAGAGCAGCAGAGTTTTAAAACAAATGATTTGAAATGTGCCAAGAAAGTAAGAGCAAAAATCATATTACTACTCACAGATTGGAACTCTAGAGAAAAGGCAGATAATATGGCTGGTTCCTGAATTAACTCAACTGTGTTATTAATTTTTTTTCTTGGCTGCTATAAGAAAGATAAGAAATAGTCCTTAATTTAATTTCTGTTTGAATTGTTATTAGAAACCTCTAAAAGTCAAGGGATCTTATATTCTATTAAAGCATCAAAATAGACACACAGCACGGAAACCAACTGCAGATACCATACAAGTCTAGTGCACTGGCATATTAAGCAGAAAAGTCTGTGTTTTTGAAGATAGAAAAAGGAAAATAAATAATCTGAATAAATGAAAATTATTAAGCAGATAAACCTGAAACAAACCTCATCTTTAGATGAAAACGTATAAATAAATCAACTTGCTCATATGCTACATATAAAAGCAATATGATAGAAAACTCCAAATAGATAATTTAGCCGTAGAAAGTCCATAAAAAATCTGCATAAAATCCCTTGCATGAGACTGATCACTGGTATCGCCAGTTGCTTAACTTACCTAGCAAGACCAAAGTCTGCTAGGGTGGGAAATGAACAATATTCCTCAGCTTTTTTCTTTTTTGGCAAAGCCGGTGGGGAAAAACGGAAATTAGAAAGCAGCGACATCATAAAAAAAAATCCAAAACATCAATTATGAGGAGAAAAAAAACAACACCACCACGTACACATAAATGAATATAAATGTCCACTAGCAAAAAATACATATTTGTCTCAGTTTTTCATTTATTTTGATTTATTGTAATTACATCATGACTGTTATCATTTTAGTCTCTCTGGAAGAGATGAGAATGAGTAATATTTATATGTTCTGCTAGTTCATATGATCTGAAAAATATAGGTTTTTTTTTGACAATGTGCAATATACAAAAAGAAACAAAGCCTCTTCAAAGAAATACAACATTTGGGGTAATGTAGTTTACTTTTATATAAAAGCTACAGGTCTGTTCTGAAAAAAAAAACCGAAAAAAAACAACAACAAAAAACAGGCATGCGTCAACTACGTGAGTTTCCAAATCAGTCTTTTAACAGGGTCACAAATCATGAGCCACGGACCCTATGGACTTCACAAAGCACTTTGACTAATGCAAACAGCTTCACTTAAGTAGGGTTTTGTGTTTCAGTGCAAAGATGCTTTATGCTTTATTCAAAGTCCGGTGCAGGAACAGAATTTGGCCTTTTCCACAAGTCCTCTGGCGGCTCTACGAACATTCGCTCTCTTAAAAGAGTCACGTTCGTACCTGTCTCTCTATGTTCTCAAAAAAAAGGCTCTGTTTGCAGTGGGCTTTGCTTCTCCCTTTCCTAGAGCAAGAAAGGTTGGACTGGAAACCACCACCACGGTCACATAACGAAAAAACAAACAAGCACAAGAAAACACAGAGACGGCGAGTGGACCGAAACTCAAACGGAGGATGAATGGACACAGGGCCTAGCGCTGAGAACGGCGATGGTGTACCCGTTTGGCCTCTGGGCGCGGAGCCGGTACCGGATTGGGCTCGTCCTGACCGTGCTGGGAGGGAGTGTCCGTCAGATAGACCTCCACGTCATCAGGCACTTCTTCAAGAAAGTTGGATGGAACCAAGCCCCGATGTCCATTCAGCTCACCCTGAGAGTCAGAAAAACGTACAATGCCGTAGGCTCAGAATAAAACAGAGTGAGTGGTCAGCACAACGATACTTACATAATAGAAGCCATCTTCATCTATATCCCCAAAAACAGCAATGATGTCACCAGCACAGAACGTCAGTTCAGCCTGCCACAGAAAGCACATGATCAGCAACTATTCACAAATGCACATTCAGCAGATTGAAAACCTGACTATATATATATATATGTACAGTATCTCACAAAAGTGAGTACACCTCTCACATTTCAGCAAACATTTTAGTATATCTTCTCAAGGGACAATACTATAGAAATGAAACTTGGATATATTTTAGAGTAGTCAATGTGCTGCTTGTATAGCAGTATATTTACTGTCCTCTGAAAATAACTCAACATACAGCCATTATTGTCAAAATAGCTGGCAACAAAAGTGAGCACACCCTAAGTGATAATAGCTGTACGTCGTTTAACCATGCAAAGCCACCTATGTCCTATTCATCATGTCCATGTTTTTGTCTGCTTGACAGGACCATATAAATGTGTGTATCTTTTATTAGAGCAGTTACAATTTGTGCTTTAATTACAATTCTCTCATACTGACCACTGGATGTTCAACATGACACCTCATGGCAAAGAACTCTCTAAGGATTTGAGAATTAGAATTGTTGCTCTCCACAAAGTTGACCTAGGCTATAAGAAGATCGGTAACACCCTGAAACTTAGTTACAGTACAGGCCAGGGTTATACAGAGGTTTTCCAAGACGGGTTCCACTTGGAACAGTTTGCACGGCCGTCATCCCAGAAGGAAGCCTCTTCTGAAGCTGGCTCACAAGAAAGCCAGCAAACAGTTTGCTGAAAGCAACCTGTCCAAGAGCATGAATTACTGGAACCATGTCCTGTGGTCTGATGAGATTAAGATAAACTTGTTTGGCTCAGATGGTGTCCAGCATGTGTGGCGACGCCCTGGTAAGGAGTACCAAGAAAATTGTGTATTGCCTACAGTCGAGCATGGCGGTGGTAGCATCATGGTCTGGGGCTACATGAGCGCTGCTGGTACTGGGGAGCTGAGCTTCATTGAGGGAAACGTGGATTCCAACATGTACTGTGACATTCTGAAGCAGAACACGATGCCCTCCCTTCAGAAACAGGGCCGAACGACATGATAACGACCCCAAACACACCGCCAAGATGACAACTGCCTTGCTGAGGAAGCTGAAGGTGAATGTGGAGTGGCCAAGTATGTCTCCAGACCTGATCCCTATTGAGCACCTGTGGGGCGTCCTCAAGTGGAAGGTGGAGAAGCACCATGTGTCTAACATCCAGCAGCTCCATGATGTCATTATGAAGGAGTGGAAGAGGATCCCAGCAACAACATGTGCAGCTCTGGTGAATTTCATGCCCAGGAGGATTAAGGCAGTGCTCGATAACAATGGTGGACACTTTGGACACAGTTTTGACATGGTCACTTAGGGTGTACTCACTTTTGTTTCCAGCTATTTTGTCAATAATGGCTGTGTGTTGAGTTATTTTCAGAGGACAGTAAATATATACTGCTATACAAGCAGCACATTGACTACTCTAAAATATATCCAAGTTTCATTTCTATAGTATTGTCCCTTGAGAAGATACACTAAAATGTTTGCTGAAATGTGAGGGGTGTACTCACTTTTGTGAGATACTTTATATATATATATTGGAGTGTGTGTTTAACACCTCAACATCCACATTTGGGGAGCTCTCTCTGGGGTCGTAGTCGTACAGGGCAACCATTCTTCTTGTGGCCACTGGGTGGCGACCTCTCCTGTTTTGTTCTGACGGGAGAGAGAATCAGTTTCTTTGTGGGATAGGCAGGCTATGTATAAAATAACATTTGACTGGTTAGCATGATCCAGTTACTGGTAGAATGCTCTGCACTGATGACCATAAATGTAGCCATGTATTCAATATAATCTAACAAAGTACAAAAAAAACAAACAAAAAAAGTTTGTGGTCAGTAAGATGTTTTTAAATACATGTATACTTTTAAGGGCCGTTCACATCAAGTACAATAATTATAATGATGATGACTATAAAGTTTTAATAATTGTTTTAATTGTATGAGAATAGGGAAGTCCACACCACAACTATAATGATAACGACACAAGTAAGAATATCATTTGAAATCACTTTCAGAATGATTTTTTCCAGCTGAGGAATGATTGAATTGACATTGCCAAATCAGAATCTATCCTTCTTTAAAGAGCTCAAGCATGTAAAGTGGCAAATGACACAACTTGCTCATGATAAACAGAGCGTTTTCGTGTGCTGGTGGGTACGCTAATACAGTTATCATTATAGTTATCATCCTTGGTGTGAACAAGCCTTTATTTAGCAAGAATGTATTCAGTTTAACAAAAGTGACAAATTCTGTTTCAAATAAATGCTGTTATTTTGAACTTTATATTCATCAAAGAATAAAGGAAAAAATGTATCACAGTGTTCACAAAAAATATTAAGCAGCACAACTATTTTAATTTGTAATAATATTTCACAATATTATGTTTTAACTGTATCAAATAAATGCAGCATTGGTGAGAAAAAGAGACTTATTTTAAAAACATTACAAAATCGTACCGACCCAAAACCTTGTAACAATAAGTTTGCAAATCTTTAATATTTTTGTCATTATAATAAGTTTAGATAACTGTGACAGGAAAAACACCAACCAATTCTGTCCACAGGGGTATTGAGAGGGAGAAATCCTTGTTTCATGAGCTGCTCCATAGTCTCATCATCCTCAGCACGGATTTCCGACACCATGTTACAGGGAATAAGTCCAGACCTACCTCGGATCTCCCCACGATAAAAGCCATCATTATCCTTATCGCCATACACCTTAGACACACAGACAGAGGGATGCTGAAACAATGGAAGGGCCATTTAACAACTGATCATTAATCATCCATCTGAGCAGTACCTTTATTATCTGACCCTCTTTAAAAGGGAGTTCCTCATCCGCTGCGTCAGGGTTAGGGGACATGGAGAGAGGGTCATAGTCGAAGAGGGCCACAAAGATTCGAAACGGCTCCTCCTGCTCAGATTCATCATAGTACGGAGGAGAACGCCGGCATCGGTCCCTGTATCCATCTACAATGAGAAAGATAGGTAAAAAAACAAGTTGTCTAGTAGACAGATTTAAGTGGCACCATATTATCCTTATACATGGATAATTGGAAAGCCGTGTTCTGCAGTGTGATATAAAACATTTTTTTTTATTTAACGATTTTTCTAATTATTGTACATTTACTGTTATGCTACTTATATTAATTGAGATAAAATGTATTATTTTTATTAATATTTGAAGGCATGCTCATAAAAAAAACATTTGTCACTTTGAAGGTCCATTTGACCAAACTGAAGGGGAAAAAAAAATCTAAAAAAGTCATTAAAATTGTGATATATAATCACAATGAATAATTATTGTAAATAAATTATAAAAAGAGGTTGAGCTGCTTAATATTTTTTTGTTGAAACTGATAAAAGATATCAGCATTCTTTGATGATGAATAGTACATTCAAAAGAACAGCATTTACTTATAATATAATTTATAATATAAATCTTTTGTAAGAAAAATGTCTTTACTGCTGTGGTGTAAAGTATTTGAGTAAATGTAATTAGTTACTGTACTTAAGTATATCTTTGGCTACTTTGTAGTTTATATAAAACAACTTTTACTCCCTACTTGACTACATTTTTGAATAAGAATTTGTACTTTTACTCCAATACATTTGTAATGAGCAATGCAATTACTTGTTACATTTTGCATGGCACCTAACATTGTCAGCAGCAGTTTATTACTGCTACAAAAGAAGCGATATCACCATCTACAGGGCATTGAAGATACTATATCTTGTGTGATTTGCCCTTGTTCACCCAAACTTGTCAACAAGGTTACTTTACAATGAATGCAAACGCATGGTAGTCGTGAATTGCAGGTGTTTCATTTATGGGGTGAGGAAACCAGCACGTCCAGTACAAGTAGGCTTTGAATATTTATTTTTACCTAACATTATTTTATTTATTCGTTATATTGAAAAGAACATTTTAAAGGATATTGGTTTACTTACAGTATGCTCCTTCATGAGCACTTGAGCTTAACTGAGACTTTAGTGTTTGTAGATGTTTAAGAGGTTAAGTGGACGTTTAAGTGGCTGTTGTCGACCTTGATTTATTGCAATATTTACAGTAGGTGTTCAGTTTTATTTTGATTTTAGAAAAAGAAACGTGATTGCTCTCCTCACAAATCATCTGTTTCTTGTTTTCACTGACATATCTCTTAGGAGTTGAGGACTAGTGCATCTTTGAGCCTACATTCAGCTACACGAGGTACTGTATATGAGTTTACTCATACAAGTAAAATACCTAAAGGGATAATTCACCCACAAATATCTTCTTTTATATATATATATATATATATAATTTAAAAATATGTCTGTCATCATTTACTCACCCTCAAATTGTTCAAAATCAATTGTTCACCCTCAAATCAAGAATATACTAAATTTACAAAACAATATACAAAACATATTTTGTGTTCAGCGGAAGAAAGAAACTCATTTAGGTTTGGAACAACTTGAGGGTGAGTAAATGATGACAGAATTTTTGGGTGAACTATCCCTTTAAGTACTGTTAAAATCAGATCCTCTAAGACATTTACTCGAGTCATATTGGAATTGGTGACTTGAAACTTGTAATGGAGTCATTTTCACCGTAAGGTATATGTACTTTTACTCCAGTGTGGTTTTCAGGTACTCTTTACACCTGCTTTACTGTCACTATTAAACAGTTTAATGCATCCTTTCTAAATAAAAGTATTAATTTAAAAAAACATTCTGACTGAATTCATTAATCTCAATAGCAAAATGTGTCACAATCAACCTGATATATTCATATATATATTATCATATTATCAATATTACACCTGGTCCTGTAATGCAGCACCATACACAGTAGGCATGACTTGATGGTATAAGCTTACAAGACTTTTTAAAGGATCCAGAGGATATTTTGAAGCAAGTAACAAACAGTATAAATATTATTATC
Organism: Squalius cephalus; assembly: GCF_949319135.1. Lineage (NCBI taxonomy): Eukaryota > Metazoa > Chordata > Actinopteri > Cypriniformes > Leuciscidae > Squalius > Squalius cephalus. The sequence goes on along the minus strand of NC_137138.1, from coordinate 13,829,212 downwards.
TCCGTGTATAATAATGGAAAGTGTGAATAAGCATGCAATTCAGTCCAATGGAGTGAAATTACGCTCCATACTTGCACAATCCATTTATTTGCCAAACACATCTTGGGTGGGTTGAAAGAAACAGACATTTCTTACAGTAATATGATGGCCATGATGTGTGTCACTGTGTGTGTTTGCCTGTGTGTGTGGGTATGTGGCGATTGGGAGTGAAACACCCATATGGCAGCCAATTACAGATGAACAGCAAGCCAAACATGAAGCTCCTGACAGGCGCACACACAGACAGAGAGAGAGAGAGAGAGGGAGCACGCAGTCTGAGCTACTGTAACCATGCAGAGATCTGGATCTGAGAAAGACCCATCAGATGGGGCAAATTAGTCCCGGATAAAACTACACCTGTTTCCTTTTCTCCCTGACGCATCTACGGAGCTGTGCTAGATTGTGATTCCAACATGCCCAATGTGCATTCCACACAGTTGCCTTTGCAGTCGATGCCAAGGAACCGTTTGCGTTCTCTTCCTGGTCAACCATTATGTACATATTTGATGGCATTCGTTCGGCGTGAGATGCCACCCTTTAACTTTCACCATTCAGTCATGCATGGCCAAAGTAAAAGAATGAGAGTGGTCAGGTTGAAAAGAGGGAGGTTTGGCAGGCATCCATTGGTGGGGCAGTGCAAAGGGGGAGGAGCATTCTCTGTGCAAACATGTTGCTAATGGCTATCTTACAGCACCACTTCCAACACAAGCTTCCATCTTGGTGCAGTCCAGTGCAGTTTCATGCGTTTGGCCATTTTCTTTCTCCTCGGACCCCACTCTAAATGCTGCAGCTTCAACACGTACCATAAGGCGGCCTGCGTCCCCCGTGCCTCCGGGAGGAACATGTCCTGTGCCGCGCTACACTGCCATAGTAAACATCCTCCTTGACGGGAGAGAGGTTCCCTTCACTGTTACTCTCAGTGGTTATCTCTGAGGGAAACACCAATCAAAGAGTCGTTATACCATGCGAAGGCTTTTCCGCGTCAACCTCCCCAGGCTGGAGACACCTAACTACACTGGCATCTCTATGGGAAACCTTGGCTGCGTCCGAAAGCTTAGGCAGCTGACTTGTTGCCTTGCTGCCCTATCAGGCAATGACTTTGCAGGCAGCATTTGCGTATGAAGGTACCTCCCGAAACTTGTGATTTCGGACGCACTTTTTTGAAGCAGCATAACAGTTTAACGATCTACAACAAAATAGAGAGAGCTCTGGTGGTAACTAAACAAATATTTAATTACAACAATATTAACTTCTCACTAGAAATGACATCAAAAGTGGAAAAGGTTGGTCAAAAACATACATTTATACACAAACTGACCACCAACCGCAACTTTTTTATTTAGAAGCTCAACTGTCACAGAACTGAACGCACAGGATTGTGGGATATTATCTATGCTGCCTTCAAAAATGTATCAGATGAAGGTATCCCAAAAGACTGGATGAGACACGATCACTGGATTCGGACATGCCTTGTTGCCTTCCTACCTCTATATTGCTGCCGGCAGAGCCAGCATTTTTTAGATTTCGGACGCAGCCCTTAAGAGAGACGTAAAGATTCAGAAAGGGTTATAATGGCTGAAAGCAACAGGATATGGTTATGGTTGGAACACACAGTGGTGGTCTGGTACACATTGACAAGCTTATGGACGTTTAACAGTTCAAAAAGAGACAATGTGGAGCAGGAGGACAGACAGGCCCTGAAAGCAAGTCTTGGACTAGGAGCTGGACCTGTCTCTTACTAGGAGAGCACTGACCAATGGATGGGACCGTGAGGGGTCGGCGCTGAGGTTGAGGACCTCGGTGAGATGGCTTCCGGTATGAGTCCCGATCCAGCTGACTCGAAGATTGAGTGCTGCCACCGGTCTTGAATCGGGAAGAAAGCAAAGTAGTTACAGCCATGCAAACCAGGATGTCATTGGGATATTGTGAGATGTCTTTTGCTTTCTGCGATACCTTAAGTGCATTGTGGGAGTTTCGTCGCCTGCCTTCTTCGTGCTGCATTTCAGAATACAACTCCTCCTCGTCCTCTTCCATGATGTCTGAGAGGTCCGAGCCTCGACTGCTGTCCGTATGATACTCCTCGCTGTGACTGTAATGAGACTGTGAAATGCAGATTGTGAGAGAAAATGACAATCCAAAGCTAATACAACAAACCAAAGCATTCAATGCTGACATTCGCCTCTTATGCCTGTGGTTGTATGGTAAGGCAATCACTTCAACTGCCATACCTGCCTGCCCAGCTCTGAGCCCCTGAGGAAGTCATCCACAGATGCTCCTCTTCTGCAGGCCTGATAGCTTTCCTCATCCTCTTCCTCATCTGAATTTTGAGAGTAAAAGCCCTGGCTTCTCCTCTCCATCTAAATATATTAAAGTACTTTCAGAAGTCTTAATAAAGAGATCTGACAGTAACGCTGAGGTTAAGTACTGACAAAATATCTAATCTTCTGTATGTTCATGAACCCTTTTAAAGAGTTCTCATTTGCACATATTAACCCTAGAATGCATACACAGGTCAAATTGACCCGATAGGGTGTTGTTATTTGATTATTTTGATTAATTGATATTTGATGTATTCCTCATAAATATTGAGCCTCAGCAAAACTATATGTGTTCATAGGATCAGAAAAACTACCCCAAGTCTTCATAAAGGGGGTCAAAATGACATCCTATTCTAACTTACCATGGGTTTTTTGTCAATAATAATAATAATAAAAAAATGTATCACATTTGTCTATCCACAAAATAATCTATAAATAAATTATTATAGATTTGCTAAATAATCTATAAACAAAATAATCTATAAATTAAAAGTTGCCAGTAAATTCAAATTTCTCACATAAACAAGTTAGTTATAGTTATTAGGTATATTTAATTACTGTTTTATTGTGTATGTACATGGAAAAGAACATAACAGAAACATTTAAACATGCATATAATCATATTCATAATACTGTTAAGTATACACTGTAAATATATAATAAATTAATTACACTTAAAGCGATAGTTCACCCAAAAATGATCATTTAATCACTCTCTTGTGGTTCCAAACCCATAAGACTTTGGTAAATATTTGATCAATATATAGACTTTGGTCACTTTTTACGATGAACACATGTAACTAGGCTTCTATTCAAACACACATACATAAAGTGCAACACATTTGGTAAACACAGATGTTTGTGTGTGTGTGTCACACCTAGTCATTGGTTCTTGTGCATCATGCATACACGTTTGAGTTTTTGTGTTTACCAAATGTGATGTGCTCTATATATGTGTGTGTCGATCATTGTTTAGATGTAAATAAAATTCTAAATTAAATTTGTTCATTATATATAAAGCTGTAATTTCTCCTTACAATATTTGGCTTACCGTTCGATTCATATGAGTTCATTTTACAACGCCTTTTTGGATCTTCTAAGTTTTGGTAACCTGGAGTTTCAATGGAAGGACAGAAACCACACAGGTTTCATTAAAAAAATATCTTTGGGTTTGGAATGACATGAGTAAATGATGACAGAATTTTATTATTTGGGTTAACTAACTAAGAATATAAAAATCTAAATAAAATTTAAATAAAAGTATAAATTAAAAAATAAATAAAATATATAATAATAATAATAAAAATAATAATTAAAAAATGACTCCAACATGGGTCGTTTTGACCCCCATTATTCATGTAGGTTTTTTTGGGTCATGCATTCTAGGGTTAAGGTTGGTTTGCAACCACTGTACATTACATGCTTTTTGCTGACTTGACTCACCCGTCCACTCTCTGCAGCCACTCTTTGGGCTGCCTCTCTGGCAATAGCCTTGGCCACAGTGTCAGGAATAAGCGTACCCCTGGGCTGAGGGAGGATCCTTTGAGGTGACGGGGAACGGCGGTTCGGGCAGGGCGGGGCATCCAGGGTGTGTCCGTGTGGCAGGCCTGTGGGCATGCCTGATGGGGAGCATCCGGGCTCCCATGGCTGAGGTGGGCCCCCTCCATGATTAATCATTCCTGGCCCTGGCTCTTTGGTTTCCAGCTCTCTGGCACTTAGTGGTCTTTGGGATTGGGGAAGGGCCAGTTGAGGAATGTGAGGCTGGGGCATCGGGATAGCTGGCTGGGGATGGAGCATGGGTATGGGCGGCTGGGGTTGGAGCATGGCCATGGGCTGCTGGGGTTGAGGCATAGGCATGGGCTGCTGGGGTTGGGGCATGGGCATGGACGATTGAGGCTGGGGCATTTGCATGGTGTGCTGAGGTTGAGGGATTGGGTGTGGTTGTAAAAGCTGGAGGTGGGGTGGAGAGGGCTGTGTGGGATGGGGCATACGGTGGGGATGGAGGTGAGATGGGGGCTGGTTGGGTCGAACGGTGAGGGGTTGGAGATGGCTGGGTGGTTGAGGTCCAGGGTGAGGTGGAAGGGACCGTATTTGGGGATGGGGAGGCATCGTTTGGGACTGCTGGGGTGGGAGAGAGGACTGCATGTGGTGAGAAGGAGGGAGGGCTTTAGGAGGAGGCACCAGCAGGTGGTTTGGAATGACGGCGACATGGGAGTCTTGAGATTCCCCTTGTGCTGATAAAGTCCTGACGATAACTTCACGGGCCTCCAAGCACTGTAGACGGTTCAGCTCTACTGCCACATAGTCTGCCATTGGATACAACACCTCAGCGATCTGAAACGGCATTAGTTTTAGCATTAAGGTGCAGTCACATTTACCATGGTTCAGTTCATTTTTCATGGGCGAAATCCAGTAATTTCAGTAGGAATCCACACAATTAGGAAAGATTTCCCCATGCAGATTTCGAGGGATTAAGTTGATCCAGCAAATTTGCTGCGTTGAGCAACAGAAAGCTGATTGCTTTGAAAGTAACTTCTGTGTGAGCCGTGCTTTGTACAACACTAGTGCACTACTGACAATAGACAATGGACCTTTTTTCCAACAAAATTTCACTAATTTGACTGGACAAAAGTTTAGAATCAACATTCTCATTAATCACCCAAATAACATAAAAGAAAGACCTTTAAAATTCATTACACAAAAACACCAGAAACAACGAATTCAAATGTTTGGAACCACCCTTCTCCACCAACAGGGGGCATCATTATGACTTTTTGATAAAAATAGGTCTTGATGACTTTTAGCCTCCATGCAGCCAAGAACTGTTCTGTCACATAATGTAAATGTCACCACTGATATGACTGCTGAAGTGCTGATGCACACATACTTACCCTCTGACCCTTAGTGCACACTGCATAGCCAATGACACTTGCACCATTGGAGGTTCCCATAGGTGTCATTAGAGGGGGCTTCCAACGCACTTGAAGGACCCCTGGGGCGTGTCCACACTGGACCTGGACTTCTTGAGGAGGCAGAGGGGGTCCTGGGGAGGGACAGACAGCAACCAGATATTTACAGTAATAAATGCATGATATTTAGAAAGGATTGTGTTCACTGGATTAATTTGCTTGAGCTCAAGTTTACAGTAATATGGTCATTCCAACAGCTCCACAGCTGAATAATGGCACAAGGGCATATATTACTTCCAAGTATCTCAGCTAATTAATTAATCCAATTAGCCTCACTAAATCTTTTTCTGTTGCCTTCGACTATGTTAAGTGGAGTGTTGTGCAACAAAGAACAACAAAAATAGCTGTTTTCTGTCTATCTCAGGGAAGACTGTGTTTGCTCTGTTTAGGTCAGATGTGAGTGTCAGCCTTAGTGGGTAAAAATACTGATTTTCTGATCTTCATTTAATAAATCCGGATGTCGATTCTTGTAATGCCAAGATCAGTATTTTACTCTTTGCCTATTTTCAGTGGCTGTGGGAAAATCTGTTTGTTCAGCAGCACTTTCTGCAACTGCATTCTACTGAGCTAACTCTACTGTACACTTTAGAACCTGTTAATGTTAAAAAAAAAAGAACAAGATTATTTTCCTAATGTACTAAGCTAGAAGGTTCCCCGTAATAGTGTTCCAAGCAATCCTGCTCCCCTACTGCTCATTTTACCAGAGCTATGAATGTGTTTTCACTGTATGTATTGAATGTGATGCAATCAAAAACTGTAGCCTATACTGCAAAAATAATGGACTTTCTTTTTAGTTATTCTCACAGGCTGCAAAATCAAGCATTCAACACAACTATTCTAGTCCACCTCAAGAACAATTTACTCGTTTTTTTTTAAGTGAGTAAGAAACATATAGTGTAGGTTGAATATTGTTGTTCAATTCACTATCAAATGACTCTTATGAACTGGTTCTTTCAAGTGAATCCAAAACACACAGCAAAACATGTTAGTCTGATTCACAAACAAATGACTCTTTTGAACTGGTTCTTTTTAGTAAATCAAACACAAACAGCGCAACAGTGTAGTTTAATTTACGAACGAACGACACATATCAGCAGGTTCTTTAAATAAATAGTTAAAAAACAGCAATATCAGAGTAACATTAAATAATACCTTATAAATGAAATACACTCAAATGAATCACAAATAAATCAAATTGGATCTGATATGAATTTGTGGATCACAATCTAATCTAAAAAACAAAAGTCATCCTATGCATCTCAATCGCTCAACATTGGCGCAATATCTGAACAATATTAGAGTTGAAACTTGCCTGCAGCCTGGGTGCAGAACTCCACCCCAGCCTCTCTCTTCTCTCTCTGCTCCAGGGGCATGTGCCAGGGCACCTGGTGAGGTTTGGCCAACACTTTTACCTTGTACACTGTGGCGGCCTTCAGGTTCACAAAACGCAGTTTGTAAGAGCACGGCTTGACCACAGCATGCTCCACACCATCTAAGTGCACAACATGTGAGTAGTTACTATTACTGGGCAGCCACGAAAGTTCAGCGGAGTCCCGCAAGATGTCGTCCATGCGCAGGCCAGTGGGGGCCACCACAACATTGCGGCCCACCAGCAAGGTGCAGCGCAACTCATCGGAAAGACCCCTGTCTGTCACGCTCTGTACCGACACACGGTAGGTACAAGCAGCCAAGTCTAGCTTCTCAAGAAGCAGTTTGGTCCTGCCCCCAAATGGCACAGAGGAACGTACTTCCCCATCCACTAAGATATTGTAGCCGTTGATGTTGCCCCAACCGAGGGGCACCAGAGGCGCTTCCCAGGCCACTATCACACTTCTTGCCAGCTGTTTGATCAGGTTGATCTTCCTAGGGTAAGGCACGATGTTGTCGCCCAGCTCCTCTCCGTCCAGAGTGCCTGTCCCGTTGCTGCAGTGGCCGAGGGCATCACTGCTAAGGCTGTCCAGAGGAGCAGCTCCATCTATGGCAGTCAGGCTCAGACAGCTCTGCTCCAGCCTGCCCTGCTCCTCTTCTCCGTCAATAGATGGCTTTTCCTTGTCCTGGACAAACTCCACAAAATTAGAGGGAACCAGGCCACGCTGCCCATCTAACAGCTCTCCTGGAACAAAGACAAAAAGAAAGATCTTATAAGCTGCAACAGATCTCATTACATAAAATGTAATTGTGATGAATTTTGTAAGCATGTCATTATAATACACACTGTCAGGTAATGCTTACTGATTAAATTCACTTATCTATGTCTTATTTATCCTCTAGTGTCCATTAGCAAATAAGTTGTTAGGATTTTTTTTAGATGTTGGATGATTATAGATCTGGGGCCTCATGTGTAAACATCTCAGGTCACGCATGTAAGCATGGTTCCCTGAGAAGTGAAACGAGACACCTAGAGGACACTTTGGGCATGGCCAGTGTCTGAAGCACATGTGAAAACAGGACAATGAACTTGATATTGGCTACTAATGATGCGGCTGGGAGTATAAAATGGGCACCTTTAGAACAGGTCATCCACTTCTTTATCTGAAGGAGACATGCACAGGAATACCTGAAGCAAGGAGACGCAGTGTCTCGTTCCCCTTCTCAGGGAACCATGGTTACATGCGTAACCTGAGACGTTCCCCTTCGAATGGGAACTGGCACTGTGTCCCCTCAAGGACACTTTGGTGAATGAATGCCCACTCCGCCATGCTGAAGGGATGTGTGCCTCATCGGCTCACATTAAAGTCAAATACTCTAAAGGTGTATCCATCCCTGAGGTACACACCAGCGGCTCATGACTATATCCCTACGGCCAAAGCTAGAGCTGCATACTCTATTAGAGAAAGTCCAGGCTTGGGCTAGGGCTGGGAGATAAAACGGTATCAGTATTTATCGACGTTACACCATTGTCGGTAACGATATAAAAAATGTTCGATATAGCGCTCAATATTTTCATTAAAATGCGCGCCCATCGCCCGTAGATCTTAGGGGCTGTTCACATATCGCATCTAAAAACGCGTGGAAAGCGCGGCTGTGTCGCTTTCTCCTCCTTTCCAAAGAGCTTGCGCTCCCGTGGCGTCTGTCGTTGCTATGCAACCATGAACTGCGCTCTCCACATAATGTTGACTGAAGGTGCGCATTCCATTCGAACGTGATTTGTAAGTGGACTGCGAAGATAAAGATGGCGCGACCACCACAACGTTGCCCAACATCAAATGGCAAACGTAATGAAAACGGAACGAAAACTACTACTCATTATTTTGTGCTTCACGCTCAGTTTGGACCAATGTCAGTGCAGCGAGATCCGATCTTGATCAAGCAACACTGTTACTACACAGCACTAAGATCCAGTAAAGAAAGCATTTGAATTTGCCACAGAAGTAATAACATCACTGCGAGATCTAGTGAGAAGCATTCAAATTTATCTGTTATTAACCGTAGATCTCTATTAGATCAAACAGCGCTGGCGTGGAAACCAGGAGAAACATTGTGCCTTGAATGAACTAGTTATAGGCTTTAAGTCCACAGATCAGCAACATTCACCATGGATTTAATGTAGTAACACTAACTGTAACCATGAAAGTTTGGCCGGAATAGTAAAATGCTTTCAAGTACGTAACACATCTTTTTCCAGCACTTCAAAACTCAAATATCATATTTAAATGTTATTTTTAATGTGATGACCAAAACATTAGGCAAGATGTAGATGTAGGAAAACCCACACTTATTTAAAAATCATTTTTCTTTTAATAAATTATTATTATTTTTAAAAATCATCCTCCCTTCCCTGCAGGGCTGAGTCAAAAAAGAAACTCAGTCCACAGGCAGAGCTCAAGGGTTATGTATTCCTGAGAATACCTTTAAGGGAATCTCGTCACTGAATGGAGCTCTGAGAACAGAGGCCTCAGCATGATGCCTAACCACATTCTACTCCTAGGACAGTTTCCCAAGGAAGCTCACAGAGAGAGCAACAACTCAGAATTGCTATCCAGGTAGAGTCAGGGGAGCAGAGGATTACTCTATTGCGATCCGGTTTAAGTGCAGTAGCCAAGGAGGCTCACAGAGAGCCTAGCAGCTTAGCCCCTGGCTGAGCTCATGGGATGGAGGCCTCAGCACTACGTCCTACACCTGTCAAGGAAGCTACATAATAGGGCCAGCAGCTCAGGCAAGCGGAGGCCTAACAACATTCCCAACCCAGGAGTACCAAGAAGGCTTACAGAGAGCCTGTAACTCATTCCCACTGCCTAGCTGAGCTCTAAGAACGGACGCCTCAGCATGACGACTCTCTAAAGCAAGAGGAGGCCTAACTGTGCTCCACACTCTTCCAAGGAGGCTCGTCTGGAGCCCAACTACTGAGAACTGCTATCCAGGCGGAGTGAGGTTGGATGTTGGATGTTATATGTCTCTATAGTGAGAGGAGGCCAAGCAACTCTCCGGTTTAAGTGCAATTTTGATTTTGAAGTGACAAAGCGGTGAAGTGGCTGAGCTGTTTACTTTCTTTTTAATTAGTCTTCCCATTAACGCAATAATTTTGTTAATTCAGACTGATTCGCGAACACGGAACACGCACAAAAACAAGAGGCAGGATTTATAGCACAAACCAATCACAACCAATCACAGTGCGATGTAGGCATTGCCTCCTCTCATGTGACTTTCCTACATTCGAGCACAATTACCCCCTACCGCACGCTTTAGGGGGTCTGTTAAATGTCAATAGGCTCAGGGGAGGCACGAGATACGTGGTGTCCTGCTGTAACTTTACCTGCTGGTGTCGCTGTTGGACAGTGATTTATACACTTTTTAGTGTCAAATTTTGTAATATTTGTGCTGTTTTATTTTTGTAATATGAATTATTTTCTCATCCTATTTTCTGAGGAGGCACTGCCTGCCTCCCTTGCCTCCTTGGAGGAAACGTCCTTGGTGTGTGGAAAATTGCCTACGCACATTTCTATACCCATTTTGTGCATACACAACGTTTATACATCAGACCCCAGGTATTTTCTTAATTTAAACTCTTAATTTTCAACATTAATTACACCTCTCACATCATAAATCAATTACCTTCATAAAATCCATCATCATCCATGTTCCCATATACGTACAAGTATTTCCCTGCCACAAGAGGGAGCTCTGCTTCAGGATGCTCATTAGGTCCATCATAGGGATTATAACTGACCAAAACACCAGACAGTGAGCGGGAAAGAAAACAAAGAAAACAGTAAAATACAAACACACATATATGTATATGTACAAGTATGTGTGTAATACATACCTTTCACTACTGCTCAGAAAGTCAGTAAGATTTGTAATGCTTTTGTACACTGAACATTAAGACTGTTTTCTATTTTAATATATTTTAAAATATAATTTATTCCTGTGATGGCAAAGCTGAATTACAAAGCTGATGAAACACTGCAAAAATATCTTTCCAAAATATTTCAGTAGACAAAAAGCTCCCGACAAAATAAGCTGTGGAAAATTATAAGTGATCTAGGAGCTTTATATAGCTTTTTACAGCAGATGTAAGTCTAAGTAAGTCTAAAAAAGTAAGTCTATCCCTCACAGCCTCGCTTTCATACCTGTCCCCAAACTTTTGAACAGTACTTGTATATACTGAATATAGAGGGTAAGTGGTAAGAAAAGTACCTGTAGCGGGCAGTGCAGAGGCGGACCTGACCTGTGTATCTTGCCTTGGTTCTTGGAGCTGGTCTCACCTCATTATCCATCTGGACAGAGGAAATCAGCTGACACACTTGATCTTTATCTTTAAATTCCACACATCACAAGATAAATGTACTATGGCAATGTACTATGAGAGTGTTTGTGTGAGGATCATTACATAACATCCTTTTATTTACAATCCTGCTCCCAATGTGCACAGTGCATGCATGTGTTCATGGATGGTCTGATTCATGTATGATTAAGTGCACAGAGCGGAGATGATTATTACCTATTTGCATTGATGTCAATCACATAGCCAGGGAAAATATAAAGCTGAAGTGCGTAATTTCTATGGTGGTGATTGCATCACCAAACGGAACTGCAAAAACAATGACTGTTTTTAACAGGTTTTGCCATTGGTCAAGAACTCACGCCATTGGTTGAGCCAATTTGGCTGTGTCAGGCTGGCTGAGACGCTCAAACAAACAGCACAATGTTTTTATAGAAGCATCAAGTCATAGCGTTTACAGTTTATTGGGAAAATAAACAATTTAATAATTTAAATGCTTTATAGTCGGGACAAAAGTAAATATTTTAACATTAAAACAATTACATTTTTCACAATTAATTGTTAAATGTATCTTTTTAGTCCATATTCCCCTGAGACTTTAGATGCTTAAATGTGTGATTTAGTTTACACATACAGTAAACAATTGAATTTCTTTCCTAAAGCATCAGACAGTCTTCCACCCAAATATCTGATATGAGGTCATTTATGTATCTAATTATAGAGAGAGAGGCCAATTATAAAAGCATGAAATGAGCACATTTCTTCTCTCTTGAGTAAAATACAGGCAGATAAACAGATACTGCTATCTGCTCGTGGCAATCGGTTAACCGAATGATCACCGTGTAGCTGTGATGAGTGGTTGGCTGAGGGAGACAAACCTCTGAGAGGGATGCTTGCATGGGGCTGCTGGAGCGACTCTGGGTTTGGACGGTGGGTTTGACCGACAGCTGCTCTGGCTTGTCAATCTTGTGTTGCTGTACTATGGACAAATCTGAGACCAGTGGAGTTCCGTCAGATCTCTCATCACCTGCAAGCATGAGTTATAATGGAAATCAATGACTTTGATCATTGAACAATAAGAGGGATCTGAACAAATGGATTTAAATAAGGCTGTGGAAAAAACATTAGATGAGAAGACAATTAAAAAGAATAGATTTCCCCCTCGGGGGGGGGGGGGGGGGGGGGTTCTTTGTCTTAGTTTTCCTTGTCACTGTTTTGCCTGAGTTCTAGTAATTTGTTACTATGGTTTCTGATAGTGCATACCTGTTCCCTGTTTCTTTGATTCACAGCTTCAGTGTATTTAAGCCTTCAGTTTTCTCAGTTATGTGTTCCGCATTAACATCTATGTTTGATGTGTAGTGTTTTTTCTGAAGTTCTCCAAGTGTTTAAGTTTCCTTGTATATTTCATTCTGCGTCATGCATCTTGCTCTGGACTACACATGCTGTGACAGTATGAATACACACCATGGAAATAAATATATTCAATGTTGTTTACTGTACATACTTCTCCAAGGCACTTTAAAAGAAAGAAACGTTAAAAAAAAAACATGCTAATACAAACACATCTGAAAAGACATTTTCATTTAAATTAGAGACATTACAGGAAGGCCAGAACGGATAGAAAAATGTTATCAAAACTTCCCATGATTTTGTGAAATTACTATGGTTCGTGTGTGTGTGTGTGTGTGTGTGTGTGTGCGTGTGTTTTTATTTTATTTTTGAAAAAGAAAAATTGGGGGGGGGGAGTGATACACCTCCAACTGTTTAAAACAATGCTTTGCTCACTTTTTTCTGCCTGGTGCTGCAGGTTGTTGTAACTGTTGCTCAAGTTTTTCTCCTGTGAGTCAATGTCGAGCGTATCCTCCGTGTCTGACCCCAGGTGATATTTCTCCAGCTTTTTTGACAAAATATTGCACTGCTCACTCTGTGTCCGGCATTTCTGCTCTAAGTCATGAACCTTGACCTTTGAGGGACAGAGTAAGGAATACACAGGAAAGAATTACTCAAAAGATTAAATCAAATTGCTTATATCATACATAGGAATAAATACACAGGAGAAATACAATGAACTGTAGCAGTGGTTCTCAAATGGTTTGGCTTCAGGAACCAGCAATATTACACAAAATTACACCCAACAATATGCAAAATTATTGACAGGAAAACAGACAATTTTGTAAACACATACACAGCAGAAGTGTGATTTACCAGCCTAGCACATGGAACAAACACTGGGCCAAATACTGTATCATTAGCAAAATCCCTGCTATTAGACATATTACCCAGCATTGAATACATTGGCGACAAAATGCTGTAAAGTTTGATTGAATGCACAGCCTGTGACAATAAGAACATGATATGGGAATTGTTTTTCCCCTTTTAGAAGTTAATAAGCCTATTTAATCTGATATCCTTAAAGCAACACTAAGGAACTTTTCCTCTTCGGTCGCCCTACAGGTTGGAAGCGGAATTGTCCATTACCGCTGTCGTAAATAATTTCTCTGCCCGCAGCTACTGTCGCACGCTCGCTCGCTGTTTATCCAGCACCGGCTTTGAATGAACGATGTCCACAGACAAGGTAGAGTATGCTGCATGATTTCATGAAAGTATGATGTATTGCCACATCAGAAACGAAGAAAAACTAAATAATGATTATTGTAATGCGTGACATAAAGCAAGTCAAATTTGTAGTTTCTTATGTCTCATTCAAACTACAGAAACGCGACCCGGTTTGGCAAACTTCCATAGTGCGGTTATAGCAGATATAGGGCTGCAAAGCGAATCCAGAAGTGCCTTTCACCCTGTTACGACTTGATGAACCACTGATACGATTTTGGAAACATTATTTTAAGGTAAAAAATGTTTCTTAGTGTTGCTTTAAGGATCATTGAAACAACACACTTTAGTGGTTAAAAGGGTGAGATGCAGGGTAGTGAAATGAACAAAAATAATATCAGTCACTTTATTTTTCAAATGTAACTTTTAACTTGAGTACACTGAATTTAGAACGCTGCGTCATGCACAAGACGCTGCATAAGGCATGAAACGCGAGCACAGCGTTCAAATGCATTCGTCTAGTGCATGGTTACATAGAAAAAATATGGAAATGCAGTGCAGTGGAATGCAAAAAATGTGTTCTGTGATTATGAACAGATATAGACTTAGCTGCATTTGCATTTAGCATTGTTTTTCTTCTTGCGAACCATTCTGGATCACTAACCACTGGTTGAGAACCACTGAGCTACAAAAATATCTATAGTTTATAAATATGACACATAAAAAAAAAAAAAAAAACAAGAACGACAAATTATCTGCTTGTGAATAGACACTTAAGATTAATTAATTTAATTTAATGCATATTATCAGGAAAGCAAATGAATAATGGCTTAACACAGCAACTGCATCAAAGCATGCAGTGAGAGCACTTTTTAGTGCCAAAGGCATAAAGAGGTTTAAATAAATAAATAAATAAAGAAAGAAAGAAAACACACACGCACACACACACAGGTTAAGAGTATTATCTAACGGATCATAATACTTAAACTTTTCCACTGTCTGGCCAAATGTTCTCATTGCTTAACTGTTCTATTTTGTGCCAATCTGGCCCAGCCGGTACGGATATGGTTTCATTTTCCCCTGCAGGGCTGATAACAGAGATCTTTGGAGTGTAATACAAATGCGTCAGTCATTGCCTTGGTAATGCAAGACTCACAGACGATATGAGATGTAAACAGCGACTGCGTTATGGAGGATGATCAGATATTTATTTTAATGTTATCATTAACTTGCGATAATTTCACTCAAATAGTGCACTTAACCAGCTACAAAGAAACTGGCAGCCAGGGCAGGCAACAGACAAAGTGACCAATCCTGAGTGGCGACACATTCTACCAGCACGGTTAGCCAAAAAAGAGAAAACGGTTTGTAATTGTGCTGTGCCGAACCAAGCTCAAGTGGAAATATAACTGTAACCGTTCCTGACCATTCTTAGAACCGTTCGGCCCGACGGTGGAAAAGCAGCCATAATTTCACCAAGTCATAGTTTTACACCAACAACAAAAGACCTGATGCAACAGCCTGTCACAGCCACAGGAAAAGTTCATTTTGTTTGTTAAACTCTTAACTCTTCAACAGCAACAATTCATGGCCACACAGATGAGTGTAGCAGCGCAGATACTCAACTGGCACACAATAATGCAATGATTTTAAAGGGACAGGTCACCCAAAAATGGAAATTCTGTCATTATTTACTCACCCCTAATGTTGTTCTTACTGGAAGGTAATCAGTTAATAGTGACTTACATTTCAGTCAATTCTTAACACAAAGCTATGACTATGGTCTCAGAAAACTTTATAGTGTTTATAGTGCTTTTGTGTGCTATTTGCAGTAAATAGTAAGAGTAAATTCAAAATATATGGGTGTGGAAAGAGTAAATTGTGACAAAAAAAATCTGTTTTCTTTATAAATTAATATTTTCAAACCATGTAAGATTATAAGACAGTAGCCTATGTAAAACTATGTGGGAAAAAGTATTTAATAGGCTACTCAATCAAAATAATAAACACAACTACAAGCCAAGTATACTTAGAATACTTAATTATACTTTTAGGTATATCTCGATCAAAAGATTGAGTACAAGTATAGGCCAAATATGTTTAGACTTTTCTGTCAGTATAAATCAAGTATACTTAAGTGCAATTTTAAGTAAATTTCTAAGTACATAAAGTATATTTCTGAGAAGTATATAAAAAGTAGATGAAATAATACTTTCTTGTTTTTAGTTTTAAAGAAGTATACTAATAGCACACTTGAATAAACTTATTTTTCGTAAGGGGTGCCGTCGTCCATGTTGTTTGTATGTCTCTAATGAGAAAAAAACTGATATGGAAGGTTGCAAAAAAAATCTCTACATGAGTGAGAGTGTGTGTACCTGCATTTTGTCCATATGGCTCTGTTTAAACACAAAGGGAAAACAAATAAATATAAATCAGAATGACAGGGGTCAGAGATGAAAAATAACACAAAACTAAATAATATAACATAATATTCAACTATGGAAAAAAAAGATGAACTAAATGTCTTGAGACAAAATTGCAGGGTATAAAACAATATTAAAGATGGGAAGAGGCAAAAATTATGAAGGTCATAAAAATTAGGAACCACTGGAAGGACGCCCCGTAGGGAACATACATAAGCTCTCCTCAGATTAAGCTGACAGTACGAGACAAGTAGAAGCTTCTCAGACCGGCCCGACTGTCAGACATGGTGGTCTTTTATCAAACACAAGAGGGATCCAGACAGGCTGAACCTGTCCCTTCTAAACTTATCAGATAATTGGGCTAGACAGGTCCTTTTTGCACGAAAGGCAGACTCTGCTGACCATGCTATGAGTGTAAATTAGGCTTTCATAGAAGGATGCCAAAGGACAGAACGAAAGGAAGTAGATTAAATTTTACCTCTAGCAGATGCACCACTTCTTCACGCTCTTTCTCAGTTTCAGCTTGAACCTGAAAATAAGAGATAGCGCATTTAGTTTAGCAGTACAAATGCGATTCCATTCACTCAAAACCCGACAAACTCAAACCTCAGAAAGTAACTGCAACGTCAGTAGGACATTATAATCTCAGACTGATTCTGAAAGATTCGCCAAGATTTCTTTGGCAAAGCTACTTCATCTAATTTCAGACAGATTTATTGATCCCAGAGGGGAAATTCAGTATCTGAAGGGCAAAAATGGGAGTCAGGGTTTACAGCAGTTACTCATAAGTGAGTAAAATTACAGTGAAAACTGTGTGTTTGTAGGCAAGCAGGAAATTGAGAGATACATAGACAAGCTATGATTGCCATGCAAGTTGTATCAGTAAGTCATTTGTGCATATATGTCTGTGTTGTGTATGTTAGAGAGGTGAAAGCTCTGTTGAACCCCTCCCCAGGGATCTGCACTGATGCGGTGTCTGCTGTCGGCTCTAATTGCTTTGTTTGCCTGTCGCTGCTCCTTCCTGAAAGGCCGCAGACACAAAGGAAAGCAGCCATGATCGTATCATGTGATTGCACTGATTTTATCCAGCCCTACTAAGCCAGAATATCTACTGCTTCCACATCAGACTATTTTCTTATCCTTACGTCAACTTCTGCAGAAAGACTGGAAAGGAAGTACGGCATGTCATAATCCTTAGATATAATAAATAACTATTATAAAAGAATTGAACTGGTTGGACATAGTGATCTGTGCTGTGAAAAGCTTACATTTAAAACATTTTTGGAATAAAATGTCTTACTCCTTTGTTTAGCTATGGCTAATTTTATAGCTAGATGTTTAAAGAATTTTTAACATAAATTGACAGTTAAATATTCATTTTCACATATCTCCATAAATTACAAAATCACAGCTTGGTTGGATATTATATATACAGTATATATTAAATATTCTGTTTACTAATATTTACCTTGATTTTTCTTTAGTACACTAACTTGTTGAACTTTATTAATAGAAAAATTGTTGGTTGGGTTGGAAATTGCTGCAATTGGTGAAAAACAATTGTATTGAACAAAATGAATTACATTTTCTATAAAACTATTAAGGCGCACAACTGATTCCAACATTGATATTAACTAAATAAAATGTTGCCATGTGACACTGATATCACTGAAGACTGGAGTAATGGCTGACAAATTCAGATTTGCCATCACAGGAATAAATTACATTTAAAAATATATTAAAATAGAAAAGAGTCATTTTAAATTGTAACAATATTTCAAAATGTTCCTGTATTTTGTTTGTCAAATAAATGCAGTCTTGCTCAACATGAGAGACTTCTTTCAAAAATAAATTTTACAGACCCTAAACTTTTTAACAATAGTGTACACAATTAAATTGTAAATAGTCTATTGTAAAAAAAAAAAACAATCACACTTTAAAATTAAATGTTTATGTCTGGGATGAGTATAAACCATTAAAATCAATAAAAGGAATTGGAAAAGTTAAATAAATAAAAATCACCCTCTGGAACATATAAGTGGCCGTAGTTTAAGAAACACCCATACTGTGTGTGTGTGTGTGTGTGTGTGTGTGTGTGTGTGTGTGTGTGTGTGTGTGTGTGTGTGTGTGTGTGTGTGTGTGTGTGTGTGTGTGTGTGTGTGTGTGCACAGACCGGTTTGAGGACCACTGAGGTTCTTACCTTCTGCAGAAGGCTGATCTCCTGCTGTCTGGAGTTGAGGAACACCAGGGCCTGCTCATGCTCTGCCTCCAGTTGCTGCCGCCGATCCGCAGCCTCTCGCATATGCTGAGAAATAGAAAAACAGAAAGAGAAAAAAGGGGATCGTGTTAGAATTAGGACGTGTTTGTAGAAACCCCTGCTTTCTTAAACATACATTGTAGAACAAAACAATTAATCACTGTTCTGACCTGCTGTTTTCAGGCTCTGGACAAAGATCTGGGAAACAACATCATGAATAACCACACAGGCACTTTAACAGACACATTAAGCGCAATAGTGACAGTGAGTGATGACACCAACAGCCATTGACGGGAAGCGCTTGGTAAATACAACATGTTCTGTGAAAATGCAGAAAACCGAGAATAAAAACTGATGAATAAAAAAACAACACACGATGACTACTGTAATAGACCGCTTGGGTTCAAGTTTCTTTCTCCTTTATTTAAGATGAAGTTAAACCGGACAGGAATTGGACTGAAACATATCAGATGTGTTGTGAGGCTTAAAAACTTGAAGAAGCTTATAAGGTCTAAGATCCATCTTTTCTCTCACTGTCTGCACCTCCATCCTCTTCAAGAGAATTAAAGCCTCTTTTCTTTGGTGACCTTGGTGGAAGTGTTTTAAGCACAACGCATACACACACCTTGCGCACTCGCATGCCCATTCAACTCGATGCTTTGCATAATCATTCAATTATGAGCAGCTGAAGAGCTTCTGAGGACAGGAAACTACTCTTACAATTTTGAAAATGTTCAAATGAACATTTAATAAACTAGAAAGCATCAAAGCATGAATTACATGAGTCATATCAACATATGTTAAAGGGATAGTTTACCCAAAAATGAAAATTCTGTCATCACTGGCTCACACTCATGTCATTCCAAACCTGTACGACTTTCTTTCTTCTGCAAAAAAAACAACAACACAAAAGCAGATATTTTGAAGAATGACTGACCAAAAATTTTTAAAAAATGGAAAAAACACGAGGGTCAGTAAACGGTGACAGAATTATCCTTTTCGGGGGAGACTATCCTGTTAAGATTTAAAATAGATGGTTTGCCCAGTGGACAGTTCAAATGAAACATTTCAGACGGAAATTCAAGAAGCTATTTTTTTCTTTAAAAGAAAATCTTTTATTACAGTCCTGCTGCTTTGACTGGAATGATTATGCATTTCTGAGGAGCAAGAGAGAAATCTTCAGACAACATCAAAAGGAATTCTGACATTTTACAGAAAACAGTTTTCTACTCAACTCTACTTCTACTTTTTCTCATCTCACCTCATTTATCACATAGTCAATAATAAGAAAGGTAGGAGAGATAAATACATATTTATCCCTTTAAAGATGAGCAGTCGATTTCTTGTTATAAGAGCTTTTTTCCTTTCAAGATACATGACACAAGCAGTCAATAAGCCGACAAGTGCAGGAACACTTTTCATTGAACAATAAGTCAGCAACATGATGCCGGCAGAAACAAGTCCGATATATGAAACATAATTATCTCAGCCGATATCGTTTTTTCCTTTAAAAGCAAGACCCTAACATTATGAAAGTTGATCGTAAACATTATCGATTGGTTTACTAGATATGATAAAAGCCGTCATGGGGAAAAAGGATTTTAATTATATGATAAGCATTCAGTTTATAGTATTTTGGTCAGTGCAAGCCAAGGCAATCTCTAAACTCTTCTAAAATGAGTAGTATTCTTAATATTAAAGATATTTAATAACATTTGAAAGATTAATTGTATCCTGGTTGGACTTGAATCGATAATCAATCCTTGGTCAATATGCAACAATGATCTTACCTTTAGGACTCGCTCAAGGTTCTCCAGTTTGTCTTGGAGCTGAGCCTTCTCCTGCCTGGCCAAGTCTCTCTCTTGACTCACACAACCAAAGGCCTTTCTGAGCTGATCATAGTCTGACTTTACCTACAGAGATAAAGAGTTGGGGAGAGATGAGGATACATGAGCTGTCTAAAGCCCCAAAAGTCCAGCTAAACTTACAATAATGTCACTTAAACAATGAAAAGCAGAGTTAAAAGAGGAACCTTGGCCAGACTTCAGCTGTTGGACATTTAATAATGGCCACAACAAAGGGAAGCAAAACGGCTGACTCTGCATCAATGCTTGGATGCATTTTACAATGGACCGTGAGAGCACAGAATTAATCTTTTTGATAGATTATTTTAGTAGCTTTTTTCACTCTCATAAAAGGTGCAGTGATTCTTTGAGGCTTGAAACATAACGCTACGGCACTGTGAGCTAAATAATAAAAATGCAGGTGATTTGTATCTAAGGCAACAGTTCTAAAAATAAAGATTCAGTGTTCAGAAATGCATTTGACTTTTACATTGACTCACGATGCTGGCAGAGCTCAGAGAAACAACCAATCACCTGATGAGTGCAGAAGAGGGTCAACTCAGGACACAGTCAAACAAGAACCCCATCCACCAATCAAAATTCACCACACAATATATCACACACTTGTGGCTGGCACACACCCATACTCTGTCTCATTTATTAGGACACATTTCATCCGGCTCAGAGTCTCAGAGAAATGGGGAGGTTGATTCACATCTCATATCGATCTAAGATCGGTATATGAGATTGCGCCTGGTGCTGAAGCGTGTGACAAACTGACCCGTCCCACTTGGGGTTATTTACCTACTCTCTTCTGCCTTGTTAGCACCGCTGAATGCTGGGAAATGAGTCTTTGATCATTGGGAATGGGAATGGGAGCGGACAACACTACCTGATTAAACAGAAGACATTTTATCTCAGACGCTTGTCTGGGGTTGTGACAGATGGCCCCTTTTTGTTGTTAGAGGAGAGGAACAGTCTGTGGATTATTCGGAGGGAGACTGCCAAACCATGGCCCGTCAGCTTGGCAAAAAGCACCGGTGAAATTGACACTATTAACACAATGAGTGCCATGGACTGCCACTCTCAGCGGTCCTGTGTTAGTACGATATCCACTCCTCAGCAGATTCACTGCTTACATTGATACCCCTGTTCGGGTGTCACTGGATTTCCTTCACACTATGATAGAGTTTCAATCTTTCACTTTCTGATGATCTCCAATTTGCATGCGGACACGTTTGTCACATCATGGAGGCCGATTTCAAACCATAATAAATGCATACAGGCAAAACCCCATCCAGTTTCAATTAGATAAATCTGGTCAAAACAAACAAGGCAGATATATTGACCAGACAGGGACACGATAAGATCAATACTTCCGATGAGATGCAGAGAAGAGCCCTTCGGGCAGATGTTCTTAGAAGAGCCATGTAATGAGCAGCCATTGATATGATGAGCTCGGCTGGCACGTGATGACCATCTCTTACCTTCTCGTACTGTGCAGCCTTCAGGATGTGACTAAGCAGCTCACGATTGAGCCGTTTTCTCTCCAACAAAGCATCCTGAAGCTCATTCTTCTGTCAAGATAAAAAAGAAAAAAAGGAGTCAGCTCATTCTATACATAATATATGGCCAAAATTTTATTATGACCAAAATGTTATTTCACAATATGAGACATTTTACTTCACAATAACGGTATATCATGATATTGTTATTTTGTTAAAAATAAGTAGAAAGGACAAGTACAATAGAACAAAGATCCAAAGTAAATAAATTTTTCAGGCACAGTAGGTTTCTTTAACATGTAGGGCCCTATCATACACCCGGCACAATGCGGTGCCAGGCGCTACGCAAGTGTTTTCTGCTAGTGTTTTTGTAATTTTCACATCCTGCGCCACGTACTGCATTTACGCTCATCTGTTCACCCATGCTGGTCTGAAAACGAGGTGTGTTCAGGTGCATTGTTGGCTCGTTGCTATTATGAGGCAACTGAAATTGACCAAAAAAAACCTGGTCTAAAGTCAAGGGCGCAGTATTTTTTTTGTTATTTAAAGGGCACATTAGTAATATGCTCCTATAGGCGGGTGCACAACGCACGTACACTCTGCTTAATACACACACAGGGACTTGCAACACAAACATAATAAATATAAATAATAAAAGGATTACAATGTAAAAGATTATTATATTGTTCATAAAGATATGGTGGAAACTGGCTTGTCCCGTAGATGGTCTTCTTGCACGCTTTAACCTCACACACGAGCAGATCCGTTTTCTCTCTGGAGAAGCGTTCAGTTTTTCTGCTTGAAAATTCCACCATGTAAATAGCGAATCCGCCATGGCACGAGCGCAACTGGCTTTTAAAGGGAATGGGAGATGAGACTCTGATTGCTTTATTGGATGTTACGGCCAAAACACACTACATTACTCATTAAGAGAATACGGACAACACTTTTAGACCATGCGCCGGGCGCACTGACCATTTTTCCCGTCATTAAACTAGCTAAGTGCACTTGCACCGTGCTTTAGACAATGCGCTTAGATCGTTAAAAAAGGGCCCGTAGTAAGAAATACTACAGATGTCAATCAAATGTAAAAATAAAACGCTGCATAGTTTTCAATGTATGAATTAAATATAACTTGATTCTTATTAAAAGATACAAAAGTTATTCAATGAAGAGCAGTGAGTGATTTTCTTTTTGTCTTTTGTTGTTTGATTAGCATTAATAACACAGACAGCAGGTACTGTATACTAGGTTGCTGTCCCTTTAAGACATAATACACTGCTCCAAAATACTGACATATCTGGTTTTCACCCTACTGTTTACATTCACTTAAGATATAACTGACTGTGTTTATCTATCTATCTATCTAACAACTGACAGTACCAATGAGAAGTGAAACTGCAGAGAAATACAATTTTGGACCGAGACACCTGGCCATTTCATCCAAAAGAAAAGTTAGATCAATATAGAAATCCTTTCAGGATGTATATATGTGACTGCTTAGAGAACATACAAACACTGGGTGATGCTCTCAGTGATAAAACACAAATCTCTTTTGCCTGTAGGGACTGAAGATGGGTGCTCATTTTGCCACCCATAACTGACTGTGCTTAAAGAGCCACAAAAATCTCAAAACCTCTAACACGGCGTGTACGAAAAATTAATCAATACTTCATGGAGAATGGCACCATGCAGCAATTGCCACAGACCAGGATTCAATTTGCTGGTAGATTAACTTTTTAATTGAATTAAAGTAATTTATGCAGTTTTTGAAGTGTATAATTTATTTTGCCACAAGCATCACAACATGAAACTGCAAAAATATTAAGTGTTCTCAAACAGGTTTCCCAAACACTCCCACTCTCTGCAATTGGTCAGATAGTTAAACTGATAGCCATGCCCCAAACTCACAACACTGAGCCAAAATTTTTATGTGGGCTGGTTCAAACAAACCTAAATATTTTGAAATCTACAGAGCACCTATTTACCCTTTATGAGGGAATCAACCTACAGATAGCTTACTTATAGATGTCTCTATGTATTAAGTTAGGACAGCATTTGAAAATGTAAAACACTACACACATTGGCGTTAAGCAATATTTAGAAAAGGTAGAAAAAGGCAACAAACAATGAGAAAGAAAAGAGAAAGGCAAATCATCTCACATCTAAACATGCAACTTGTATCTCATCACACTTTATCAACTAATAAATGCACAAGAACAAGCTTGGAAAGTCATTTCAAACACATAATTTGACTGTTTAACATAGCCATCCATCTCTTGACGTTTTCAAAGTGCCACACCCTGACTGAACTCTGTGAGCGTCTCTGACTCAGCATCCTGTCCCTTCCTAGCTGGCTCACATCTCAAAGTATATCAGGTGGCAGGTTTGCTCAACAGCAACTAGAGGAGCATTTGAACTTTCTTGTCAGAAGCCCTGTCTGTCAACCACAGTGTCACCCAGGACATGACAGCTACTGCACACGAGGGCAGCGCACACTCAACGGTGACCACTGCACACCTCCCATGAGATCACGTGTAGCATATCCGCATATACATTTGGGAACATTTCAGCCATCATGTTCTATTACCTCATATGAAAGGACAGTCCTTAACCTCTGCTCAAGGGACCTTTAAGAGACCACTGAACTGGCTGCACATTGAAACCTAGAGTTAAAAATGTGCAGTTATGTTCTCTGCGCAGTCACAGCTGATTAAACACAGCTTTAATGTAGCAAAGATTAAACTACCATGGGATTATCAACAGAAACTCTCACAGGGATGTAAGTGAAAGCAGCGGCACGTTTCATACCCAGGAATTCTGCTTTCGATTTCCATACGGATGGATCAAGCAGCAGAACGGCAAAAAAAAGAGGCGGTCTTCTTGGGAAGAGAGAGAGCGAAAGCGTGCCACAAGAATGGACTAATTCAAGCAGACACGGCTGCCCGATCCCCACCCTCCGGTTTGGCCCCTGGTTTTGCAGCTGCTCAGAAAAGCTTTGCTCATCCTTCCAAAACATTCACTGAGATGAGGCTCTTTACATGGCCAACCACTGCAGCATTATAGATGTACTGTATATAGGGTGTGTGGGTGTTGTTATACAACCACAGACATACAGTATTAAAGGGTGGTTGATTATGATTTCACTTTTTTAACTTTAGTTAGAGTGTAATGTTGCTGTTTGAGCATAAACAACATTTGCAAAGTTACGACGCTCAAAGTTCAAAGCAAAGGGAGATATTTTCTTTTACGGAAATCACTTTTTCAGGACTACAACAAACGGCTGGTAGGGACTACACGAGCTTCCTCCCGGGTTAGTGACATCATGAACCCCAAAATGTACATAAATCCCGCCTCGTAACAAAGGGCTCTATATGGCTCTGCTCTCTGTGCCGGGAGCGGCTCATTTGCATTTAAAGAGCCCACACACAAAACGACGTGTTTTTACTCACCCTCAAAAAAGGACAATTTTAACATGCTATAAAAAATTATCTGTGAGGTATTTCTAGCAAAAATTTCACATACACACTCTGGGGACATCAGACACTTATTTTACATCTTGTAAAAAGGGACATTATATCACCCCTTTAACAGGAGAAACAGAGACTTTAGGGGGCAGGAAATCTGTGGGTCATGAACTGAGATTATTTATTTGTCATGCTAGGTTAATTTTATTTGTTTATCAAACATCTAAAGCCCTATTCGCACTGGATTAGTATTATCTGGGGACCTCGTGTGATTTAGAAATTACCCACCCAGATTCGTGTGGCGCATTTGCACAGGATAAGAAAAGTCTGTGATTTTACTCGAATTTACTGACTTATCTCCTGGATATGATGTCAATAGGCTATTGCTTGGGACATGTCTTGTCATTATAGGTCTAGCTGTATCATGAACAGAAAAATGTTCTGTACCGCATGTTGCTATGTCATCCATCTCCATCTAATCATTCTTTTTCTCTCTTCTGATGATTTTCAGCTTTCTCTTTCTGCAAATTACAGTTGTATGGTGTAGTTATAGCGATATGACCCAGTGCCCAAAATACTATCAAAACACTCCAATACAGCCTCCATTCTTGGATAAAAAGGCGCACAGGAAACAAAAACCTTAAAAAAATTATATACGACCCCGCCAAATCACAGACATGCCAATTCGCACAGGACTAATGTTATTACAGGACCTCTGTGTTCAGCGAAATATGGTAGGTCATTTGCGGGGGAATTTTTACTTTACAAATTACAGACATGGCCGATTCGCACGGGATTAAGATCACAGACAACCTCTGCAATTATTACAAATGGCTAGAGGTTACCAGGTAATACTAATCCAGTGCGAATAGGGCTTAACAGTGCTCACATAGGGCAACATGCCTTGAATGCTTTAGACAAAGTCATGAGAAACCAAAACATACCATTTTTGTAGAAAGTGGCAAAAAAACTTCCCAAAAGTATTTAATGTCAACTACCCAAATATCCATTGCTGTACCAGGGTACTGGCACTGGCTCACTATACATGGACTCAATCTTACTAAAAGGAGTTTGTTCTGTGCACATTTCATTTAGCCAATACACATTCAGTTCTTTAACATGCAGCTTATAGTGGCAGATCTGCCAATCTTAGGTGACATCTCCAGTCTGTACCTGTAACAAACAGAAATCTTAGCCTCTGATCCTGCTGTGAAAGCTCAGGCTTCTCTCCCGCTGAGAGCAGGTGGTTTCCATGACAGCTACAGGAGGTCGGGAGGGAGACCGCATCCTCCCTTAGCCTGTCAGAATGCTGTCACTGCACTGATGTATATACCACAATAAACAAATAAGGCAGTTTAGATACTTGGCATTCAATTATGGAAAAAATGCTCATTAGACAGATTTGATCCTATTAGACAGCTGTTTGTTATTCAGAGCGACCATCTCCGTGACCTCTTGACATGTCATCTCTACAAGACGCAAAACACGCTTCTCATGAAGCATGCTAATTAACACCCCCAGCTCATAAAAATTATTAGAATGAATAAACTCTTGGACTAGCGCCGTGGTACTACAGTACTTTGATAGCAGCACAAGGGTTTTGAGCAGCATTATCAAATTAACATAGTTGACATTGAAGGATAAATTTCAGGGAATTTTAAAAGCACATTTGAGCGTTTGCCACCAAGCAGTATGTGGTTTAAGATCAAACATGCTATTCCTGTGCTTTTCCATTAAACACCCAATGGATCTCCACTAAGGAGGTGGTGTGTGGTAGCTTCATTCATACAGCAGTTGCTGCTGGGTAACTTATGTGCCCTTTACACATGTGAAATCAAATATTTAAAATCACTGGCTTTCCTCATGTAGTCCATGGCTTTAACAGCTCAACCAGCAGTGTTTGAAAGGTTTCTGTGTCAAAATCCTTTATGAGGGAATATAAATCATTTATTTTTTAAATCATTATGCAAACCTTGCAGGATACGGACAAATCTATTCAAATGATTAATGATTAAGTACTGTATATAAATTCCAAATTTACTGTAACATGACTAAAGTACTGTGACACATCAAGGTTATGCTTTGAATCTGAATATTGGGGTGTATTAATCCACCAACAATAATTCCTCAATGTCAGTAATAAATAATACAATTATTTTAAATAATAATAATAATAATAATAATAATAATAATAATAATAATAATAATAATCTAAATAAAATACTTTTTGAATATTTAGCAGTAACATTTTCAAATAAAATAAATAAAAAAATAAGTAAGCGATATTTGAAAAACGCTGTTTGAAAGTTGGTCGGACCGACACAACTAGACACAATAACCAACATGTAGCCAATCAGCATTAGGGGGCGTATGACGGTGGATGAGAGAGTACAAGCAAGAGGGAGATTTGAAAAAAGACTGTAGAAAGAGAGATGGCTGAGAGACATTACAAAAGAGAAAAGCTCATAAGAATATAACTGGGAAAAGAAGGGTTATGATCAGGAAAGAGCTTTAGGATTAGAAAAGCCTTTCAGCACTGGAGAGAGCTAAGCGAGAAGGCCCGAAAAGAGTTGCGAAGGTTGCTTTGATTTCGCTCCCTACGTGAGTAACATTGGTTTGTGTCATTGTTTGTCTGGAGCTGCTGTGCTGTTGGCAACTAACAACGAACTCTTGTTTGTATTTACTCTTGTGTATGTATGTTCATTTTTTGTGCTTCCTTGTCGTTCGTTCATCATCCTCACTTTATTTTTCGTGAAGCATTATTTTTTGTTGCGCTTCTGCTGCGATAAATAGACATCCACTCTTGCACTGCGTGTGTAATGGAGGCCAGCTAGTGAGAGCTGTGGAGGCTGATGACTGCTAGACAATGCAGTGTTACCAGCGATCGGGGTCCAAGACCGACTTGGAGCAGGGCGGTTAGGATTGAGAGTGAGCTTTGGAGGTGAAGGAATGAAGAGAGGGGTGTGTTTGTTTGGGTTGATTTCAAATATCAAAAATGTTCAGCAACGACGAAATAACATACTGCACCTTTAATTGAAGATTGGTGGGTTCAAAAAACCTGCCTGAAATAAGTTTGAAAAAGAGAAAAGAGACTAGCAAAGGCAAAGGTGCTCTAGAGCAACAGGATTGGGTGTGCTTTGTTGAAAGCATTAAAAGCTTTAGCAAGGACAGGCATTACAGAAAAAAAATACCCAAGAAAACAGCTAGAACAATCTTTAAAGTGTACAGATCAGTGTCAGTTGTGGTTTATGGTTATGGAGTGCAACAGGAGAGAACACATATTTTCAGACATTATCAGCCATTACATTATGCACTGCGTAGCTTGTGCCGGTACTCACCAAAGTCTTACATGCTAATGCCTTGTTCTTCACTTCTCTCTCAAGGATCTGACACCTTTTCCTCCGATCGTTGACCTCTGACTCCTAAAAGGATGAAGAACAAGAACAAAGGGATGTGACCAATAATAACCGATTTAATTGAAAGGATTTAAATACATATTTTATGACAGAACATAAGGAAGATGATCAGAGTATTGTCATTTAACAAAAATGAATGCATTGAAGCAGCTTCCAGATACTATAAAGGGCCTTAAAGGGATAGTTCACCCCAAAATTTAAATTCTGTCATAATTTGCTCACCCTCATGTTGTTCCAAACCTGTATGAGTTTCATTCTTCTGTTGAACACAAAAGAAGCTATTTTGAAAAATGTTGGTGACCAGACAGTTGACAGTAGCCATTGACTTCCATAGAATTTTTTTTCCTACTATGGAAGTCAATGGCTACCGTCAACTGTCTGTTCTTTACCGTCATTCTTTAAAATATCTTCTTTTTAGTTCAACAGATGAAAGAAACTCATACAGGTTTGGAACAACATAAGGGTGAGTAAATGATGGCAGAATTTTCATTTTTGGGTGAACTAACCCTTTAATCAGGGAAGATGCCATATTTACTCTGGTACAAATGAAAAGATAAGAACAGATGCACCATATACATATCAGATGTTGTACAATTAATGCGTTCAGTCATGTCTAATTGTTTACAATAAAAAAGTTTGGGAAACCCATTTGAAAACAATCATTAATCTGCAAGTGATGCAAAAATGACTCACAATTCAGCTGTGTGTAACTTATAATGCTTATTTAAAGAGTTCCTGAACATCTAGGAATGGTCTGAAACATTTAAGACAATATTAGATGAGCTCTCCTGATGCTCAGCAGATTCATGATAAGAGAATCATGAGCTAATCCCAGTAACTTAATTCGAGGGCAGTAATACTTTAAGAATACTAGAATACTAGTAAGATAGGGCATGTTCCAGAAAGAAAGGTCTGGATGTGTGTGAGAGTGTTCGACGCCTAACGATGGGTGTTTTAAAGCAGTCATGCGTAGCATTAGGGCTCTTGAGACTGGGGCAGAGAAGGAACAGCTGGGAGCTCAAACCTAGTGGTGTGGAAGTAACAACCGTTTCATCTGTGTCAACATGTTACACAGCTGAGCTTTGCTAAACTGAGGGATTTTTCACCCAATCCAACTTCGTTATAACAAGACAATGCCTCCCATTAAATGAGATGAATGAGAAAACGCTGATCATTTATCTTGAGCTATTAACACTGAATGGTAAATCCTCCCGCTGCTCGAATGGCAAAATGACAGCATCACCTCTGGTAAGTCGGAGAGAGCAGTCAAAGTGCTACGCATTGCGTGCTCGTGTGCGTTTTACAGTGGGGGAGGGGACTCTGTAGTTGCTATAGAAACCTACTCATCCAGGTAGCAAGTTAACCGTGAGAACAAGCAGCCTATTTGGCATTCATTCACAATTCGCTGTTAAACGAAACTCACAGGGTACAGCAAACTCCCTTCACTTGGAAAATAGTCCAAGACTGTGCAAATACAAAATGGATAATGTGTAACAGGAAACCCTGAAAGGAATCACCATGACATGGTACATTTCACCAGGGAGGAAGTGCATCTCTATGGGAAGGAAATCTCGGGTTTCACCTTTCCATCTGCCCTATCATTAAAAGATACCATTATGCCTCCATTACCCACATCAATGGCTTTATCAATTTGTATATGTCTGTCTTATATGTTTAAATGGAAATTTTGCAGTCGACTAGTCTAAGAAGACTAGTGAAAAAAACGATCTGTATAGAAGTGATACAATTGAAATAGCCTACTTAATCCCCTTTAAACCAGTATCAAATTTCATACCGGTATTGACCCTCATTACTGGTAGTATAACAAACCTATATGCAAGCTTAATTGTTGACATAAAACAATGAAAATTTGACATATTCTACACAAAACCTTTTTAGTTTTCTTCCAAGTCAAAATACTCTTTAACCTTGCTCATCTTCCCAGTGGATATTTTCCTTTAGCCCGCTGCAAGTGACAGAGAAAACTAAAGCAGCAAATTCTGAGGTAAAATAAAATTTAGTTTTCCGCTACAGATATACACTTAAAACGCAACATTAACATGATGGTAATTTGAATATAGCCTTTGTAAAAATATAAAACCAAAACATAAATGTGCAACAACAACAACAAAAAAAGTCGATTAGAAGCAGCAGTATCGTTTAGTCGACTACTTGACTAGAAGGTTAAAGGTAAGAAATGAAAGAAACATCAATTTCAGAGAGCTCAGTGTCAAATGCCACAGAAAGACTTAATCGTTGCATTCTAATCTTTCTCATGACACTTTCTTCATGATCACAATCATGATACTAATGAACCCCAGAGATATATACATGAGGTGTGATAATGATGCCACAGTGCTCAGGATGTCAACATGGTGATTGATTTATTCTTGGCTCAGCATCCTGCTGTCCCGAGACTCTTCGTACCAAGAAGCCTCTGAATTGGTTATCAGTGAATCTGTGTTTTTAGCTTGCTAAGGTTTTGAACAAACCTTTAAAGGGATGGTTCATTCTATTTTGAGAAAAAAAAATTGTCCATTCGATAAAACTAAGTCAGTTGGGTTCAATGTTGTTTTGGACCCCATTGACTTTCATTGTATGGACAAAAACAGTTCTTCAAAATATCTGATGATAAACACATTACAGATGTATGATCTGTAGATGAATATAACATGTAAATATCTTGAGCTTGTGTTAACCACAGATCTTATTTCAGGCATTTACAAAACAACCCATTCTAAAAAATACTGACTTCAGAACGATGGAATCAGAAGTGCAAAAATGCTAGCTAGTTTCTAGGTTTTATGACTCTTTCATGTATTATTAAGACCCCCTGTGGTGAAAATCAAGATTTTAAACATGGTTTATTTGTCTATGTGGTGTTTTTAATATGCTTTAAAGGGCACCTATTATGCAAAATTCACTTTTACATGGTGTTTGAACATAAATGTGTGTTGGCAGTGTGTGTACACACACAACCACCCTATAATGATAAAAATCCACCCAGTGCTTTTTTTATAATCCCCATAAATCATAAGCACTGTCTCAGAACAAGCTGTTCTCAGATTCGGGGCAATGTGACGTCACTTTGCACAGGCCCCTCCCACGACTGTTGATTGACACTACAGTTTGAGCATAGACCCACCCTGAGTGAGCTGGACACAGAGTCCGCCATTGTTTCGACGCTTGAGCAGCTGTAGACAAGAATGTCTCCTAAGCGATTGAGGTGTGTTGTTGATGGATGTAAAAATGAACATAGCAGTCTTCATTTACTCTTGTTGTTACTCGAGGATGGATCTGTACTGTTTGTGATCCAGCTTACGGTCTTCAGAGCGACAGGACTAACGTTACTGACCACAGCAGAAATGAAAGTGAGAGCGCGCACTTTATGACAGCTCATGGAATCGTTTTACAGATTTAAGGTTTACCAGTTTATTAAGCACCCACTGAAAAGGTGTGTATATATTTGTTTACTGTTAGTTGTAACGAGTGTGTGTATGTTCCATGATAATGATAATGATCACTGTGTATGTTCCATGATAATGAAAGGGAGAGAGAAAGAGTTTATGGATAAGACTTTAATGCTTACTTCTGTTTTTATTCAGCTCTTACTGTGATTCTCTGGAGTAAAACTAACACTTCATCTTTTGTGTGATGTACAATAAACTTTATTGAACTCATCAGTATATTTTGGTCATCATTCGGACAGGGTCTGCTACAGCAGGCTTGTATTAATAGTGGATAAAAGCAGATGACAAATAAGTTATAACCATAATTAAACTAAACTATACCTGTTCTATCTCCATAAAGCATATATTCTCTGGCTCTGTGGGCATTATTGTCTGACTCCAAGTCGAAATGAACACCGCAACTGAGAGTTTCTGTTCTGATATTATCAGATGAGATTGTCCTGGCTCTGAGCGCGAGCTCGTGAGGCTCCGCCCCTGTGCCGTGCAGCAGCAGCTTATTTGCATTTAAAGGGCACACACTAAAACAGCACGTTTTTCTGAGCCCCAAAAAATGACAATTTAAACATGCTGTAAAAATGTATCTGTTGGGTATTTTGAGCTAAAACTTCACATACACACTCTGGGGACATCAGAGACTTATTTTACATCTTGTGAAAAGAGTCATAATAAGTGCCCTTTAAGACAAATCATGCACAAATTCATCAGTCAACACCATTGCTGAGTATTTTCTCCTTGCAGTGTCTCAAAAACTCCCTACCCCCCTAATTCCTACCATCACAAAAATGTAACCAATCCTGTCAACGTGCTATCCTTATTTCTAGGGATGCTGATTTTTAGAAGGCAGCTGTCTGACTCTGCAAACCGGAACATGGTTTGTGTAATATTAGCAACACATTATTAGCGTTTTGGGTTTGATAATGTAGTCAAGCCAAAGGTTTGCAATCTCACAAAGATCCATAATAATCAATAAAGTTGTCTACACTGCACAATGAATCTCTTAATTACATTGTCTACACTTTGTTAATGAGAGGTTTCGCAAGTGTGCAGTGCAGTTCAGCGCTGAACTGAAATTAATTGACTAAACTGATTGGCCACTGAGCTCAAGAGATCAACACATATGTCTGCTATTGGCTACATTGCTCACCGCTGCAATAATTTGTTGTAAATAGAAACATTTGACATTCTCCAGAGCGCAAACACATATACGCACTGGAGCGTTTACCAAACCTGTTTCGTCAATATGATATTACAGTATCAACTGAGGGTGCTCTTGCTTTTGTTTGAGGGTGTTCAGCACACTCATGCACCCCCGTAGTACCGGACCTGCCTGTATAATTCTCTCTTTCTCTTCTTCTTTTAAATCAATTTCTTGTTTAAAATGAACAGCTGAAATAAACCAATATTTCCACTTGCCATTGTGTAGCGTTTACTGCAGTTGGCCGAGTGGATCAGATAGTCTGAGCTGCTGTGAGTGAGTGGAGGCGGGGACTAATTTGCATATTCATGTATCTGCATCAAATGAAGCAATTACATTCAAGCTATTTTAAGGCATGAAGGAATTATTTTCACAAGAAAAAACATTTAAATATGGCATTGTGATTATCAAAGATTAGTTTTAACGGATACAATTATTGACTGCAGAGGGACTTTAACATTTATGTGTATTCTCACTGGAAATGGAGCACTTTGAATCATTATGATGGCAAGATAGCTTGTTAACTGAGTATTAGAGTACTGTCATTTAAGCCTGTCTCCCCACTATCCTAAAAAAGAAACAGTGATGAATCTGGCTCAGACTCCAGGCATAGAGAACATCCTGACTGACTTTGAATTTACAGTAGCTTAATGTCTTAGGAAGATCTTTTTTTTGCATGATAACTCTTGCAAATGTCCTGAAGTAAAGAGCCACTTAATTAAGTCAAAGACAGAGGACTTTACATTTCCAAAGGGAATATACAATGCAATACTAATGATGTACATTTAGAAAGACAATTATGGCTCTTGCTCTAAGTATGCATGTAATAATATCCACTTTAAAAGGTATAGCAGCATACGCAGACACGCTTAACTGAGATAATGTGCTGCCTGACATATTCTTGCAAACAGCAAATAATGTATTCATTCACATGACTGTCTGAGTGGATTGAAGGACCATGCCCGTAAGAGGACCAGAAGGAGAACACAGGGCATGGGATATTTTTAAATAAGTCAATAACTATTGAACAGCAAGTGTCACTCAGCTAAGGCGCGGGATTTGCTGTAACCATGACAACCGGCAAGATGCAGGGAGGCCACTGGCTGCCTAAAAAGTCTGACCCAGGACAACTTAAAGAAAGAAAAAAACACAGATCACAGTTTAGAAAATCTCCGACCTTCTGCCTGAATTCATGGAAATGCAGAAAAGTAATTGAATGCATCTAGATGTGCACATTCAAGACAAGAACAGGTGGCTTTTTAATACATACATGCAGCCCTGATCTGATAACATGCTTCAGAAGAATCAAAACTTGCGTTCTTGCATCATCCTTCATCATGCATCTAAAAGCATGAAAATACATGATGCATGAACTGGGGTAATACCCAGCTATGAGCATGTATACAGAGAGAGAGAGAGAGCGAGTGAGAGAGAGAGGATTTACTATGCTGCACAGCTCCTCATGCAGAAACACACACTGGAATCCCCACAGCCAAGCTGCAGGCAGAGGAAGGAAAGTGAGAGAAACAGAGAATTGCAGCAAGAGGAGAAATGAGAAGAGGAAATATTTACCGTCTCAGTTCCCAGTTCCAAAGGCTCTAAACCTACTCAGAAAATATTATTTCCTTTCCCTACTGCACTCTTCCTCTCCTCCTCCGTCTTGATTCCTCTGGGCGTGCAAATGACAGACAGCGGTAGCGGCAGCTCTCTCTCTTTCTCGATCTCCTTCTCTCTTTACAAGGCCTGCTGCATGCTGCAGAAGCAGAGGTACAGTGCTCCCCCACCATACGCTACGGTCCTCCCTGAGTGACTGATGCTGAGTGCGGGTGGAGGAGAGAGGAAGTGGGAGGGGGAATGATGGAAATAGGCTGTTGAGTGGGCGGCAACTCCTAAAACCATTAACCCCTCCCCACCGGTACCAAACCTCCATGCAGAACTGAAGCGGACACAGGAAGGTGGAGATAATTAGGAAAAATCTTTAACATGAACCTCACAACCCCATAAGTAGAGCTCCACACCACACAATATATAAATATTATAGGTAACAACCTCTTTCCTTTGCCGTCTGCTGTAATCTGCACTGCTTTAAGGGAGTCCCACATCTGAGAAACCCTGCAGTCAGACTGATACCTCTGCTTGCGAACATGACTAGGTAAAATGAGGCAGAATGTGGCTTCCGGCTCGCTCTAAGAGTGAGGTTAATACACCACATAGAAATAGGAGTGTAATGGATATGAAGCATTATACCACAAAGCTTTCAAAGCGCCGATGAAATTGTGGGATTCTACATGTATGGGGGTGGCCTATATAGATTTCCAGTTAAAGGGAATGCATATACATTACAGAAACAGTGAAAACAAGCACCTTAAATAATACAAATATGTAGAGATACAAGGATACTGTCAGAGTGAGCATGAAGTAAATCAACAAGAATAATGCATCTGTCAGCAAATGGTTAAAAAATAGGCTATATGAAAATAAGGGTTTAAGTGCAGTTATTTTTTTATCAATATTAAAATATTAAAGAATGGAAAAATAAGGGGCTTTTACACGACACCGTTTTCAACTAAAAACAGGTTTCAAAGTGCAAGTTTTTGAAAACAGTCTCTGTGTAAACAACAAAAACGCGAATCTCTGAAGATGATGACGTCATGCACATGCGTATTACATGATCAGTCTATAGTGTTTCTTCGCCATCTAATGGCCTGGCAGCAGAATACAGCGTTTTTAGTTGTTTTCACGGATCCGTGTGAATGGGGATCGTTTTGACAATGGTGTCATCTGTATGCGGAAAATTAAAAGGAAAAATGTCTCTGTTTTAAGCATATCGTTGTCGCGTAAACGTACTCTAAGGATACAAACTCAGTGCTGTATACACATGGGTGAACTAAAGCAGGAAACAAGATAACAAGCAACTTAACTACAGACAGGTGAAGAACATAGTCGGTAACTAAGCAACTAATAATGAGCAGAAACAGAACAGAACCAGAACACGAGCAAAAACCCACCTAAAACAACTTGTAACAGCATGACGCAGAATGAACAGTGAAAATAGACTTTAATAAACACAAAGAGCTATAAGACTACACATAAACCAAAAACCAGGGTTACTCAAATCTGGCCCTGGAGGGCCACTGCCATGCAGATTTTAGCTCCAAGTTCCTAATCAAAGACATCTGAACAAGATAATCGAGGTCTACAGAGTTACAGGTAGGGGAGTTTGATCAGGGTTTGAGCTGAACTCTGCAGGGCAGTGGCCCTCAGGGCCGGATTTGAGGAACCCTGGCATAAACGTTAATGCGGAACACAGAACTGAGGGAATGTCATTAACAGAACAAGGAACAGGTTAGTCACTAATCAGAAACCATGACAACTAATCATTAAGTAGAACACAGGCAAAACAGAGACAAAGAAAACCATGACAAAAGAAATTAAACAGAACGAGAAAATTTAACTAAAGACGTGACTGTGACAGATACAAATCTGAAGCTCTTGTATAAGATGCAGCAAGTGACAAAATGACATCTGCTCTTTGTCTCTAATGTGAATGAAAAAAAAAACAGCTAAATAATACCAAAAATATAAATAATTTTTTTTTAATGTAAATAATTCAAAAAACAGTTTCATGGCTGGTCTGAAAAATGTATAGTCTTTGTAAAATTATCTCAATTCACTTGCTATTGGCAGGTAAGGAAAAGTAAAAGGTATTTACTACATTGGGTCACGGTCCAATTTCAGTGGTCACTGTCCATGTTGATAAATATATATATGTATATATATATATATATATATATATATATATAAATATAAATGTAATAGTTTCTAGAAGTCAATCGCCATCTTTAATCTTTCTTAAGAAGAAAAGAAGCAGATATTTCATAGCATGGAAAAGTGAACAGTATAGGAGTCACTCTCCAGAGAGGTCTGGAAGATTTGGGAAAGTTAAAGTTACTATTTACATTTACTTTTATATTCTTGATAGATGCTTCCTTACAAAGAAGTGAATACTAGAAGTAAATAATAATTTTAGACAGACTGAATAGATAAAATACCCATTCACGTTTGAATGTAGCAAAGATCTGATTTATTTAAACCCCCTTGACTGTAAATGTCTTTTTGGGATGCTTCAATTATATACTGCAAACAGACAGCAGAAGGGAAAGAGAAGGGATATTCGCTCCAGAAACTAAACAGACTATCTTCCCTGAAGGTGTTTTGTTGTTTTTACGCTCACTTGTTGTGCCTCACAGTCACAGAGGCACGACTAAAAATATGAATTTACAAGCAGCAGGAAATAAATATTAATCCCAGGTTTTAGGTTACGGGCAGTGATTCATTTTGTTTTGGCAACTGGCATGCAGAAATCAATTGTGAAAATTGCTTTAAGAGAACCGAGGTCACAATATTGTTCCCCATGGCCAATCATGCTCATAATATATGACTTCCACATAATGCAGTGGGTTTTAGGAAATTAGGCATGTGATTAACAAAACTGTAATTTTTAGGTTTTAAATCAAGCGTAGCGTCAGTTCTGGCATGTCACGTTAGTCAAGCTCGCATAAGCTGACTCTCAGCTGATCCACGTACCTATAAGCTCCTTCAGTATTATCAGAAGCTATCGCCTTTCTCAGGAGCAAATTACCCTCCTCCATCCCCAGCTCCTCCTCTCGTCAGTCAGGAATTGGCATTCTGATTCCCCTTAAATCAGACTAAATTCTTGAATTATGTTGTATATTAAAATATTGACATTAATGATATCTGCAATACATTCATGTTGGTTCTGTTCTGCTTACCCTAAGGGGGGTTATTGCTGCTCTCCCTGCTCTTATCCATGCTAGGCTGCATGGATGCGCAGGGAGTTCTTGCCCAGAACAGAACCATACCGGCAATCCAAACATATGCTAATTGTCAATCGTATTCGACGATAGTGGTCCTGACAGAAATTCTGCTCGTTTAAACACATTTATCATATTTAAAGGGGTCATGACATTTATTTTAATATGTTCCTTGAGGTTCACTTATAATGTTAATAAAGCTTTTTGCACACAAAAACAAAAAAAAACAAAAAACAGGAAACGGTATCAACACTCCCTCATGTGAGTAAGTGTAACATTATCCCTACAAAACCGTGATTTACAGACAAACAAAGCATTATGAAAATTGTTTACTTACGGTTTGCAATGTAGCTGCTGTCATATCCAATAGACCTTATTCAAAGCAGTGCCATCTTTGATTTTTAACGGGAATGAAAGCGAGGCTGTGAGGGATAGATGTTTTTGGATTGTTCTGCTGACAAAACACTGCAACAATATCTTTCCAAGAAATTTCAGTAGACAATGTAAATTTATAAGAGATCTAAGAGTTTATGTAAGTCTTTTCCTCGCAGCCTCGCTGTCATACCTGTCACGGTGCTGCTCTAAATAAGGTCTATACAGCTGACTGATTCATCTCTCAACGAAAAGTTTCTTTGCAAACTCTCTATTACACTGCACCTCGTTTACAAAACAACCTGCAGTCATATTCTCAGAACAAACATATAATCCTCCGACGCGATCCATGATGCCATTAAATTAAAGCATCACTTGTTCTTGACGCTGGAATCGTTCTGAAGTCTCTACAGAAATGAGCGAATGAGCGGTTTAAACAGGAAGCGTAAAGTGAACGCTCCTTTATGCTTCCATTTACTCTTCCATTTGTCCTCGTCGACAGACTCAAGCGGATAGAGAGTACATCAGAAAGTGAATGTGCTTCTACTGTATCCAGTGTAGACAGCGTCAGTGATTATAATGGGTTTTATTTGCTTTTCACGCGACATAACGCTTGCATCTGGTGTTGGCAAGTGTTAGCCGTCAAGCAACTTAACGCTAGTGGGCAGGGTCTATGGTGTGGTGATGTAAAATTATTTGTCAATTACTTGTTCTGGAGGCAATGTATTTGCCCGTGTGACATCACAAATCCCACAATATCAAAATGAGACATTTTTTCTTGATTAAATATATGCTTTGTTTACAACGAGGAGGATATTTTAAGCTATGAAGCTTGCAGGATGTTTTAATGGTACAAAGACATCTCATATGTCAAAAGAACAAGGCAAATTTGATTTATCATGTCATGACCCCTTTAAAATCTAACTAAAGATATAGGTACCATATCAGTTACTAGAGATGTTTTAATTGATAAGTATCTATTTATATTGGATATTTAATTGTACATGGCCATTACCCTAGACAGGCAAGCCAGACCTACATCAAGATGTTAGGTCTGGCAACTCACCATTGGCACGGCTCAATCCGAGGGGCGGGATAAACGGTTGTCTTTCAAATTCCCTCTGCATGCAATAGGATAGCGCTACAACCGACCAGAGCGTTTTCCCACCAGCGGAGCTAGTTGATAGATTAAACTTTTGCCGTATCTGGTCGGCAAAACTACGAACTCATCTTCCTTTTTTAAGAATGACTTAAGTGCCGTTCTTTGTTCTTTTCTCAAAGAAAAGCTTAACTCCAAGTCCTCCAGAGTCGCGGCCAAAGCAGATTCAAAAGACCGCTGTTCGCCAGCAGCAGCCGCAATTCTTTGTTTTCAAGTAGCAGGGAATTCACCAAGCGGCAAACTCCCTGTCTCTCTCTTGAAACCAACACGGAAGTGAAGTAAACGGCAATTCATCAACTGGCCGCTTGAGGCAGGCTGCAAAAGTGAGTTTCATCTCCCCCATGTTGAAATGCCCAACTTTACAGCAGAAAAAAACATGTTTACAGCCTGGAGCAAAAAGTGGCTTTGGTCTATACAGCTAATTTTGCCCTTCATGACAACTGTGAAGGGGGTGAATTTTTTTATAACTCATTTATAACTCATTTTTTACAACTCAAATTTCTGCATAATTAAGGGTGTGTCCACTTTTGAGTGACAGGTGGATTCCCAAGATGGCGATGGTCGGCTACGCCCATTTTAGGCTTCAAAAACAGTCTTCAGAAACCTACGGGTGACGTCACGGACACTACATAAATATTTTTTTACAGTCTATGGAATTCACGCAGAACCGTCACAACTCTGCCGTCATTATGTTAAGCCCGCCCACCGACTCTATACACGATTTGATTGGCCTGACTAGAGTTTTTTCCAGCTCGAAAGTCAACGGAGAGCTGCTAGACTACCCTGGCTGCAAAATACATTTTTCTGCCGCTAGGGTGCGTCTAGATTTCTAGGCTACCATTACCCCTATTTTTACATAAATATTATCTTTGCAGTCATCTTAAACTCTCACTAGTCATCTAAGTTAATATTTAAAAACAATAATTCAATAAAACTGTTAAATGTAATCTTTCGCGAATCTCAAAATGAATATACATTTTTCACATTGTACAATATAATGATGCAATGCCTAAATTCACAAACAATTGATTTTAGTTTTTTAAGTTTTATTTATCATTTGTTAATAATAATTGTCGACACATCTGTATTAGCCAGAATTTTATTTTCGGTGCACCTCAAAATCTAACTTGAAGTACAGTATTTTTTATTTCAGAGACTACTCAAACAAATATCAGCCTACATTCTGAAATGTTCATTCCTAAGTTTATTGGTGTTCGGGTTTCAACACACAATTGGTATTAACGACAAGCATTGAGTAGGCACTTATACAGCAGGAGCTGATGCTTCCTGCCCTGGTCTAACTTCTGAGACAGGGATCTGGAATGGAGTGGACCTCCTGCTCCAAATGACTCCAGCGGTCGATGCAATGGAGAGGAAAATACAGTTAAGCAAGCAGCATGGCCCTGCTAAAAGATCACTTTCTGAGTCTAATTCTATTAGGGTACATGGCAATGGCAACCCAAGTCAAGGCCCAACCCTTCTGATTTAACTCTCTGGCAACATCCTTACAGAAAAACACTGCATACTCCTTTCACTCATCTGAATTCTCTTCTGAAATATACTATGGCTCAGCTAATTAAGTAGAAGCGTCTCTCTCCGGACCACTATTACTCTGTATTAATTATCTGCTTTTGTCATTATACTCATGAATGTTATTATCATGAAACCAATTACACTACAGCCAGGCTTTTCCATGGCCTGCCTTTCTTCGCAGGACAGGCATTGCCATAGAGATAGGGTGGGCAGTTCCTAAGCATGAGACTTCCTCTAGAGACAGAAGGTCATTCCTCACCACAGGTTCACTCTACTCGCTGTCCGTCAGAGATGGTCGCCTGGCAACCAGCCACAGGACTCGCACTGCAACGACTGTCACGGCATATTTGTCTGGTTCACCACTATCACAACTGAAGCTAATAAATGAAGAGGTGTGATCATTTAGAAACTGAACCAATGCCAGCCTTGGCAGACTTGACGTTCCCTTCTCTCCTTGAGATTCTCTGTTTCAGTTAAAGGACCCGAGGCAGGTTTGCAATAAAAAAGCACAGAAAATCAGATTTTTTTTTTTTAAGTTTACTTCAAAAGATTATTTAAATGAACAAACTCTCAAAGCAAAACACAAACCCACTATATTGGAAAATATGCAATGTTTGTTATTTATTTAATATGTATATAAGTGTGTCAGGTATATGCTTTGGTTTGTTTTAGGGGCTGTTTACATGACACCGTTTTCAACTAAAAACAGAACACTTTTTATGCGCGTTGGCCGTTCATTTACACAACAACAGCGTTTTGGGGCATGAAAATGCAAACTTTTGAAAACGGATTTAAAAGAGCAAGTTTTTGAAAACTATACAGTTATCGTCTCCGTTTAAACTTAAACACAAATCTGTGAAAACGGTGATGGCATGCACATGCATATTATGAGTTCAGTCTATATGCATGCTCCTTTGGCGCGAGTGCTCTGTGAAAGAAAGCGCATGTGCGCAGGCGCATTGTTTTTCTTTACAAAGTGACATCGCCAACTACTGGCCTGGCATGCATAATTCAGCGTTTTTAGTAGTTTTCGTGGATCCTTGTGAATGGAGATCTGTCCAAAGAAAACACTTTTCCATTTTTGTGTACATTGTTGTCATGTAAACCCTAGTAAAAAAAAAAAACTATACCAAAATCTATTTAAAATACATTTATTTCATACTAAATATCCATTAACATATTTATTGACATATCACGACTTGCTGATATAAAATTATAATTAAACTTTATCTGGAGTATTTCTTTATTGTATAATGCACAATTCTTAATATTTAGCCTAAAATGTTTTTTAATATCATTATTAATAAGGATTGTAAGATCTCTGTAAAATATCAGTCTTAAAAATGCAAGATATTTAAAGTGTCCCTTAAGTATACTTTACTCGCAATAGTTCCACTTTAGCACAATCAAGAATACTAAGTATATCTTTAGTTGGACTATTTTTGCACAATTAAAGTGCATTTAGTACAAATTAGTTGTTCCAATTTAACAGTCTTTAAGTATACCAGTTTAGTTTAGTAAACTAAAGGTACAATTGCAGGGTATTTTTATTAAGTATGTAATATGTAAATGTATTTGTAGTATACTTAGCCAAAAGAAATGTTTTTCAAATACATTTTAGTATTTTCTTCTTTTTTTTTTACAAGGGAATGTACCCTCAGTTTCAGTGTGTTTTAGGCCATGTCCACACTAATACGTTTTCGTTTGAAAATGCATCTTTTTCTCTCCGTTTTGGCCTTCCATCCACACTGATACAGCGTTTTATTAATGAAAACAAACCTTTTCAAAAACGCTTTCCAAAGTGGATACATTTGAAAACGCTGTTTTCGTGTTGTAGTGTGGACTGTCAAAACGGAGGTATTTAAAACCAATGACGTAAGTTTAGTCATGTGACGCATATTGTACCAATAGATAGGCTATTCATGTTTATACCCGGTACTGTGCCTGTTACAGTATGTGCTATTCACTTTCACACTGTTGCTAAAATATGTTACTTTGCACACTCTATGGTAACATATGGTGACTGATTGCGACCTGAACGCATCAGTGAATTATGAGATATTTTGATAAATAAAATTATCCTGTCAGAAGAATTGCGTGATAATTTTATTCTTTATTTTTGTGAGGTTTTACGCATGCGCGGTAAGCTGAATTTAGTGATTTCAGGCGTTTTCCAAAAGTTTCTCATCCACACTGAAACGTTGGAAAATGCCTGAAAACGCTAGTGTGGAAGGAGAGCTTTTTTAAATGAAAACGCCGTTTTCAAATGTATCCGGATTAATGTAGACGTAGCCTTAGTTTGGTTCTCCCTTTGCCTGTTTGCCTATGTTCTTGATCCTTGTTTGTTTCTATAGTTACTGATTACCTTCACCATTCATTTAGTTATCTCATTGCTCCCTATGTATTTTAAACCCTTAGTTTCCTCAGTTCTTGGTTACGTGTCGTTTATGATTAAAGGTAGCCTGGGTGCCAGCCCGAACCCCGCCCACAATATTTTTTGGTCGGGAAGTTCGGTCTGGACTCGCTCCGTTGAGGAGCTATTATGCCCGAACAAAAATTGTTCGGACCAATCAAATTGTCAGGGCGGGCTTTATACGATGATGGACAGATGAGCAACGGTAACGTAATCACCTACGTCACCAAAGAGTGCTTGATTTGAATTA
Source organism: Squalius cephalus (assembly GCF_949319135.1). Lineage (NCBI taxonomy): Eukaryota > Metazoa > Chordata > Actinopteri > Cypriniformes > Leuciscidae > Squalius > Squalius cephalus. Next base: position 13,785,472 of record NC_137138.1, on the reverse strand, counting down.
GTTTACAACAAAGACGAGTACAGCTGGAGAATTGAGATTTCACGAGTTCACATTTACAAATAAGTCAGATAGAATAAATGCATATATAAGATTTCACGAGTTCACACAAATAAGTCAGATAGACTAAATGCGTATATGACGTGCTGTCCGAGGGCTGTGGGCTCGGTAGCCATACTCCCCCGTGTTCCTGGTTGTGAGAGAACAAGACAAGAGTGAGGATTCGGGGTGGTGGAGGGATGCTGAAAAACTGTCAAGGAGTGTTAGGTAAGTTGACAGAGTGAATATGCTTCCTCATGCTGATATAGGGTAACGTTAGACATGGTATTGTTTGATGACAAGTTGATATTGGATTGATTATTTGTACGTGCTTCTCCCGAACTTTGTTTATGAAACATCATGTGTAGATTCCGCCATCGCGTCTGTTATAGATATCCACAGCGCATTCATTTTAAAAGAGGAACAGAGAGCCGCGACATTTTGTTGGTTGAAAATATGAATGAAGAACATGCGTCATTTACTCCGTTGCTCTGATTGCTTGTAGGTCTATCCAATTGAGTGCAGAGTTTTTTTTTTCCTGGTTCGGTTGAGACACGCCCCATAATCAAATCTCTATGGAGCAGTCTCAGACTCACATTCTGACTAGAATATGAGTATGACGAAGTCAGGCTAGATTAAAGGGTTAGCTCGCACAAAAATGAAAATTCTGTCATCATTTACTCACCCTCATGTCACTCCAAACCCATAAGACTTTCATTTATCTTCAGAACACAAATGAAGATTTTTTTTTAAGAAATATGATTAAAAAATTTAATTTAAGAAATATCTCCGATATTTCTGTTCGCCATATAAAGCAATAGAGTCTAACCAGCTTGATTCATATGGATTAGTTTTATGATCTTTTTAGGAACTTTTTGAAGTGTCAAAGTGATGGTTGCATAGGATGTCAATGGAGGGACAAAAATCTCACAGATTCAATTAAAAATATCTTCATTTGTATTCTGAAGATGAATGAAAGTCTTACAGGTTTGGAATGACATGAGGGTTAGTAAATAATGAAAAAAATTTGGGGTGAACTAACCCTTTAAGTGGTTGTGTTTTTCTAGTATATTCCTGTTATTCTTCTGCGTGGTCCTTGTTAGATTGTTATTAAAGACTGTTTTTATTCTCTTCTCCTTTTATTGTTTTCTTTATCACAGCCATGTTGTAACCGTTTGCTCTAATACTCACACAGACCTATGTACATAGTTTCCCCTGCCTATTAATAATAAAAAATTTAAGATAAATAATTGATGGTATATTTGCCTACTGTGGTGCTGTTACATTCACTGTTTAAGTAACTGCCAGTCACATAAAAATAACACTACTTGAAATATTTCAACCATGACAGGTTTTAAGTGCAAAGTTGTATTTAAAGGGAAATTTTTCCTCTTTCATCTTGTTAATATCCTGGCCACTCTTTTCAATAAAATGAAAGTAAATGGGACTCCACATCAAACTCCAAAATGACAAAAAAGTATTATAATAATATAATTACATTTGTCCATATGACTTATGTACTAAATTTTAAGTCTTCTAGAGCCATAACATAACATATCATTTTGTGAGAAAAGCTCGAAATTTTACAAAAGTGTGGGGTCAATAAAATGTTTTCATGTCCAGTCTCTTTATATTATAAAATATTATTACAATTTAAAACAACTGTTTTCTATTTTAATACGTTACAATCCGGGTCTTTAGTGTTGAAGAAAAGGAAGGTGATGGACAAGTTCCGCTTCAGGTTAGGAGAAGAAGGATGCTAGACATCAGACATCGTGGCGAGGACAGGGAGGAAGTGGAAGGCAGCTGAGGCAGTCCAACAGGCAGAAACTAAAGCTAAGCCTCTTCGGGACTGTAGCACAGGGCAGGGCTGGACTCGGAAGTTCAACACCAACCTGTTGCAACACTGCCAGTGAGAGGGAAAGGTCGAGGCTAGTGCAAGAAGAAGTGAGTGCTTCAGTGTATTAAGAACGAGCAAGCAAGTGTTGTAGCAATGAAGAAACAGGGTGCCTGTATGAAGTGGGAGCAATAGAGCGGAAGGTCACCTAGCATGATATATGGAAGTGGGACCTTCAGAGGATCAAGTTCTTGATTCAGGTGGTGTACGACACCCTCAAGTCTTAGCCCAGCCTGCCTGTTTGTTTAGGGCAAGGTAGAAACTCCAGCATGCCCCATTTTCCAAGGCAGGCTCTCTTGAACACATCTTGAGCAGCTGCTCCCGAGCCCCAGGCGATGGCCTTTAAAAATAAATCTTCCTGAGCCCAAACTTTTGAACGGTAGTGTAAGCCGCCGCTATTAACAAAAATCCAGAAAAGCTCTCCTTTGAAAGATCATATGAGAAATAGTGATGCCCAGTTCATGAACGAATAGTTTTTTGGAGTCAGATCTTTTCAATGAATCAATTAATAAAGTTCAAATTGAATGATTTGAACAAATCAGACTGATATCCAAGTTCAGTTCACTAAAAAATACGGTTTTAATGGTGAACAGCCCCCTGGAGGGGAAGATTATCAGGAGACGTTTTCTTTAGCGTTACAAGGAAGAACGTCATACAGGTTTGGAACAATATGAGGTAAGTAATGACAGACTTTTCATTTTCAGGTAAAAACCCTTTGCTTCATTGCAACTGCTTAATTTATGGTACAGTTCTAAAGCGTGTTCTAAAGTACGGCAAACTTTCTCAGCGGTGCTCAAGCTCATTTAAATTTGTGCATGTCACTTCCCATCTCCATTCAGCGGGACGAAATTGATCTGTTGCAACTGAGGCTTGTAACAAAAGCCATTATTATGGTCTGTCAGTTTTCCATTACCAACCTGTCCTCGCTCACCAGTGGGCTTGTTGCCAGGGCAACAGTTCCAGCATCACAGCACTTGGAACACAGCAGACAATTCAGGGACTTCCTGTGCATTTTGCCTTACAGAAAACAACTGTTGCTTTAACTCATTAAACTTTTCACCAGGGCAGAGGAGCTTCAGACAACATGCTGAAATCCAAAAGTGTGATTATTGCCAAAACCTGGATGAATAAGCAACAAAACCACACCCCAAACTGACTTACCAGGGATCGATGCTGCTGTTTCTGCTGTCTGAGAGTGGCTAGCTCTAGTTTAAGAGCTCTGTTCTTGTCCTCTAGGAGGCGGCAGCGATTTACATGGTGGGCTCTGTAAGACGCCAGGTGCAACGGCTGGACCTCCTGCTTCAGCTGCAGGGGAAGAGGACAGACAGGGCAGTGACTTACCAAGCAAACTTTGGGGGTGAACAGAGTGCATATGTTCCTGCATGTTAGAGGTGAAGTGTCATTTGTTCGATTATTAAATGATTCCCAACACCTATACCAGAAGTGTTGAGTAAGGGTGTATTTATACCTGTCTTGTTTGGTTCAATTGATTCGAACTCAAATTCGTTTCCCCCCTTGGTGCGGATCTTTTGGGCAGGTGTGATTACAGCAATCGCACTCGGGTGCGGACCAAACAACCGTACCGAGACCCAGCTGAAGAGGTGGTCTCGGCCCTGTTCCAAACGAACTCTGGTATGGTTCGAATTTCTGTACAATGAATGGATGACATTAGCTCACGTGTGGTTTTGTTTACAAATTTTGGTTCACTTGCAAAAAGGGCAGTGTGAAAGCGAACCACACCAAACAAAACAAAAAATCAACATTGTATTTGGTCCGGACCAAAGCAAGTGAACTAACGGACTTTCCTGGTGTGAATACACCCTAAGTAAGTCACTTGTACACTGATACCTCTATTAAATGTAAACACTCATTTTCAGATGTTGTTCTGTTAATTTGGCTCAGTCAGTTGTGTGAGTTTGGAGTTGAGCTATCAGACGGTTCATTATTTTTGTTAGTGCTGCAAAAATTACACAGTTCACCTTTAAATTTTAAGACAAGCAACAAACATCTCAAATTCATATTGAAATGATCAGTGTAAGTAACATCTTTAAAAGTGGGTAAATGAAACTAGGGCTGCCCCCTAATTGTCGACCAAAAGTTAGTTGACACGAAGAGGCTTAGTGGACCAAATTTTAATTAGTCAGTTGGTCACCAAAAAAATAAAAAATAAAAAAACTCAAACATGGCCTCACCTTAAAGGGATAGTTCACCCAAAAATGAAAATTCTGTCATCATTTCCTCCAAACCTGTATGAATTTCATTCTTCTGCTGAACACAAAAGAAGATATTTTGAAAAATATATTATAAAATATATAAAGTTAAATCATGCAGTAAGCGCGGTATTAACTCTGTACTAATATGGATATATATTTAGTCAGTAACCAAACAATTTATGGGCCCCATTGACTTCCTTAGTATTTTTTTCCATACCATATCTGTATTAGTACAGAGTTAGTACCACACTTACTGCATGGTTTAACTTAACATGCATTTCTCTCTGCACATCCACTATACTGTGGAGATGACGAGTCAGCACTGTCAAATTTGCAGCTGACACTGACTCAGAAAACACCAGTTTATTAATAAATTATTAAAATATTAGCTATGTTACATATAATATTATCTTTCTCAGCCCTGAAACTAGTAGAATAATTGCTTAAATGAACGACTACTAGTCTACTAGAAATTCTTTAGTTAAGGGCAGCCCTAAATGAAACTGCTGCTGTGGGTGTAATTTCAAGACTTCTAGTTAAACTCTTCAACTGCCGATCTTTTGGGCTGTAGAATCAATGCCAAAAACACAGCAGTTGCCAATCACACATAGGACTTTCATGTGTTTCAAAGCTCTCGCATCTGTTTTGTGTGTGCATGAGTGTCTGTGTGGATTTTACTGAGGGATCTTGCATAATCTCATAGAACAGTCTGCTGTATCACAATAGAAATACTACCAATCGCACGGTCACGTGTGCCAGTTCTCCAGCTGGTTTGCATGCTACACTACATTAGCAGACACAGTCACAGCCAGTCAACCTATTGCCCCATCAGTACCAACCCAGCCAGAGCCAGCAGTGTTACGAGAACAAGGACTGGCAAACCAAACAGCTCAATATATTCAACTTATCATATATAACAACAAGTCAAAAGCCCTGCAAGTGGGATGGAAGCATTAACCAGGGAGCTAATGAGCCATTGGACCAACAAATCAAGTCGACCGTCAACCCTCCCCACAGAGAGACATGTCCAGGATTCATTTGGAAAATGAACTGAAGAGAGACTTCTCACTCCAGCTGTGTGCCGACTGCCATGGGACCATGACAACTGAGATAGGAATGGGGAAAAAAACAGCACATGGACACCTAATGTATGATCTAATGTGCATATCTACACCTAACCATGACCTTGACCAGCTACTCAGGATATCCGCGTGTTTGCAGCCTCTGGACCAAGCAGCAAGACATCATCACAATCCACCACCTGATTCCAGATGCTGCCAGGTCAAATGTCTCCTGGCACATCTGGATCATGCCATATTCTCTCGTCTTGCTTTGCAGTATTCCAGAGCTGTAACGATCCAGCGCACGCTCCGTTCAAAGCCATAGAGGAGCGGCATGTAGACATAACAGCACGGCATTTCACACACATTTGCTTTGCTACTGATCTCATTCATAACAAATATGATCTGTGTGTGCACTGTACCTTAACGGTAGCCACTTCCACCTATCTTTCTCCTCCTTAGCGCTCCCACTCCGTTATATCACTGGCTGCCAGGAGTGGCAGTGACGACACGTCTGCGGTGTGTGTTTGTGTGTGGCTCTGTGCTCATGCGTGCGAGTCTCTGCAGAGGCCCTGAGCTGGAACAGGAGACAGACAGTGTGAGAGCATCTCCATGCTCTCTAGGACTGGTGCAACAGAATGGTGCGTTCCCTTTCTTACTCCTCTCTCCGTCACACACACACACACACGCTCATAAAGAAATGCGCATGCTCCCCGAGACGCTCTCCTGCTCTCATTCAGTATGCACACAGGCTTTCTCTCTCTCTATCCTACACTTGCACACTCACACATGGAGAGCAGTGAAGTGTAGAGCCACTCCCATCACTGATGTGTAAATCATTTGCTTTTTTCATGCATTTCTTATGCTGCAAGTGCCAATTCAATGCATCTTATAATTTTTAGTATCGCTATGTGTATTCTTTTTTGTAATTATTATCAAAATTGGCTATTACAAATGTTAGCTATTTTGTGTTTTTTTGTGTGAGATTAATCTGTATTTATATTTAATAACTGTCTATATCAGGGGTTTTCAAACAAAAATGATGATCCCCTTGTGGCAGCTATATATAAAATATGTGTAAAATATTATTGCCATGAACTGCTCCAAGAATTTTGGGTTGAGGATCCACGTGCAGCCTTTATTTGGGGCAATCCAGAATTGTAATCCATAAAAACAGGCAATTGGTCAAAACATCCAAACAATATCAACAGGGCAGACAAGAATAATCAAAGAAACAGGCAGGAGACCAAAGAAACATTGCGGTGTTGATACATACAAGACTTTGCAACGAACGTCTGAAAACACAAGGCTTATAAAGGCAGTTAACAAGGTAAATGAGACACAGCTGAAAGTAATGACATATAGCCTAATGAGTCCAGGCAAAGGGTTATGGGAAATGCAGTTTATGGTGAGATAAAGCAGATGGAGATCATGGGCACACCAGCTGGTGGATGTAAAAAATTATATAAAAAAATCATTTTAAAAAGCATATATATTATTTTTTATTTTTTTTACTTTATGATTTTTTGTAAATTGCTACTTTTTATTATTCCCTTTTTAATGTATTAAATTGATTACTATTATGTTTCTTTGTCTTTTTTATATTTGTAAACAGTGTTTCTCTAAACCTTTCCACAGAAACCCTCTCTTACCTGTGTGACAAAAACCCTGCACCTAAGTTCATCCTCTACCTCTGTATTATTATTATTACATTACAACTATGACACCTCCGATATGATTCAAACTATTTGTAGCAAGACATTCCTCCAGGGTTTTTTCTCTCTCTTTTTTTCACGAGCCTTAAGGTGAACAGCATATTTCATTTTTCACATTTAAGTAGTAGACATACACTATGTCTAATGGGTTAAACTGCAAATTTCATAGCAACAAACCTAGACATGACACAACCTTGAAACATTTACATTTAATCATTTAGCAGACGCTTTTATCCATACCAACTTACAAATGAGGACAATAGAAGCCATCAAACCAACAATAGGGCAACAATATGTAAGTGCTGTGACAATTCCCAGTTAGTCTAGCACAGTGCACATAGCAAGGTTTTTTTTTTTTTTATTAAATAGAAAAAAAATAGACAGAAATAGAATAGAATAGAATAGAATAGAATAGAATAGAATAGAATAGAATAGAATAGTAAGTGTTACGAAAAATATGCATCTTTAGCCATTTCTTGAAAATACTAGCTGCTCGGGGTAAGTTAGGCAGGTTATTCCACCAACAGAGAACAGTCAAGGTAAAGGTAACTGGGAAAGTGATTTTGTACCTCTTTGGGATAGCACCACAAGATGCCGTTCACTTGCAGAATGCAAGCAGACTGTCTATCTCTCAAAGACTCATGTTCATTTGTAAAATATGAAATATGGAGACTTTATATCTTCGCAATCAACACATGTGTCCTCTACTTTCACTTCTCTGTCTTTATGCAATTCATCTTGTTCTACATATGCCACTTGGAAACATACATGTTGGTATTGCTATCTCATCCTACTGCGATTTGTTTGTGTTATCTCAAGGAACAGAAAGGAGGAAAAAAAACAGTGGAGTTTCGCTCCATTCATCCCGCAACCACACTAGACAAGGGAAATTAAGTTCACCCTCTCGGAAAATTACACAGTTACATCAGATTTTAAGGCACACAGGGGTATTAAAAGGGATTACTTAGACAGTGTGGTAGGCACATCCTGACCATTAGCCACTCTTTGCGCTGAGGAAACAGGTCACGTTGGAGGCACACAAAAAAAAAGAAAAAAGGAAACAGATTCCCAATACAGAATGTGTTACAGTCTCCTCTTCTCTGTTGCCAAGCAACCCCAGCTGCTCCTGTACTGCTGCCTGCCCTCTTCCCCCCCACCCAATCCCTCTGCACTGGGGCAGTCCTCTACAAATGCATCAGTTTAAGATGGCATGTCTAGTCTCAAGGGAGGGAACTACCCGGACCAGGCTGCACTTCCAAGAAGATCCTGATAGGACAGTACATTGCATCCACACCCTCTGTCTGCATGAATCACCTGTAATTTTCTCACATGACACAAACACACTCTGCATTGGCTACAGTACAGATTCTTTACTCTGATTGGTAGATGAGGATGTGAGGTTGTGTAAATATAAATATAGCAGGATGGCGCCACCTTGTGCACAAGAACCATCATTGTTACTACAACTACTGCATATGATAAATCTTAAAATTCATGTGTAAATGTAACAGGATTACGGTCTTTGGTGTTTTATGCCCCCAACGTCGCCTTCCAGGCAGCGAAGGGATGGGTAGGTTTAAGGTTGAGGGTAGGGTTAGCTGCCTCTAAGGAGCCATTGGGGGCATAAAACACCATCGAGCCAGGATTACTCACCTTATTTTGCGCACAGGGATGAATGGCATCTCGTGCTGCTATGAGTGACAGCTGTCGCTGGATCCACAGCAGTTCAGTCTGTGACTGTCTGAGAAGCCGCTCTACATCAGTCCTTTGACCTCGCATCTCCTACCACACAGTGAATTGGTTAAAAATTTGCACAAGCACAAATATAAAGTATGATGCTTTAAAAAAGTACCTGGACGCGTTGGTCACACTTCCCAAACTGTAAAGTATCAAATTCATTGAATAAGATATTTAACGTCAAAACAAAATATTAATATACTGTCAATGTAAATAACGGTAGACATTTTCTCAGAACCAACCCGTTTTGTTCGCCATTTTTGCAATTAATTTTAACCAGCTGGTCTCAAGAAGATTATTTTTAGTGGGTGTATGAAGAGTTCCCCACAAGTTTATTATTTTATCTTTAACATTTTTTAAATTAAATTAGTTTCCTTACAGAGTGTGTTGTGATATATTTGATTGACCCTTTTCGTATGTCCGGGTTTCAAGCGGAAGTCGTTAGTCGGGTAAACTTCGAGAGAGTAGGCCTGGCCTACATTAAATATTTTTGCGTTCCCCTTTGCTCAAATGGCAAAAGAAAAACTCCACAATATTGTTTAAATAACTTTTTTTTTTTTTTTTTTAAATAAAGAGAGATTGATAACGGCAGTCAGAAGAGATAATATGTCAATTGTAACGTCATTGACATTTTAAAAGCCTTTTTAAAGCAAATAAGTGACTCTAAAAAATCTAACACCCAGCAATGTGTAATTTCTTTGCATCTCCTTTCGAATACAACATTCAAATTACTAGACAAAAAATTATATCCTGAGAAAAGTGGATTTTGAGGGGTATAGCTCCATAGACCTCCATTCATTCTGCACTCGTCCTGTGAGCGCCCTCATATGGAAACAGAGTGGAACTGCAACCAGTTCAGAAGCCGGAAGTTTACTGAGAGTGGAAGTTCTCCCCTTATTAGACATTGGCCCCCTGTCCCAAATGGCACACTCCAGACTTGTAGAGTCCACACTTTGGTGACGTCATGTAGTGCAGACCTATAGGGCCCTTGGCGCGAGTCCACGAGGGCGCATTGAGAGGTATTTTTGGGACAGACTCGATCGTCACGCCGGAAATAATATTTTCTTCTCAACCATGTCAACAATTGTCCATGAGCGAAATCTCCTCCCATCCGTTGTCTGATTGGCCTTTCGCAAGGATTCCTGGGTAGTTAAAGTGTGTGGAGCCTGCATCTATGCGGGCTTCATGGAAGACCGCTTCAAGGGTACAAAGGGGGCGCTGCTGAGCACACTTCAGAGCGTTAAAATGCTGAATGGGATGACCTATGGACTCGTAGACTCGGCGAGCACGCGCAATTTAAGTCCACGAGACCGAAAGTCCTCATGAAGTGCGCCATTTGGGACAGGGCCTTCCTCTGATGAGACCATAGGGTGTCCCATTTGTAATTTTAGGTTTCAGAAGGGTGCTCGCGAGCGCCCCCCTCTGCGGTCAATATGCGCCCTAAATGCGCACTTTTGCTGAGTCCGTACTGATGCAAGCTCCAAAGCAGACTTCTTCCCAGCAGTCACAGCCATACTATGGTCACAGCTGCGTTACATCACAAAACTGCGGAAGACCGCGAGTGCTTAGGGTGCCATTTGGGACAGGCCCCGAGTCTACTCCGATGTACACTTGGATTTCCGGTAAGCCACTTTCGCTAATCATATTGTGAACTCGTAGTTTTGTAGCCTGGTAATACCAAACTCTGCTACTTCGCTTTGCTTCGTAGACAGAGTCTGGCATGGCATAATTGAAAAGCATTTTCTTTCTCGCGGGGGGCGCTTGTCTGAAGTTTAAAATCATTGGTTACCCGTAAGCCAATCACATAACGTTTGGTTATGGCGTGTGTTATGCGCATGCTCAGCCGCATCTAACTTCCACTGTAAACACATGTATGATGCGAAAACAAAACCATCGAGCGAAATACCGGAGTGAACATGGCTGTGAACGACTTTTGCAGATTATGTGAAGTAAATCTACGCATCCACGGTACAATCAGCGTCTACGTCTTAAAATGGCCGACTTTCTGATCCGTGCCCTGACTACTGAACTAGAGAGCTGATTTTGAGACACACCCATTAACTCTCTTGTTTTGTTCATAGAGTGGTGCAAGTATGACTTCACTTTGTAGGCCAAGTGGCCAACCGGCAGTTAGCATAACGCTGGTTCCCTCGACAAAAAAGTTTATGATACTTGCACATTTTGTCCATCAAGATAATTATCACAGATGAACACAACTTTTATGAATTTTGAAGCCTAAGTACAGTCGCCAGAAGTAAAAAGCTAAAGGTAGACTATAAACAAACTACACCACAGTCCCACTATTTCAACGTCACCATCACTAAGCTTCCGACAACGCTCAGTTTTTATCTAATATACTGAGCTTATCTTTTCAGCGTGATGACGTTTAATCTCCTTGACAGCCTCTGTAGTCCCATTTAGCCAATTTTTAGCAACCGCATTTTTCAAGACATGTAACAGCTTAAAAAAATCAAGAGTGGGGTAATACTGATTTTGAAAGTGTCTTGAGCTTGTGTTCACCACAGACTTTATTTCAACCATTTAACCAAAACCCCATTCAAAAAACCCATTGACTTCGGGACGATGGAACTCGTTCCCGCGTTTTGGCCAACAAAGTGATGTCATACCTGCACCACTCTAGAATCTGTTGAATGAATGAATGATTCGACTCACTCATAAAAGTAACTTGTCGCCTCCCACTAGAGTAACATGTAAAGTCTCAGGAAAAAAACACTACCCACCACTAATGAGATCTGTCTGGAACAGGCAACAGCGTTATTTTAGAATTATACTGTATATATAATATAATAGGCTAGGCTACTATTATAGTATTTATTAATATATGGATTTTTTTAAATGTCTTTAGTTTTAATTTTATTTGATTTCAGCTTTAGTTTTAGTAGGCTTTTAGTAAGTTATTTTACTTGAGTTGCCAAGGCAACATTTCTAATTTCAGTTTTTCATCTAATATTTATATTTTATTTTATTTCAGCTTTATTTTAATTATATTACTTGTATTTCTGCTAGTGACGTGGCAGAAAGAAATAGAAAGAGTAGACTAGTATGCTAGAATGCTATTCAGAACTCTGCACTCATTGATATAAATATGAATGGAGGTGGCTAGGTGTGAGGAAGGACAGGGAGATCCCAGCTGCTTCGTGACAAGAAAACAGCTGCTCTTGCCCTCTGCCCTGCTCCCAAGACCCCTACTGAGACACATTACTTCTGCCTGTATTTCATCACGTCACCACGGACAGCATTGAATTTGAGACTGATACGTCACCTACTCAGACAGAGCAGCTACTGTATTAGAGGTGACAGGTGACCCAGGACAGTGATGAGGCCTTAGTACAGTCCGAGACTAAATACATCCATGATCTAGCATTTACATTCCTGAATAACCTCTAAATTAATCACTATTTACCATTTATACACTGCATTAACTGACTTAAAGGGATACTTCACCGATTTTTCATATTAAACTATGTTATTCCCTTAACTAAGACGAGTTGATGCATAACTCTCTCGTCTCAGTGCGTGCACTCAATCGCTCTGGCGTGCGGCGACACTTTTATAGCACTTAGTTTAGCCCAGTTCATTCATTAGGATCCAGACAGAGATGAAGCTAGAAGCGACCAAACACCTCCACGTTTTCACTATTTAAATACAGTTACACGAGTAGTTACACGACCAAGTATGGCGACAAAATAAAACCTGGCGCTTTTCTAAGCGGGTAAAAAGGATAACTATAATGTGTGGCGGAATAGCACTGGGAGCACTTCGACTCGGCGCAGTAAAAAGTCACGCCTGAAAAATCCTCTCCCCCTCTCCCTCTCACTTCTGTCATTAGACTCTCCCTCTCACTTCTGTCATTAGAACCAACGTGACTTTTTACTGCGCCGAGTCGAAGTGCTCCCGAGTCCCAAGTGCTATTCCGCCACACATTATAGTTATCCTTTTTACCCGCTTAGAAAAGCGCCGCGTTTTATTTTGTCGCCATACTTGGTCGTGTAACTACTCGTGTAACTGTATTTAAATAGTGAAAACGTGGAGGTGTTTGGTCGCTTCTAGCTTCATCTCTGTCTGGATCCTAATGAATGAACTGGGCTAAACTAAGTGCTATCAAAGTGTCGCCGCGCGCCAGAGCGATTGAGTGCACGCACTGCGACAAGAGAGGTATGTATCAACTCGTCTTAGTTAAGGGAATAACATAGTTTAATATGAAAAATCGGTGAAGTATCCCTTTAAAATTTTCCTTTTGCCATTAATTGTAATAATCTAGTGAAATGTTGTATGCACAAGGAGTCTGACAACAGCTGATGCTCCACACAGAGATCTGATCTCACCATCATTGAGTCTGTCTGATTACAAGAAACAACAAAACTGAGACAGACTAAATCCAGAAGAACTGTGGCAACGTCTCCAAGACGCTTGAAGAAACCTTCCTGCAAAACTACAGTAAGGTACTTGTGAAAAAAATGCTGTGAAGTGAGGTTGCTTTCAAAATAATGTCATAAATATATTTTATTTTTCACTTAATTTCTATTAACTGAATCAAATCAATATTTGGTTTGACCACCTTTTGCATATAAAACTGCTTTTGTCCTAGGTACATTTGCACATAGTTTTTCAGGTAGCTTTGCAGGTATTGGTTTCTTCAAGGATCTTGGAGATGTTGCCACAGTTCTTCTGGATTTAGTCTGCCTCAGTTTTTTCATGTAATCACAGACAGACTCGATGATGGTGAGATCAGACCTCTGTGTGGATCATACCGGCTGTTGACACCCTTGTGCATACAAAAATCTCACTGGATTATTACAATTAATGGCAAAAGGAATATTTGGACATGTAAACTGATATTTGTCGTTTTTTGTGAAAATACTAACGCGCCTAAAACTTTTCCACAGTTCATATATATATATACACACACATACACACCCATTCATGGGTGTATTTTCCCTTTCCTTACCTTTGATGTCTGCTGGTTCTCTCTTCTTCTCTTACTGAGGCCCTTTTGAGAGCAGCCCAACTCAGTGCGGAGGAAAACCGTGTGTTCTGTTACATTCTGTTACCAGTACAGTAGAGTCGAGTGCAAGTAAGACCTTGACATTTTCTCCAAGGTTTAACAGGGTGTGAATGTGAGAAAATGTCAGAAATGAGAGTAGCATAGAGAGACTGCCTGTTCTCCATGGTGTGTATCTACGCTGAAAGATGCAGAATAAACCTGCTTTTCATAACACAAACAGCAGAGACACAGAGTCATCTTCCCCTCCTGCCGCTTCCACAACAGTCACTACTTGCTGATTGACCATATGGCAGAGTAAAGATGGACAGAGATGAGTCAAAATGAGCAATGAAGGAATAAGGAAAACCAACAGACTTTTAGCTCCTTTGCAATGGATTGTTCTCACTTGTCTGATATTATGTTTAAACACCTGCAAGTCAGTTCTGCAGTATTCTACACAATGGCATCCACTTTAAAAAGCTGTATAAAGCTCCTATAGATCACTAATAATTTTACATGGCTCATGTTGTCGGGTAGCCTGCCAAGCCAGACCTACATCAAGATGTTAGGTCTGGCAACTCACCATAGACACGGCTCAATCCGAGGGGCGGGATAAATGGCTGTCTTTCAAATTCACTCTGCACACAATAGGATAGCGCTACAACCAACCAGGGGTGCGTTTCCCGAAAGCATCGTTGGCCAACTATGGTCGCAAGTTCATCGCAATGTCCATTGAACTCTATTGGTAACGACGGAACTTGCGACCATAGTTGGCCAACGATGCTTTCGGGAAACGCACCCCAGAGCGTTTTCCCAACAGCGGAACTAACATTAGTTGATAGATTCAACTTTTGAATCTGGCCGGCAAAACTATGAACACATCTTCCTTTTTAAAGAATGACTTAAGTGCCGTTCTTTGCTCTTTTCTTAAAGAAAAACTTAACTCCAAGTCCTCCAGAGTCGCGGCCAAAGCCGATTCGAAAGACTATTCTCCAGCAGCAGCTCTTCTTTGTTTTCAAGTAGCAGGGAACCGTCGCAACTCTGTCGTCATTATGTTAAGCCCGCCCCGCCTACTCTATACACGATGTGATTGGCCTGACCCAATTTAGGTTTTTACAGCTCTGAAAGTCAACGGAGAGTTGCTAGACTACCCTGGCTGCAAAATAAATTTTGCTGCCGCTAGGGTGCGTTTAGATTTCTAGGCTAGTTGTCGGGAATTTTTTGTCTACAAAAATTTCTTGGAAAGATATTTTGTGTTTTGTCAGCAGAACAATCCAAAAAACATTAAATAACAGTACAACCCTGAGGAGATGTATGTCTATCCCTCAAAACCTTGCTTTCATTCCTGTTAAAAATCAAAGATGGTGTTGCTGTTAATAAGGTCTATGTTGTTTGCATACTATGTATATCTATGGTTACAACCGTTAGCCGTTTCAGAGGAGTAATTGTTTTGTAAATTGATAAGGTAAAATAAGCAAAAAGGAAAAATGTCCGTTCCTCAAAAAGCAGCAGTGAAATCTGAACTGGTACGTTATGTTAATGATATTACAGCTAATGCAAATTCGTAATCCAAAGAAAATAGATGTATAGATGGCCTCGACATTAACGCTTGTCTAGGACAAGTGGATGTTTTGAAGGCGCAAGTGAAAGAGAATTTTACTTAACTTTAATGACAAAAAATAACTAGGGAAGCATCGAAACACGAGAATGATTTTGATTTTATTACATTCAATGTAAACAGCGATTGATGAGGGATAGTGTATTTCTGCTAACAAGGTTGCATTGTTGAGGGAGGCTCGCTGCCCGTCTCAGTGAGAGACTTTCGTGGAGAAATGAAAGCAAAATAGCATAACAGCACACACAAGAAACATACTGCGGTAAAAAAAAAAAAAAAGTTATTTTTATTTATAACATATGATATAGTTAACAAAACACAAATAAGGAAGCTGTTCTGCTGAATATCATCACGATTGCAAATGTTACATTGAATTTATTGTTCAATAAATAAGAAATAAATAATAAGTTGTTAACTTGTAAATATTAAGTTAGGCTACTTTCATTTTTAGACACAATATTGACTGTTTGTGTTCTATTTCAGACAAAAATAGTTCCAAAGGAAAACACTCAGCGCTGTGTTTTGAATGTTTTGGCATTTTGAACGAACGAAACTAGTGCAAAATCAGTTTTTGTGTGTATTTTTAGTAATTGTTGGTTTGGTGTATTTGAGTGCTCATTGTTACAATTACACCGCAAAAGTTCAGTGACATTTTTATTTGTGCATGGTAGAAAGCAAATACTGATACTGACATAATGATATACAATAAATGTGGAAAATTGAACTACACGATTCAGGGAGCAGGCTACACAGTGAACTCCGTGAAAACGCTACTTAAGCTCCGCTGCTTTCTTCGACCCTCTCTGTCTCTGGTCCTGGGCTGTGCTCACTCAGTGTGCAGTGTGAGAGGGGGAGTGGCCAACGGCTAGAGCGGCAAATGCCAGTGTGTGTTTCTTTTACCGATATATATTTAACTATATCTTTTGCATTTCTAATCCAAACAACGTCAAACTTGGCACTGCACTATTTTCGCCCTTCATTCAAGTCAACTGCTCGGTTCACACAGAGTAACTATAGCTTAGAATGATTTGGCAAAAACCGACTTCATACAATAAAATGCAATCTTTACAGTCTATGGTTAAGAATAAGGTAAATAAATGTTGGCTGTGCTGCACTGTTTCTTTCTCTCTGTTCATTCCGGTAAAAGGTCTACAACAGGTCATTTATTAGACAAAATATATATATATTTGTGAAGTTTTGATAAATTTGCTAATGTCTTAACAGTATTTCTATGTGAAAAAACACAATTTCTTTAAAAAAAATAGCATTTTATGATTATTTTGTTAAATGGTTTTCTTGTTATTTTACATTGGAAAATTTACAGTATTTCTGTCATTTTAGAAATTGTTTGTATTTCAAAAATACAGGAAATATCTGTAAAATAAAACAGTACAAATTCCTTTAAATTAATATTATTTTTTACAGTGCACAGCTAAGGGAGAAGATGGTACTGGCAGGATTCAAGTGAGGAAGTGCGTAAACCTTCGGACCTGTGATCTCACTCCTAATGTCACATTATAGTGATGTTGGGATGATTATTTAGGCCTATACATGTTTCTTGTCTTATTTATTTCAGACTTTTTATCCAGTTAGTAATTAATGCTTTGTCACATATCTTTTTCAAGGAATTGTCTTTTGTCCTGTAGGAGGAGGCCTCAGGTCTTCAGAATTTTACCTATAAAGTGCGTAAACCTGAAGAGGACCTGTGGTCTGTGGTCAACATTATGTCACATTATAGTGATGTTGGGATGATTATTTATCCATGTTTCTATTTCTTTTGTTCAAAAGTGATCAAGAAAATGATTTGTCTTATTAAGTTTAGAGTGTGATTTATTTGTTTAAAAGGTTAGTTAAAAGGGAAAAAAATTCCCTCTTGTGCTTCCAGAAACATGGCATATTCCAACTAGCTCATGCAGTCAAGATGATGGACCATGCAGTGGTTCAAAATATACATGGAGACATAGACATTACAGATGGTATTTAGAGAAAACATTTATTTTCACTGCTACACCATTTATTTTGGATTTCTGACGGATGGACATACATTAAAAATGTTTAAAAGCTTTATATCCAAATCTCAGATTTCATGTACTTTGAGGATGCAGCTGATGAATTTCGAGGAGAGAAGGGCACTCTTCTCCCGCTTTGGAAATTCCAGTATGATAAAGCCAAAGGACTGTCTGTGACTGCCCTCTGCTGGTGAGTTTCATACTTTATTAAAACAATGTTTTTTTGAGTAAAATGGGAAGCACTTCTTTGAGTGACGTTTGTATTCGTTAATTTTTAGGAGTAGCCTACTGAATACAATGATTTGTTCGCTGTTGGTCTTGGGTCATGTAAGTTTACTATTTACTCTTACTCTGAGAGAAAACCTTAGACAAGGAATCATTTGTAAGCTAAATGACTCTGAAGTGTGTTTTATCTTACCCCTCAAGATGGATATACTCATGAGGATCGTGGGGGCATGCTTCTCTTTTACACCCGGAAGATGCACACTTACCCAGAATTCATCTTTAACACAGACTCTATGCTTAATGTGCATAGACATCCACAAACAACTGTCCGACCTGGTGGCTGTGGGTTTGAATAATGGCTGTGTCGCAGTGTACAGCCTGCTGGAAAAGAGTGATCAGCCCATTTATAACAGCACAGCCAGCTCCGGGAAACACAAAAGCCCTGTGATGCAGATATGGATGAGGATATGACCATGGAGTCATGGGTAAAATAATAACAGTAAACCATCATGACCAAATGGAGCTGTATGTTCAATACAATGGTCGGAATAGAATACTACTCTTGCTAGTTCTGTAATATGAATACTACTCTTACTAGTTCTGTAATATGAAGTATATGCAGTACTGTATACTGTGTTTGTGCAGTATGCACTATTTTTTTAAATATACTTGTATACACTATACTGTTCAAACAAAAATTTTTTTTGACAGATTATTTTAATCAAAGAATTTTTTTTTTTATCATAGTTTCCACAAACAACTGATAAGCAGCACAACTGTTTCCAACACTGATAATAAAAATAAATGTTTCTCAAGCACCAAATCAGCAAATTAATATTAATATTGATTTCTGAAGGATCATGTGACACTGAAGTGATGGCTATTTAAATATAATATTTAACTGTACTTTTGATCAAATCAATGCAGCCTTGGTGAGCATAAGAGGCTTTTTAAACATTAAAATATATTACCAACCCCAGTTCTCATGTGTTGTCAACTTTTGAATGGTAATGTATTTAAATAAATACAGATTTATTATTCAGTGCTTGAATAGTTTTTGTGATTGTTGGTTGATAAAAAAAAGTCTTGGCTCTGTGTTTCATTGTCTTCGTTACAGGTAAAGTGGCAGAAAGACGATTTGGACAGTAATCACAACTTCATCTCTGTGTCCGCTGATGGACGAGTGGTGTCTTGAACACTAAGAGAGGTACAGAAGGAAATATCTAAGTGTTGGTTCTAAAACAAGTCCTTTTTGTAAGAGGTTAATTGATGCCAATCATTTGGACTTCAGCATGAACTAGTCTTCACAGACATCATCAAACTCCCAGCCATGGACAAAGTTCCTGATGACCTTAAGGATGTCATTGCTACAGGTATGAACCACATTACTTTATTTGTTATAAACACATACTTCTCAAGCAAGCTTCTAATCAGTTCCATTTATGTTCATATCTGTTTTTAGAAATCACATAGAACAGAAAGAAACAGTTAAAATGTCAAATGCAATAAAGGTGCTAATGGTGTAAAAATCGCATGCACTAATGTATTATCCTCACTGAAGATATTTTCTCTGTGGTTCTAGTTGGAACATCTTTGGACATTCATAAACAATATGACTGTTTTTTTCTTGTTAGTCGTATACCATCACATCCAATATGATCGTTTACACCAAGGACAGTCATACAATCATTCAGCCAAACATTGCTTTTATATACAGTATATATACTGTATATATCGCATTAACAAATGCCCTGTGAATATCTGAAGTCTTGAGTCATTTTGCATTTAAACTATTTATTTTGAGACACCACACAGTTTTGTTTCTCATCTCATACCACGCGTTGGTCTGTATAACTTGTTTTGTTCTAAATTACAAACATCACAGGCAAACACATGTTCTTCTTTAAAATTTTCACTCCTACTGACTCCCAACATCCCTCCACTTCTACAAAACACATTCACACACGTTTACTTAGTTATCTAAATGGGGATATTCCATAGACTTCTATTAATTAATTAGTTATAAATACTGTAACCTAACCTTAACCCACACCCTGACCTTAAAGGTCCCGTTCTATGTGATCCCATGTTTCAAACTTTAGTTAGTGTGTAATGTTGTTGTTAGAGTATAAATAATATCTGTAAAATTATAAAGCTCAAAGTTCAATGCCAAGCGAGATATTTTATTTAACAGAAGTTGACTACAAAAAACGGCTGGATTGGACTACACCCCTCTACTTCCTTCTTTAGTGATGTCACTAGAACCGTAACCTCCGCCCACAGGAACACAGGCGTATTGATGGCGAAATGTCAACAGACGTGGTTGATGTTTATCTATAATCGGATACCGCAAAAGTTTAATTCGAAGTTGTTAGTTTGCTCTGTCCATTTCACCACGGACTGTTTTTCTAACCTGGAATAATATCAAGCAGGCTTCTCTCAGCGTTTCATACTGACGAAGGGGACAATTTCAACTATATTCCAGCAAGCGGTAAGTAGTGATTTAATATGGAAGTAGCGATCACTCTTCACATCATTCGTTTCTCTTAGTAGGATGAAAATAATCTTACTTAAACTGTGATTAATATACAGAAAGCGATCAAAGAACAATCCCTTTCCAATCGCCCAAGCTGCTGTCGGTGACACAGCGCGAGTTTATCTGGACTCTTGCCAAAACTCGTTATGAAATCAATGACGCTGTTACACTTCACAACGAAGCTCTTACTGTATTTATATACCTCATGTTTGCATTGGTGAAATCATTAGTGAGAGTGCAGAAACTGCGTTGCAATGATAAGATCTTTCACGCGATCAACAGACTGTCATCTGCTCAATGCTCATCACTGCGACCTTTTATGTGATGGGAATAGATCTAAATACTTAAAAAACTTCTCACGATTCGTTAATCCAGATAGCTGTAATAGTAAAAACGTATAATAGCTGTAATAGTAAAAGTTTTCCAGATAGTTCCACATGTAATGCCAGATATTTCATATGCAAGCATGTCAGCCAATCACAGCAGTGGGCGTTTACACTGAAGTCTCACAGCAGACACGCCCCTTCAAACAGTGTTCAAACCAGGGAATGAAATCAGGCTAGGAAATATGCCTTTTATTTCTAAATTATAACAATTTTTGATCTAAAAAACATACTAACATTATAAGGGCACCCCTGGAAACATTATAAAATAATAAAAATAATCCATGGAATGGGACCTTTAAAAGAAAACTTTCTACTTTATTTACTTTTTACACACACTCTCACACACACACACACACACACACACACACACACACACACACACAGTGCTTTTAATTTAATTCCTCTTATCAAAACAGTGGCATTTGCCATGTGCATGAATTATAAAAAATAAACATCTATGTGACATGCAACAGCCATTAAAGCTAAACAGATGCTTGCAGATTTTCTTTTTTAAGTTTTATATATATGCATACGTATATATTTTTAATTAAAAATAGCTAAACGGATGCTGCAGGATTTATGCTTTAAACTTGATGGATCGTGCTTGGTCGTGCAAACAATATCCAGAGCAGCACCAACAGATAATTAAGCAGTATAACATGAACAAGAGTGTTGTTGTATAAAACAGCATTTTTCTTCATGGTAATTTAACCAATAATGAGTTTGTTTGTCTTTCACAGGGCTCTAAATACATTTCTAGCACTTTCTTAGAGGCATATGATGCACACTTCCTCATGAGTGTCCAATGTGTGAGGTGGAATCCCTTCTATTCCAACGTCTTCATCTCCTGCGGCTTGGACTGGATGGTGAAAATTTGGGATGAGAGAATTAAGTATAAGCACTTATTCCCTGTAGCACTATATCTACAGCAGCCTTTTCCAACTTATCCTTCAGTTGTCTTAATTTAAAATGTCTTAATTGTAAATTTGACAAATCAATTAGACTGTCTATGTTCCGCAAAAAGACAACTTTGAGTTAATAATAATGAATGAATCTCTTGACTGCACATTTTGTGTATATGTTAGTAGCCAGACACATTCAATTTACAAATGACTATGCCACTCTTGCATAAAAAAAAAAAAAAAGGTGGATAGAGCTTTACCTTCTGAAGTGTTCGTAGGATCTGCAATGGCAGGATAAGCAATTACAAGTGTGTTCATATATTACAAGTTGACCGAAAAGATTTTACTGTAGACTTTTCAGCATCCTGTGACACCACAGACAACAATTTTGACTTGCCCCTCAGTTTGTGAAATTAAACATAGATTGTTTACATGACTGCATTTGCAATGAAAGTCTGGGGCAAGTTGTATAGAAGCTTGTTGTATTGTTAAAGCACTCACATTACCATTCAAAAGTTTTATTTTCTTGAAAGAAATGAATAGTTGAACTCACCAAGGATGCATTAAATTGATCTCTAGTAAAGAAATGTATAATGTTACAAAAGATTTCTATTTCAAATACATGTTTTTTCCCATTAAATAATCTAGAAAAATCACAGCTTCCACAAAAATATGTGGTAGTATAACCGTTTCAACCGAATGAATTTTTTTACTTGAGCACAAAATCAGCATATTAGATTGATTTCTGAAGTATCATGTAACACTGAAGACTAGAGTCATGGACACTGAAAATTCAGCTTTGCCATCACAGGAATAAATATATATAATTTAATTTTCCATGTGTTTTAATTTTCCCTTACTAAAATAAATATGTTATTTGATCTGTTAAGTTGATAATTGATCAACTTAGTCTCATGTTAACAGCTCTAAGAGAGTGGCAGGCGGCTCCCTGTACAGACATGGGCAGTGATATAAAGAGTATTGTCAGGTCTGGTGCTCAGACAAACGCCAGGAGATAAATTCATCTGTCACCTCAAAATGAGAAGCAGACTCCTTTCATTTGGATTATGTGGAACTATTGATTCAGACCCCCTTCTCTTTTTTCTTACTGATTGTGACAGTCTTGCCCCGGGGAAGTCCTGATGAGGTTTTAAAAAATGTCTCACTGTTATATTGTTTTGAGTGAGTACTAGCTCATCTGAAGTATTCTACTATTCCAGTAACAATACATGTCTCTTTCAGGTCTCCTGTGTTCACCTTTGACCTGAGAGCTGATGTGACAGATGTGGCCTTGGCTCCATACTCCTCCACTGTCTTTGCTGCTATCACCACTGATAGAAAGATAAACACCCAACCGACCCCTCTAATACAAACACAATGGTAAAATCCACAATATGATAAAAAAAAATATATATATATATATTATAATAATAACAAAAAAGTAAAAAATATAATAACATTAATAATACATTTAATAATCCCTCACCTTAAAATAGAAACTTTCTGGATACTTCCACTTAAAGCACATTTTTCATGATAATGATTGCTAATGAAACACAGTAGCAGGCTGACAGTGGGACGTCTTTCCAACGGTGCTTGACTGCATCAAGCTGCAGCACACACAAACACTCACATTCTGCTTGTGCGAGTAAAACATACATACAGTCAATTTAAACAAAAAAACATAAAACCAAAAGTTAAATGTCAGTCAGGTCCTGCCAGAAACTAAATAACTGTTATTGTGATCATTAGTGCAATCAAAAATAATAATTTCCTGCTCTTAAAATAGTAGATATCTATCCTCCCATGGAAACTAGAGTGTCTGTTGTAAGTAAATAAGTAAGTAAGAAAGTAAATAAAGATAAAAAAATAAAATAAAACATTTTTAGCCTAATTTTTGTAAAAGAACAAAGAGAAAAGGGTTCAGGACATAACAGGCCTAATTTGAACTTACATAATGACAACAGCTCAATAAAGGCTATGTCACGAGCATCATGTGTGCTACCATCTGCTCTATTGCTCTGACATTGACTTTAAATGTAATCCTACCTGATCTGGCTTGCTTTGGACTTCCTTCTGTCATCCTCAAGGGAAAGTCATTCTAAATGTGACAGATGCACAACAGCAAATATACTTTATATGTATTAAAAGTTAAATATAAATAAATATATATATCATTTATATTTAATTTATATTTAAATTATTTACATTTTACATATATTATCTTGCTTGCTGACACTCAGAGCCAAAGCAAGAGAATACATTATAGAGGTGCTTCACACTACATAAATGACAAAGACTACAACTTCCTGCTCTTCTTCTATTTCTTTCATGTGTTCGACCTCAGTGTCAACAAATATGAGGCTCTCTGCCAACAAATAGTGATGTCAAGGAAGAAAAGGCCTGTGAAAATCGAATTCAATCCTGTCAATCCCATCATCATCGTGGGCGATGACCGCGGCCATGTCATCAGCCTCAAGCTCTTGCCCAACCTCCGCAAGAAACCTAAGGTAAGTGATGCACTAATATTATGTATAGGCCTCCAATGAAATCACATAGCCTGGGAAAACCCAGACAACTTCCGGCAAATTTAGATTTGCTCTGCAAGTAGTCTGGCAAAGAGCTCATTCAAGCCCATTTCTAATCTGTTGAAATCGCGGCACCAATCAGAAACGTTGGGGCGGGCTTTACATGATGACGATCGCTCTGATTGGTTTTAGGTCTATCCAATTGCGCCCATTGAGCGACGTCCGTTGGTGAAGCGCAGCAACTTTTAAATGCATTATTATATTCAAATTGCAAACACATGAGGACAGTCTGTGATGAAATAACAGGAGGATGCAAATTGCAAGTAAAACTCAGTTTATTAAAGATGGTCAGAAAAAGACACAGGCCGGGGACAAACACTCAGGTGGTGATGAAGCAGGGACGAGATGGCGATCCGGTGGTGGTGCGGTGAACTGCGTGCTCGAGTGAAGACAACCAGGAACCGTGGAACATCAAACGACACGAAGAACTGACGAAATCCAGAACGAAGAATCTTAGCAGACGAGGCACAGGAACAGGACACACACCGAGGAACAACCACAACGATCTGACAACATGAGAGGGAAATTACTGGGCATATAAAGGGAACTGAGATTGATGACAGCTGGAGACACTAATCAACACAACGAGTAACCACACCCACACAATTACATTCACACAGACACATCAGCATGAGACAGCCGATTCATGAACCGTGACAGTACCCCCTCTCCTAGGAACGCCGCCTGGCGTTCCCAGACACCCTTACCTGTCGATTGTAATCATCGATAAGGGAGTGATCCAGAATGTCTCTAGCAGGTACCCAACTTCTCTCCTCCGGACCGTAACCCTCCCAGTCCACCAAGTACTGAAATCCGCGTCCCCTCCGTCTCGAGTCCAGAATGCGATGTACCGAATAAGTTGGTTCCCCATCTACGAGTCGCGGCGGGGGGGGAACCGGGGCAGGCGGATTAAAGTGAGAATAAAACACAGGCTTGATTTTGGATACATGGAAGGCGGGATGAATTCTCCTGTACGCAGGAGGGAGTTTGAGTCGGACTGTCACCGGACTAATAATTTTGGTGACAGGAAACGGGCCAATGAATTTGGGAGCTAACTTGTTAGACACGGAGCGGAGCGGAATATTCTTTGTAGAAAGCCACACTTTTTGACCCACGACGTAAACGGGAGGCTTTGACCGGTGGCGATCGGCCTTGGCCTTCATGCGCCCCCCTGCTTGGAGTAGAGTCTCACGGGCTCTAGTCCAAGTATGGCGACACCTCTGGACGAATGCGTGAGCGGAGGGGACCGCGACCTCGGATTCCAGACTAGGAAAAATTGGTGGCTGGTAACCTAAACTACACTTAAAAGGCGAGAGGCCCGTGGATGACACTGGTAACGAATTGTGGGCGTACTCCACCATAGAAAGCTGTTGGCTCCAGGACGACGGATTCTTGGCAACCAAACATCGCAACATTCTCTCGAGGTCCTGGTTGGCTCGTTCAGACTGACCATTGCTCTGGGGGTGATAGCCCGAGGACAGACTGACCGTGGCCCCCAGTAACTTACAAAATTCTCGCCAAAATTTGGATACGAATTGGGAACCTCTGTCAGAGACCACGTCCATCGGGAGGCCATGTAACCGAAAGACGTGATCTATGACTGTGACCGCTGTCTCCTTGGCTGAAGGTAATTTGGGCAAGGGGATGAAATGTGCCGCCTTCGAGAACCGGTCCACTACGGTTAAAACAACCGTCATGCCCTTGGAGGGCGGGAGGGCGGTGACAAAATCTAGAGCGATATGGGACCAGGGTCTTGAAGGGACAGACAGAGGTCGAAGTAGCCCATCTGGGGGTTGGTTAGATGTCTTACCAGTGGCACAGACTGAACAAGCCAATACAAAATCGTGAATGTCGCGAGCCATTAATGGCCACCAGAATCGTTGTTTAACTAAAAAACTGGTTCGCGTCACTCCTGGATGACAAGCCACGTTGGAGCAATGACCCCATCGAATAACGTCGGACCGTAACCCCTCCGGAACAAACAAACGACCCGGTGGGCAACCAGGCGGAGGCGTTACCCCTTCTAGGGCTGTCTTGACCCTCGATTCGACCTCCCATACTAGAGTGGAGACGACAATCTTCTCAGGTAAAATACACTCGGGAGTCACCGGGCGTTCGGAAGGATCAAAAATACGAGATAAAGAATCGGGTTTGATGTTTTTGGAACCCGGGCGGTACGAGAGAACAAAATCAAAACGTCCGAAAAAAAGAGCCCACCGAGCCTGCCTGGAGTTGAGTCTTTTAGCAGATCTGATGTATTCAAGATTCTTATGATCGGTCCAAACGATAAAGGGTACCCCCGAACCCTCTAACCAATGACGCCACTCCTCCAACGCTAACTTGACCGCCAACAACTCTCTGTTACCAATGTCATAATTACGTTCGGCAGGCGACAGTCGATGAGAAAAAAACGCGCAGGGATGCATCTTGTCGTCTGAGGAAGCGCGTTGTGAAAGAACTGCTCCTACTCCCACCTCTGACGCGTCGACCTCCACCACGAACTGACGTGTGGGATCAGGGGTGACAAGAATGGGAGCCGAAACGAAGCGACTCTTAAGTTTGGTGAACACTGCCTCGGCAGTGTTCGACCACCTGAACGTCGTTCGGGGGGAGGTCAAGGCGGTCAGAGGTGCGACTAGTTGGCTGAAATTGCGAATAAAACGCCGGTAAAAATTGGCGAATCCCAGAAACCGCTGTAGGGCCTTACGGGAATCTGGACTTGGCCAATCTACCACAGCCTTAACCTTGTCAGGATCCATGCGCACTCCCTCAGAAGAGATGATGTACCCTAGGAAGGGAACAGACTGTGCATGAAACGCGCATTTCTCCGCCTTGACAAAAAGCCCATTCTCTAACAATCTCTGGAGCACTCGTCTGACGTGTTGAACGTGTTCCTGGAGAGACGAAGAAAAAATCAATATGTCATCCAGGTAAACATATATGAACCGATCAACCATGTCTCTCAACACGTCATTAACGAGTGCCTGGAAAACCGCTGGACTGTTGGAAAGCCCGAAAGGCATAACCAAATATTCAAAGTGTCCTCTAGGGGTATTAAAAGCGGTTTTCCATTCATCCCCCTTCCTGATGCGAACCAAATGATATGCATTACGTAAGTCCAGTTTCGTGAAAATAGATGCTCCCTGCAACCTCTCAAAAGCTGAAGACATCAACGGCAAAGGATAAGAATTCTTTACCGTGATGTTGTTCAGCTCTCGGTAATCAATGCAAGGTCGCAGAGAACCATCCTTCTTCCCAACGAAAAAGAACCCCGCCCCCGCAGGAGAAGAGGAAGGTTGGATGAACCCAGAGGCTAGAGAATCAGAAATATATTTCTCCATGGCCTCCCTCTCGGGAACAGAAAGAGAGTAAAGTTTGCCCTTAGGCGGAGATTTACCTGGCAGTAGATCTATCGCACAGTCATAGGAACGATGCGGAGGAAGAGAAGCAGCACGAGACTTACTGAACACCTCCTTCAGGTCGAGGTACTCCGCGGGCACGTTTGACAAATCCGCTGCCTCACTCTGAAACACAGAACCAGACACAGAAGGACAGGCAGACAGTAAACAAGACTCATGACAGTGGTTACTCCAAGTGGAAACAGTGTTAGTGCTCCAGTCGACACGGGGATTGTGTTTGGACAGCCACGGGTGTCCCAAAACCACTGGTGCAAGTGGTGAGTCCATGAGGTGAAATGAAATGAGTTCCGTATGATTGCCCGAAGTGATGAGGGTGATGTTTTCAGTAGAATGAGTAATCCGGGGGAGTTCTTGACCATTGAGTGCGTTGACAGTAATGTGACGTGAGAGAGGAGTGATGGGAATCTGAAGCTTCAGTGCAAGTTTAAAGTCCATGAAATTACCCTCTGCTCCCGAATCCAGTAGTGCGCTGGTGCTGTGCGTCGATGTTCGCCATCTCAGTCTTACCGGGAGGAGGGTCGATGATGGTGATGAGGTCTTCTCGGCGGAGATCCCACCCGATAGTAGCCTCATACTTACTATCGGGCTTGCCCTTTTACCGGGCAGGCATGGATGTAATGGCCCGCCCGGCCACAGTAAAGACAGAGTCCTTGGGATCTCCGCCTTTCCCTCTCCTCCCGGGAAAGCCGAGCTCTCCCCACCTGCATGGGCTCATGGTCGAATGTGGGGCTGACCGCGCTCGCGCCGCCGGGTTGATGGTCCTCCGTGCTGGGCTGTGGGCGACTGGTACGCGTTAATCTGGTCACACGATTCAGACGAGCGTCAACTCTTAAAGCCAGTTCCACCAATCCATTGAGGGTCTCGGGTAAGTCCAGGGCATAAATCTCCTGTTGAACGCGGTCAGCCAGCCCATGCAGGAACATATCCCACTGCGCCTCCTCGTTCCAACGGCACTCTGCGGCCAGGGTGCGGAACCGGATAGAAAAGTCCGCCACCGAGCCTTCTCCCTGTCGCAGTTCGGCGAGTAATCTGGCCGCCTCCTTACCCGCCACTGCACGATCGAATACTCTCCTCATCTCCTCGGAGAGTGCCAGGAACGAGGTGCAGCAGTTGTCTCCGTTCTCCCACACCGCCGTTCCCCAAAGCGCTGCTCTCCCTGACAGCAGGGTCAACACAAATGCCACCTTAGCCTGTTCGCTCCGGAACGTGCGTGGCTGTAGAGCGAAATGCATGGAACATCTCGTGAGGAACGCTCTGCAAAATTCCGGCTCGCCGGAATAACCCTCGGGTGTGGGTAGGCGTGGCTCTGGGCTGTCTGCTGCAGCAGGCGCTGGTGGTGGGGGAACGGACGGCGTGGGGGGCGCAGTGGGAGTCCGTAGAAGTTGTACCTGTTGGGTGAGCTCGGACACCTGCTTCACGAGTGCTTGCACCGCCCGACCTGTGCCCGAGATGCTCTCCTCTTGCTGGTCCATACGTGAGATACTGTGAGCGATGAAATCGTTGATCTGGGACGGGCTTGCTGCATCCATGATCTGGTCAGATCGTTCTGTGATGAAATAACAGGAGGATGCAAATTGCAAGTAAAACTCAGTTTATTAAAGATGGTCAGAAAAAGACACAGGCCGGGGACAAACACTCAGGTGGTGATGAAGCAGGGACGAGATGGCGATCCGGTGGTGGTGCGGTGAACTGCGTGCTCGAGTGAAGACAACCAGGAACCGTGGAACATCAAACGACACGAAGAACTGACGAAATCCAGAACGAAGAATCTTAGCAGACGAGGCACAGGAACAGGACACACACCGAGGAACAACCACAACGATCTGACAACATGAGAGGGAAATTACTGGGCATATAAAGGGAACTGAGATTGATGACAGCTGGAGACACTAATCAACACAACGAGTAACCACACCCACACAATTACATTCACACAGACACATCAGCATGAGACAGCCGATTCATGAACCGTGACACAGTCTCCATGAAAGACCCACTGGCAGATGAACGTGCTACTACATTTCTCTCCGAAACGGTAGGAAATTAAATTCGATTTAATAGAGGATTTTAACTGTGACAAGATGATTGACAGGGCAGTTTACGTGACAGGATGCACGCGACAGACCCGTCCGATAAAGATGACGAAGTAGTATGTCCCAAAGCTTGCCTACTTTTTTGCTACACATTCAAAAGTAAATACATTTTTTTCACAAAAAGAGTACATACTTTTATGGCGTAGTGTAACTTAGGCGAATTGGGACGCAGCATATGGCTTTACACGATGACGATCGCTCTGATTGGTTTTAGGTTTATCCAACTGCGCCCAGAGGCATTTGAGCGACGTCCGTTGGTGACGCCCCTTTGGAAATGAGTTATTAATGAAGCTTTGCCAGACCATAACTCAGTTACTACTGAGAATGGTCTGGTTTTAACCAGGCTAGAAATCACATGCTTTATCGATCAGTGCTGTTTCAATCACTGCTGTGCTGAATACTTCATGTGCTGAATTGCTAAATCTGCATCTTTGTGACTGCTTCAGACATTCATTTACAACACACGCACAACCCACTGCAGTTCAACCCAGTTACTGAATGGCTCAGTT
Source organism: Squalius cephalus (assembly GCF_949319135.1). NCBI lineage: Eukaryota > Metazoa > Chordata > Actinopteri > Cypriniformes > Leuciscidae > Squalius > Squalius cephalus. The sequence continues at coordinate 13,755,526 of NC_137138.1, read as the reverse complement.
TAACTAAGTGACTTTTGATGAGAATGTTTCGGGAACACATTAACGTAGTGTATTGAACGTAAATTTAAATATCATTTGTTTGCCAGGCAATAAACATTGTAATTCCAGAATACAAATCAGTCAGAAGGAATGTACTGTGGGAAAAGGGCTTTCAGAACAAATAGATGGAGAGAAATAAATTACATGACTGAAGGTCTTTGAAGCTTTGCAGTGATTCCAGAGTGAACAAAGTCAAATGAATAATTCAGGTTCCAAATCTACACTACTGTTCCAAAGTTTGGGCTCGCTAAGATTTTTATTTTATGTATTTTTTTATTTTTTGTGTATAAGATGTTTTTGAAGAGGTCTCTTATGCTCACACAATGCCTGCATTTATTTTATTTTGAAATATTTGTGAAATAAATGTAGAATTTAAAATGTTTTCTATTTTGATATTTTTTTAAATATATTTATATCAGCATCCATTACTCCAGTCTTCAGTGTCACATGATCCTTCAGAAATCATTCTAATATGTGATTGAATGCTCAAGAAATGTTTCTTCTTATTATCAGTGTTGAAAACTGTTGTGCTGCTTAATATTTTTCAGGATTCTTTGATGAACAAAGTTCAAAAGAATAGCATTTATCTGAAATATATAATTTTTTTGTAACTTTATAAATGTCTTTACTGCATGTCACTTTTGATCAATTCATGCACCCTTGCTGAACAAAAGTATTAGGTATGTGTATACATCATTTTTTTAAGCTAATGATATCAATAACCCTAGACAATTGTTTCATTCCATTAACAAACTGCTCAAATATGTCCCTGCTTCAACTTTGTAATGTTCCTTGATTTCTTCAGCTCGAAGATTGAGTGTATTTGTAAATGCATTATCACTACTCCTCTGTCTGTTTCTCCTTTAAATACTTCAGATTTTTCAGGTATCTCTCTCTCAAATTTCTCTACACTGGACATTCATTCTCTTAGCAATGAGGTTTCACAAATGAAAGCTGCCACTTCCATTGTTGATCCTATACCGACTTGTCTGTTTCAGTCATGTTTTGCTTCTTTATTTCCTATTGTTCTGAATATTATAAATGACTCCCTGTGCTCTGCTGTAACCCCTGTACCTAAAAAAGCTAACACAGACGTTAATAATCTTAATAACTTTCATCCCATTTCCAATTTTCCTTTCCTTGCTAAACTTTTAGGGCGAATTGTTGCTTCTCAATTGCACTCTCATCTTACTGCAGACAATCTTTTTGAACCCCTTCAATCTGGCTTCCGTAAATTCCACAGCACTGAAACTGCATTAGTAAAGGTCACAAATGATTTGTTAATTGCTTCGGATTCTGGCTGTCTTTCAGTTTTGATCCTTCTTGATCTCAGTGCTGCTTTTGACACAGTAGATCACTCTCTTTTAATCAACCGCTTAGAGACTCTCTTTGATGTTTCTGATACTGCACTAAATTGGTTTTGCCTAAGTCATACCTTTCAGATCGAAAGCAGTTTGTTGTTATGGGTGGTTGCAGGTCTGAGGTTGGTGTGGTGAAATCTGGTGTTCCTCAAGGATCAATTTTGGGCCCTTTACTCTTTTACATTTACATTTTTCCACTTGGTCAACTTTTAAGATCACTTGGTCTTAACTTTCATTTTTACGCAGATGATACTCAGATTTATATACATTCAAAACCTGATAATAATGTGGCTGTTGCCTTTCTGTCTTAATGTATTTCTGAGATAAAAAATGTAAAAGTCTCAATTTTCTTTGTCTAAACAGTGACAAAACTAAGGTTATACTCATCGGTTCACCCCACGAGCTACTTAAAACTGGGTCTTTAATTTTAAATGTGGATGGCTCTAATTTAGAGTAAAAAAAAATAAAAAAAAATTGGGGATGATATTTGATGCTAAATTAACTTTTTATCCTGATATCCAGAATACAGTCAAAACATATTTTTTTCATCTTAGAAACATTGCCAGACTACGTCCTATGTTGTCATTTCCGGTGGCTGAAAAATGAATGAACATTTTTGTATTTTCTCGCATTGATTATTGCAACGCTGTACTTGCCGGGGTTTCAAAAGCTACTCTAAACAAATTACAGTTTGTTCAAAATTCTGCTGCCAGAATCCTGACTGGGACCAGGAATAGAATAGGGATCACATCACTCCTATTTTGGAATCCTTACACTGGCTCCCTGTCAGGTTTCGTGTTGATTTTAAAATTCTCATGCTTTCTTATAAGGCTTTGCATGGCCTGGATCCTCAATATTTGTCAGAACTTTTAATCCCGTTCATCCCAACGCGTGATCTCCGCTCCTCCGAAGCTGGTCTTTTAACTGTCCCTATGGGTGATAGGGCCTTCTCTTCATTTGCTCCAAAACTATGGAACTCTCTGCCCTCTTAGATTAGGCAAGCGTTTTTAAAGTGTTTTTTTTTTTTTAAAGCTTCCATACTCTTTTAGGGTAGCTTTTATTTGATTAACTTTTTTTTTTCTATACCATTTACTTATGAAACTCTTTTGATAACATTTTATATTTGTATTGTATATGTATTGAATGTACTTCTCTTTTATGAATGCTTTTCTTTTATATTGTTGTATTTCTCTTTTATTTTTTATTTTTGTGAAGTGCTTTGAGATTTAACTTTTAAAGGCGCTTTAGAAAATAAAGTTTATTATTATAAAGACAGTCTGAAGGTCTTTTTTTTGTTATATTATTTCCTCTGTTAAATTCAAACAGAAACTAAAGCAAAGACTAGCATTTCTCTGGAGTAAAAAACATCTGCTTAAGTCCCTTTGATTGAGACATCTCACTCTCTCTCAAATTTATTTCCCTAACAGCGCTCCCTGGTTAGGATTTGATGGATTCTATGAATAGCTGTAACCTTGAGCTACTTATTAGAGCTCATTGGAGATCCCTCCACTACAGCTCTGTGGATATCTGAACATTAGCATTCTGCTGAGCAAATTTAGCAGATGTTCTTGCAGTGATTACCTGACTCATGATTGTTGAAATTTTACCTAATGATTGACAGGAACTGAAGAGTGTTTAATTAGTGCAAGTGAATTTCTCTGTTGAGAAGCTGGTCTAGTCTGGTTTAGTTCATTACGGTGTTGATATGGTCAGTAATAGGAATGTCAGACAAATGTAATGTGAGAATAGAGCGAGTTCGCTACAGCAAAACAGGAAATAACACCTTGCTAACACCTCTCTCATTACCTCAGCCCAGTCGAGATGGAAACGTTTAAATGAGAGCTTCACACTGAGAAGTGTTTGTGATTGTTACTGGCACCCCTGGGTCAGTTCTCTCACTACCAGCAGCTGACTCATCTCATTCTCTTCATTTTTCTCTTTGGCTCTGCAGGAGAAGAAGGGTCAGGAGTTGCCGAGTGGGCTGGAGGTGGAAATAGCAAAGATGGAGCAACTGTTGAGCTTTTTTGAAGAAAAAAAAAAAAGACAAACTTGTATGGATATTTAATTTGTATTTATTACACATTCATTTCTCCATTTACTCTTTATTTAATTTTTCTCTCAATATTTTCATATGCATTTTGTATTAAAATTCCTCTTTCAGACAAAAAGCAGCACAATTCAGATTCAGACAAACCATGTTGCCTAATCCGTGGGTGAAATATGTAAACCGCATACTGTTTAAAAAGAAATTCTCTCATGCTGTCAGAAAGTCCCCCTATTAATTCCTCTGCGTACCGGGACGCTCTCCCGACTGGAGGGACATATCAGACACAGTATGAGCAGAGCTACCTGGATGTTACACACTATGGCCACCTCTGTGTCGGTGGACAGTCCCGTAGCAGAGATGGAGTCTTCTCATCACTGACACAGAGACAGCCTCTCTCAGATTAGCTGTCAGCCCCAGAAGACACTGCTCTGATCTGTGACCTGTGAAGCTCAGCGCTTCAAAGCCCTACTGCTGCTGTCATTATTTGTCACCCAAGGGTCCTCCTGATCATTTGAGCCTGTGTAATCAAGTGCGCCCTATACTTTTCAAATCTCTTATGTTCACAGATCAAGGACACAATGTGTTTTGGTGTTGGAGGAAGACTTTGACTCAAGTGCATGAAGAAGGTTTCTGCTTTGAAGAGTTCTTACTTTAAATGACTTTTACCATTACCATTGTTCACTTTCATCACCCAAAACCACCTGAACTCACCATTTGTTTGCCAATGGTGAGTTGCCAGACCTAACATCTTGATGTAGGTCTGGCTTGCCAGGCTAGGTGATTGTGCTGGGCAGACTCCATATTAATGCTTTCGAAAAATGATTGGTTGATTCGTAAAAATTGTGATTCCTATTTCATTACAATGGCAGGCCATTTGCTAATTTAGCAGATATTACAAACATTCCATGTCAGATATTTATGGAATATACATGCATGTCTGACAGATTTTGATAAGTGAATGGATCATTTTGCATGTGATGGCTCACACGATAAAATAATGTTTAGAAGTTGTGAAGAGTTTGACAGTTTTATTGAGAATCAATTCAACAGTTTGGATCAACAAGCCATGTACATTTAGTTATTGTGAAAATTGTAGACAAATGTAATTAATTGCACAAAAAACATGTGCCAAAGCACATTCATTTTGCTTAAAGGGTACATAACATGCACAGTTTCACCTAATCTCATGTTAATCTTGAGTACCTATAGAGTAGTAGTGCATCCTTAATATCTCAAAAAAGTGTTTAGTTTTATTATATTTAGAAAAGAAAAATACAGCTTTCCGATTCTCTCCGGAAAAAGCCGAGGTCCTGGAGGCGGAGCTATAGAGTTAAGCGGTAGTTCTTGATTTCCAGCAAAAGACAGAAATCTGATCCAGTTGTACTTACATGAATGGGGTCTTTTATCACTGGGACCGCTCCACGTTTTAATAGCAAACGATTTGCAAATCCAGCGTCGACCTGAGCCTTGTTAATAAAACATTCGTCACTGAAACGACCAGAACACACAACCGCACTTCCTACACTCCGTTGCTGCCCCGGAAAAACAAACTGCATCCACTGTTCCTGTAACACTGGGTTCTTTGGAAAACTGAACACGGTAAGCTTTCCCTCACATCCAAATACACACTTTTGTCAGCGCTGCCGATGATTTCCTGTTGAAGCGCGTTGATGTGCGCGGTCTCGCTCTCCTCTAGTCGACGTGCTCGCGGGCGAGCTTTTCCGAGAGAAATGCTCATATAAGGAGTTCCACTCTGATCTACGTCATTAGATCCACGATCTAAAAAAAACCAGCCGAAACTTGTACCAACCCGGAAGTAAGATTTTCAGCATAGAAATTCTCCGTTATTCGTCCAAAATATTTTTTTAAAACTTTGCCCATGTTTAGCATGAGAATCTATCTCTTTAACACTGTAAACAACTCTGAATACATGAAACACCATTGTACCCCCCCTTTAAGTTAATAATAAATTCAAAACATCAGAGATCTGAACTTATTGTTTTGAGAAAAAAAGAGCCAAAGCAATTAAGAAAAACTGTAAACACCTGCAAGTCCATTCTGTAGTATTCTACACAAAATGCATTTAATTTTGGTTAAATATCTAATACAGGACTGAAAATATCAGATAGGTTTTAAGATTGATGACCCATCATTTGGATTTTGAAATGGCATAGCTGCAGTTGTTTATATTTTACATCAATAATCTATCAATGATGTTTTGGACCCTATTTCATTGTATGAACAAAAAACATTTGTTCCACAGAAGAAAGTAATTCATAAAATGACATTAAGGCGAAGAAATGATGAAAGAATTTAAATTTTTGGGTGAACTATGAGTTACACAAAAGCAATAGTCACCAACTAGGTGACACATACTAATAAAAGTAAACACAAGAAAACAAAAGTTAAATGTAGGAGACTCTAACTGGGCTTTTACATAAGCTACAAATAACATGCACCCAAATAATCTGTTTATGATCGGATTGATGGCTCAATCAGACTGAAAAGCCTTTGTGTAAACACCTCAATCAATCCAACTGAGCTCAATCCAAATTAAATTTCAATTGGATTGAAAGAGGATGGTGTAGACTTGAAATAATCGAATCAACAGAAGCTACTGAACATTTTTTTAAATCGGATTTAAAAATTCCTTGCAGACGTGCAGTGGCGTGATGTTTACATTTATGTCTTACAAACTAGTAAGTGAAGCAGACTGAATATTTACTGAATATTTGCTAAAAAGCTCTTCTGACAAAGCAAAAACGGCAATTGTGCTCGGGGTAGCTCCAGTGACATTGCGGTGGCTTTCTCTGGTTCTAAACGTGTTGACTGGCCACTGCACATATAAACAGAACTTTCACAATCTGAAATTGGATTGGATTCATTCAGCCTGAAGAAAATGAGTGCATGTAAACATACCTATTGACATTTAGTCATATTGCATCAGAAAATGCCTGCTAGTGCTATCTGAGAGCAAGCTTAATCATTAACCAAATGAGAACCATTTTTTATAAATGGGCTGAGAAAATCCAATAGACAGATCAAAAGGATCTGATCAGAAAAAAATTCAGGGAGTGCAACGATCTGTGACAAGTAGGAATTTTTCAAGTAAAGGCACAAGGTGCATGAATCTCTCATTTTCATAAACACAAAAGCACCTTCAAGTAGCATATGTTCAAAGTTCAAGATTCCTTCAAGAGCCCTTGTCGGTTCTCGGTTTTGCTTTGTGCTTGAATGAAGGCAAGGGAGGCAATCTTATACGCCAAGATGTCTTGTAATCAACAGCTTGTTCCATGTTCACTTTCCCTTGATCAACATAGTTTCCAGCTTTCATCACAGTCTTTGCTATGTTGTTTGCCATTTCACCCTATAAAAAAGTAAACAAAAAAAAAAACCTTTAAATTATGATATACCAAAGTCAAAATCCCATAACTCTTTCATGTACATTATTCTGATAATTAAATGATATTTGATAACTGATATTTCAGTGGTGTTAAACAGCTATTCATGTTAGATAAAGCACTGAAACTTTCATTTTTAACTGTGTAAGGCTTTTTTGCACCATTTTGTTCCAGATCATTTATTTAACTCTCCGGCAAGCTGACAGTACCTGACTGTTGACTAACACAGCTATATCCAAAAACATATTTTGCAGCTCTCGAATGCTGGCCTCCAGACAGAGAATGTCCTTATGCCGTGACTCAATTTCATTCAGAGCACGTCCCGTGATGCAGGAGCTGGAGTTGATCTATACATACAAAGAGTTACATTAACATTTAAGGAAGCTTATGTGTAAAAGTGCATTCAGCTGTATGTTAACACTGAAACTTACATTTGAGGTAAAGAAAGCAGTGTTGTTACTTTGCAGTAAAACCTCTGTCTCCTCTTCAGTGATGAATCTACCACCTTGAAAAATAACAAGTCTGATTTCTATATAGTAAACTCCCATTGAAAAGTTTGGGGTCAGATCAATAGAACATGTATTTTAAAAACAGAAATCTCTTGAAGCATTATATACTGTATGTCTTTATTGTGCCTTTAGATCAATTTAATGCACCCTTGCCGAAAAAAGAATGGATTTTTGAAATTACTGCCCCCAAACTTGTGAACATTTATGATTGATTCTAAAATAATGTAATAAAAATAAGTAGGGTTACCAATTACATTTCAAGGCTACATACTACTGGTAGAAATAGAGTGGAAATATACAAATAGCAATGGGCTGTGGTGACAAAAGACATTTATGTGTTAATGCATTGTCAAGTAAATGTATTAGTTCACTCACTGATCTCCAGCTGTCTTTGTATCCGCTCTTTACTCTTTGTTCGGAAAGATAACAGTTCTTGGTTGTACATGCTCATTATTTCTGCAAACCGCAATGAAAGTACTGTGTGCTATAAATGAACAACATAAATTAGAAAAAAAATACTAAAACAAACAGCTAAAGGATAATACTGAATTTATAATTCAGTAGAGGTTTACATCTCACCTGAGTACTTTGGATGCGACAGTAGACAGAGATGGTGTTTGCATTTTCATTATCTGAAAATGTTCCTTCTAAATCTACAAGAACAATCAAATAATAAAGTTTTTTAATGTGAAACAAAAGATTTAGATTATAAAAGATTATATTCCTTGTTTCGCCAGGTGTTCCTGATGGCCAGTACATGCCTGATTACATTAATTCTGCACCCCCCAAAAAATTATAATTTAAATTCAATTACCTTTTAGTTTATCCCGTATTAAATCTGCAGTCTGCTTGATGTCATGGCTAAACTGCTCAATTTCATCTCTCACATCTGTTAATGAGATTAGACACAAAAATATGGTAGAGATGAACACAGAGAAAAAGTGAACTGACAAAACACTGTTGTTTAATAGTAAATATTCAGGCTTCCCATGCCTTTAGAACAATGAATTTCCTGATTAATGAATTAGTTTTTTTTTTTTTTTTTTTTTTTTTTTTTTTTTAAATCATTAATAGAGATTCTATTTAATATTTTGTATCTGAGTGTAACTTTTCATGACCTGGAAATTATCATCATTTTAAAGAATTTCCTATTTCCTAATTTACTATAACTGTGGGAACCCCTCTTAGACACCTAACTTTAGGTGCTTAATGCACTTACAGCTGTAAAGACAAAAACAATGTGCAATGTAGGCTACTCACACGTCGGTGGGTTGATTTCTGTCAGAATGGTACTTTGCCTCAGCTTCACTTCTCCAACAAAGAGGGAAATTCTCTCGATAAGTTTTTGAACCTCACCAACCTGTTTCCGTTAAAAAAAACGTGACTAAATGGTTCTTCACGTTTTCAGTTATAATGTAAAGATAGACATGGCTCTACACCTATTAAAAGCAGCTATAGATGTTTAAACACAAGTGCACGCATACAAACCCCATGATACAAACCTTAGGAAGGAAGTCCTCTAGGAAAGCATTGGACTCCACTGGAGCGATGATGGTGTCATTGCAGCGCTAGTTACATTCAAAACAAATAAAAAGAAGTCACAGAGACAGCTGGGTCTTTTCTGTCGTATAAACCACTCGCTTTAAATATTTTCAACGTATCCAAACTTTGTTTTAATAGAAAACTTGATATAAGCCAATACAAGCACGCATGCGAATAATGAAATCAAGCTCTGTATTTACGATAGTGAAAGTAAGTGAAACGTAAATTGTTATCATTAATATTTGACATCTAAATAACACGAATTAAGGAAATAATTTGAGTCTTACAGCTGTTAAATCGCCCAGACGGTCCTTCATATCAGCTTCAAAGTAGTTTCTAACCCGTTATGACACAGTATGACAGAATGACTCGTTGGTTTGAAGTTGAACAAATCGTTCTTTTAAGTTGAATATTTTCAAAGAATCAGTTGAAATAATTCACAAAATCGGTCTGAACAGTTCAGATGAAGTGTACATGAACTATACAAAAGAATAAAAAGGCGGAATAACGAGTCGGACTTTCACAAAACCAAGGGCAGGTAATAAAGCCCCGCCTGTTTACTTCCGTACATTTAGACGCGATGAATAAATCATTCTAATTTTCTATTGTACGTGCTTCCGGATTAGGCTAATCATACGAGTTTAGTCTTCAAGGTAAAAATAAAATAAAAAATGAAATCAGTGTGAGTAGAGGTTACTTTTCATAACACAAAAGCATTGCTTATTTCTTGTGGCAGAGTCATGATCCTGCATTACCGAAGGCTGCATTTTGAGGACAGCATTTCTAGGACCCTCTCTTTTTTTAAGGCCTAGCTTAGCTATAATCCTGTATCATAGCACTTACTGTTAATTCAATTCTGTATTTGTATTATTAGAAATTATTTACTGTTTTAATTATTTAAATGAAATTGATATTGTTCCAACCAACCCCTAATAACGCTCTTAATATATTACGTTAAAAATTAGATGAAAATATAATATAATATAATATAATATAATTAATTTAATAATTGAATGCACGTGTTTTAAAACATCCTTTCAGTGGTCTACTCTAGACTATAGTCTTTGCACCTCTTTGTTTCAGGTTTGAATAATGTCTGGTGGCGTACAATTGGCTAGGTGGCGCTGTCACAAAAAACTAAGGTCCTAGAAATGCGGTCCTGAAACTGCAACTGCAATTGATACACTATCAAATGTAACAATTTTTGGATTAGAAGAATCCAAATTAGCTATCATCCCAAAGCTTTTTAAAGTGGAAAATAAATTATCCCTTTTTCTCTTATTATTAAGATATGGGGTGGCATTAATAAGTTTATGTTACCTAACAAGTTGAAATAACTTCATTATAAAATTCTTCATAATTACTATCCCTGTAACTCTTTTCTTTCAAAATTTAAGTTGGATACCTCGTCACAGTGCACATTCTATAATTCTAACGTTGAAACATCACACTTGTTCTTTGAATCCGACATGCAAAGGAGTTATTTAAATAATAGTTATACTTATTATTTTAATGCATATATAGCAAACTTTTTTATTTTAGAAATAATTAATGTACTTACTGTTTTTGATTTGATTTAATCAAATGAGATTGATAGCCTGTTAAAACTGCTAACTGGCCAGTTTCGTCTTTATAAATGTAAAGTTGATTACTGATTAAAACCACTATTGATGAAAAGAATGACGGTTTCTTTCATTATAAGCGCTTGTAAATATTTTCGGTTACACTTCATTGTTACAGTGTAATTATATATTTAAGTAGCCTACTGAGTAATATTAATTAACTACATGTACTTATTATAGGGTTAGGGTAGGATTAGGGTTTGGTTGAGGGTTAGTTGCATGTAATTATGCATAATTTACTGTTATTACTATGGTAAGTACATGTAACATATGTAACAAGGACACTGTAAAATAAAGTGTTACCTTATTTTCTTAAGTTGACATTTATTTATTAATGTAAAACAGAACAGCCAAACTATTCCTGTTTATTGTATCTTGTTTGAAAATGTACTTTATTGCCGTGATTTTTGTGATATAATCCACTGTACTTTATGTGTAAAAAAATAAAAAAGAGTCACCTGCGGGCGTCATCTTCTGGTCAGACGCGGAAATTCATTTGGCGTGCGTGCTACTCACTCACTGGAAGGCAAACCTGCAATCTTTAGCCAAAAAAGCGTAACGGCTAAAGCTATAACGCTGGCTTTGGCAGTATGCAGGGAAGGAGACAAGAGGCCGTTTTTTTTAATGGATATCAATGGCTTCACTGCGGTATTTTATGGGTTTGCCTTCCAATGGCTTTGGGGGAACTGTCTCACTCACTGGCTGACATGCATAAATGTCACGTCAGCCAGACGACGCTGCCATGACAACGTCTGTATACACGCGCACACGCGCTACCGTTTGCAGTTTCAAAGAAGGGAACACTTGTTTTGTCATTTTAAACGCAACTTTATTTTTACGTTTTAAAAAGCTCCTCAAGTTTCAGAGTATTTTCGACTGCATAACAGATCTTATTGTGAAACAAAAAAATGTCCGTTCCTCACAAAGTTGGGACAGTGAAATCTAAACAGGTATGTTACCGATGTTATAGCGAATGCCTAACTAACGTTAATTGTTATCTACTATTTAAAGTTTACAGCTTTGTCGTTTATTATTATTACGAGACTACATTTTCTGGCTTAATCATCACTTTCTATCTATAACTTTAACATTTTCATTTTAAACCTTTGGGATAGCCTTAAGCCAACCTTAAGCCAACATTAGTTTATGCACTGGTGTCAAGACCATAAGGTTGATATTTTCTCTCTTAAAATGCAGGCAACAAATGTTAACACCCAGCCAAAGGCACCTGTGGCAAAGGTTGTCAAAGCTGCTGGAAAGAAGAAGGTAGTTAGCTTTCAAATCACTTTTCATCCATGTAGAACTGAATTCGTTGTTACATATCTTTCAAAAGGATATTGGGCTTTCAAACCTCTTTTGTCATGTAGGATGAGGAGGAAGCAACAGACACAGCTGAAGGAGAAGAATGGATGCCAGGGAAGACTCTTGTGAAGCCTCCGGACCAGCTGGACTTAACTGAGGAAGTGTGTAAACCTGGAGAGGACCTGTGGTCTGACCCTGCCAACATGATGTCACAATAGTGATGTTGGGATAATTATTTATACATGTTTCTGTTTCTTGTGTTCATAAGGAGCTCAATGAAGAGATTACCAGAGTACTAACAGCAAACAATCCAAATGCTCCACAGAACGTTGTCAGATACGGTTTCAAAGTAAAATACTGCTGCATCTCTACAACTTTTTGAAATTGTGATCCTTAACCATGATGATTTCCTGTCATCAGCCGAACAAATCACTAAAATCTGTTGTCTTTTCAGGAGGGTTGCTATAAACCTATCATCTTTGTAGATCAGATGGCTATTCACTTTGAACTAGAAGGGAATCTTGTTCACAAGGAATCTGATGAAGGTCGGAGATTGATGGCTAAACAAGCTGAAAGGGAAGATGGCAAAGGAGCCGAGAAGCTAGACAATGTAGCCAAAGGTGGAGAGAAAGAGCGGAAACTCACCAACCAGTTCAACTTCAACGAGAGAGCCTCTCAGACACTAAACAACCCTCCAAGAGTGAGAGGGTTACGTTACTGAACTTTTATATATGCCATCTGCTTATTACCACATAGTCATTTAGTAGATGGTTTTTATCAAAAGTGATTTGCTGTACAGGTTTTACCAGGGCAAAATGGGGATTGCTCATAGCTTGTAAGACTATAGAAAGACTTTGTTAGGGTTTCTGCATTTTCAGTTTATGCAAAAGCCACTGTTTTTTGTTTTTGTTTTTTTTTTTAATCAAAATTATGTTTTGCAGGATATAAGTTGTCAAACAGAGCCTCCTCCTCGTGCAAACTTCTCGGCTACAGCCAATCAGGTGAGAAAATCTTTGCCTTTGCTGGTAAATGATTTTGAGCAACTTTTTTGTGCTACACCTGCAGTAAACCAGCACTATGTTTATATTACGGTGAATATGGATTTGTAAAATATCAGCAAACACTGCTCTTTTTGCAGTGGGAGATCTATGACTTTTACGTTGAGGAACTTAAGAGGCGAGAGAAAAGTAAAGAGAAGCAAGAAGGCCAGGTCCTAAATAAGGAGGAGGACAAAAACAAGAAGAAAATGATTCAAGCAGAGACTCAGGTAGCTAGACACAGATTGTAACCAAATACATACACACTAATCAAGAACATGGCATATGTTTATTTAGTTCAATAGTGTGATTGATTTGTTTGAAGGATTGAGTTAAAGGGGGGAAAAACATGTTGTGCTTATAGAGTGATGACTTAACCCAACTAGCTCATGCGGCCAAGATCATTGAGCGTATGGTGAATCAGAATATATTTGATGAGGTTGCACAAGGTAATTATGAAAAATATTTATTTTTATTGTGGATATCTGACAGATCGACAGATATTAAAAAGTGTTCAAAAAGAGAGCAATATTCTGATGTAAACAGCTTATATCCAAATCTCAGATTTCATGTACTTTGAGGATGCAGCTGATGAATTTCGAGGAGAGAAGGGCACTCTTCTCCCGCTGTGGAAACTCCAGTATGATAAAGCTAAAGGACTGTCTGTGACTGCCCTCTGCTGGTGAGTTTCATACTTTATTCAAACAAAATGCAGCCATTTAGTGTTTTTTTGAGTAAAATAAAAAGCACTTCTTTTAATGACATCTGTATTTGTTCATTTCTAGGAATCCTAAATACAGTGATTTGTTCGCTGTTGGTCTTGGGTCATGTAAGTTTACTATTTACTTTGAAAGTAAACCTTAGACAAGTAATCATTTGTAAGCATTTGAAATGTGTTTTATCTTACCCCTCAAGATGAATTTACCCAAGAGGAGCGTGGCATGCTTCTCTTTTACACCCTGAAGAACTCCAGTTACCCAGAATTCATCTTCAACACAACCTCAGGTGTAATGTGTGTAGACATCCATGAACAACTGTCCTACCTAGTGGCTGTGGGTTTGCATGACGGTTGTGTTGCAGTGTACAACCTGAAGAAAAAGAGTGATCAGCCCATTTATAACAGCACAGCCAGCTCCGGGAAACACAGAGGCGCTGTGATGCAGGTATGGATGAGGATATATTTCATGGATAAAATAATATCAGTAAACCATCATTATTCATTACCTACTGTATGATATGACAATGGAGCTGTATATTCAATATAACGGTCAGAATAGAATACTATTCTTACTTGTTCTGTTATATCCAGTGCAGTATTGTATACTGTGTAGTGTGCAAATTTTCTGTATGCATAGAAATCCTGGATGACCTATACTTACCAAAATCGTACACAGCCAGAAAAATAAGTGCACTCGACTTGACTTGTGCCACAAATAAACAAATAAATATCAAACTGCAATTTTTAATATACTCTTCAGATTGAATTTTACACTAAATAAGTTTTTTTTAAATGTCCCTTATACAATTCAGCATACTACATTTTGAATATCAGATGTGGGTTTGATTTTAGAATTTTCTTTGTATGAATTTTCTTTGATTTTAGAATTTTTTTTCATGTAATGTTACGTCTGTAACGTCACGCCCATAATGTAAAATTAAAGTGTTTACAAGTAACAAAAGGGCACAAAATGTTCATTGCATGTTACATTTATACACAAGTTACATTTAAAAGTAAACATTGCACTGAAACGTTTGGACATTTTTGCATCAACATTGTATGTGTAGCATAAACTTATCCTCTAAAACGTTATGGAAGTTACTTGGCCCTGGAATTCACAGACACATTTAACAAGAGGCTTATAGAGCTTTGCTGTTAATGCTAAGTGTACACAATGCTCTGTCGTACTCTTGTTAATCAGGAAATTGCCAAATGATACAATTTAGTTGAAAACTATCTACCGGTATTCCCTTTTTTGCAAACAGTAGAACACAGCCATTTTAAAAACTGCTTGGCACACACCTTATATATGATGTAACAAAACAGCAAATATCTATAAATAATATAATGAGTGTGGTTACATACAATAAGTATAGACCTAAGGTGAACATTTTAAGAACATGTCTGTTTGTGTGTGTCCAATTTTTTTTCCCATGGTAAGGGTGACCTTTGCATGGAATTGCCCATTTATGGTTGCATAATGGTTACACAATATACACTATTTTTGAAGCTACTGTTCAAATGTTTAGGATCAGTTAGATTTTGAACTTTCAATTCATCAAAGAATACTTCCACAAAAATATTAAGTAGTACAACTGTTTCCAACATTAATTATATTTCCACCAAATCAGTATATTAAAATGATTTCAGAAGGATCATGTGATGCTGGAGACTGGAATAGTGGCTATTAATGGCTGTTTCATATTTTTCATAATTTCATAATATTATAGTTTTACTGTATTTTTGATTAAATAAATATAGCCTTGGTGAGCATAAGAGGCTTCTTTCAAAAACAATAAAATATCTTACCGACCCCAAACTTTTGAATGTTAGTGCACTTAAAAATAGATACAGATTTTTATCCAGCGCTTGTTGTGGGATTTAGTTTTTGTGTTTCATTGTCTTCATTATAGGTGAAGTGGCAGAAAGACGATTTGGACAGTAATCACAACTTCATCTCTGTGTCCGCTGATGGACGAGTGGTATCTTGGACTCTGGTAAAGGTACAGAAGGAAATATCTAATAGTTGATTCTAAAACAAGTCATTTTTGTAAGAGGTTAATTGATGCCAATCATTTGGATTTCAGCATGAACTAGTCTTCACAGACATCATCAAACTCCCAGCCACGGACAAAGTTCCTGATGACCTTAAGGATGTCATTGCTACAGGTATGAACCACATTACACCAGACATTACACCTTTTAAGTGTTTAATACATTCATTCTTCTTCACACAACCAATTTGAGGACAATTATGTTGATAAAAAATGTGATGATGATGTGAGAGGGGTTTTTCTCTCAGTATAAGGACAAAGGCTGTGCTATATGTTGTGCCTTCAACCCCTTCAGCTGTGACTATATTTACAATTTAGTACAAGAAATGTAATCACAGACACAGAAATCAGCAATAATTCACTAATTTTATGCACATAATATTAGATGTTAAGATGTTTTTCCCACCGGCCTGCACATTAGCATTTACATTTTGTATGACAGTGCTTCATTCATGGTGATATTTCGCCTGCTGAGATAATAATTCAATTTCACCATGAAAAGAATGTAAATGACTTAAGTTAAATGTTTGAATCTGGTTTTAGCTTCTCATCAGTTCCATTTATTTTCAGATTGTTTTTTAGAAATTAGACAGAACAGAAAGAAACTGTTAAAATGGCGAATTGAATAAACTAGTGCAAAATGCCTGTGCAAAATCAGTTTTTGTGTGTGTTTTTAGTAATTGTTTGGTTTGGTGTGTTTGAGTGCTCATTGTTACAATTACACAGCAAAAAATCAGTGACATTTTTATTTGTGCATGGTAGAAAGCACACAGTGAACGCTGAGAAAACACTACGCTTGAGCAAACAGTTTGTGAATAGGCTACTACAAATGATGCCCGTGAAAGAGACTGTGAACACATTGAATAGGATATGTTTAGTTGGTGAATACATAGCATAGGCTACTATTACACAGCAGCGATAACTTTAAGTGCACCAGAATGAAATATAATATTCAGAAGTAAACAGCATAGCTGACTTAAAGATTCAGTTAACATCCACAAATGAATAAGCACGTCGATTCAGGGAGCAGTGCAAAGTGCCCGTGCAAAATCAGTTGTTTTTTTTGTTTCTTTTACCGATATATATTTAACAATATCTTTTGCATTTCTAATCCAAACAACGTCAAACTTGGCACTGCACTTACTCATCCCCGTAGCAAGACACCTGTCAAGTTTGAAATCCATCGGACTAACGGTTCTAGAGATGCAAATAACACACAAACACACACTCACACACAGACAGAAAGATGTTCCCGTAATTTATAGATAGATATAATATACAGAAGTAAACAGCGTAGGTGACAGTGAACTCCGAAAAAATGCTACACTTGAGCAAACAGTTTGTGAATAGGTTACTACAAATGATGGCCGTGAATAAAATATAATATTCAGAAGTAAACAGTGTAGCTGACAGATGTTTATGTCAGAATGTTTATTTTTAAACCACAACCTTCTTGGGGCTTCTTTGACCGATACAACCCTCTAATGTCAGAATGTTTATTTTTAAACCACAACCTTCTAAGGCCCCGTCCACACTACTGCCTTTTCGTTTAAAAACGGAGATTAAAAATGGAGATGCATTAATGTATTATCCTCACTGAAGATAATTTGTTTGTGGTTCTAGCTGGAACATCTTTGGACTTTCATAAACAAAAGGACTACCATTTTCTTGTTGCCACTGAAGCTGGAAAGATTCACAAGGTAATTTATATTCCATACATAAATATATATATATATATATATATATATTCCGCATTAACTGTGAACTGTGAACAAATGCCCTGTGAACATCTTGTTCTCTGAAGATCTTCAGTCTTGAGTCATCTCATTATTCTTCTGTGTTTGAATCTGGGAGTAGTACAGTAGCTTGTTGTGTTTGTGGTGGTTGTCTCCCGCTGGGCCGTCACTGTTTATATAATACCCCTGTCCTCAAACAGAGAGGAAGTGTTCTTATTGGCTGTCTGTCTCTGCACCGTTATCACAGCAGAACGGGCGGCACCAGCTAATAACATTCTGTCTCTGTCTCTCTTTCTTTATTTGTATTTTTCACTCTGCCGGCAAGGGGTAGACTAGCATTCAAACTATTCATTTTGACAGGCCAGATAACTTATTTTGTTCTAAATTACAAACATCACATGCAAACACATGTTCTCCTTTTAAATTTCACTCCTACTGACTCCAACATCCCTCCACTTCTACAAAACACACTCACACACGTTTAATTAGCTATCTAAATGGGGACATTCCATAGACTTCTATTGTTTGTTTATACAGTTAGTTACACCCTAACCTTAAAATTAGCATTTTTTATTTTCTGACAATTTTCTGTTAATTCCACTTATCAAACCAGAGGTATTTGCCATGTGCATGAATTACGGAAATAAGGTTCTATGTGGCATGCTAATGCAAAAGCCCTTAAAGCTATACAGACGCTGAAGGATTTATGATTTATCTTCTCCCTGACATTAGCAGACCTTCTCTGTCTGTAAGCAGACTGTGCTATCACACATTCCCACAATGCCCAACTTTAATGAGAGATTTAAGGTCAAAGCACCAAGGCGCACTTTCTACTTTTTGGCCTTCATATAAAAATGGCATGTCTCTACAAAATCCGTTCAGCACAGGTCAACTAAAGCGACTCACTATCAGAACGCTATCTGATGTTGCTTTCTGCTGTATTCTGATACTTACTAAAACCTGCTGTCCTGTTGTACAGCCATGGCAAAAAGTATTGTCAGTGACAAATTTTGTTTTGCAAAGGTCAGTATTTGTAGATAATTTTTTCACATGTTTCAATGGTATACTGGAAAATAATTATAAGCATTTCATAAGTTTTTAAAGCTTTTATTGGCAAAAAAAGAGTCAATATTTACAGTGTTGATTCTTCATCTTTATAACCTCTGCAATTTGCTCTGGCATGCTGAATATCAGCTTCTGGGCCAAATTCTGATTGATGGTGATCCATTCTTGCCTTATTAGCACTTGAATTTGATCACAATTTGTGGGCTTCTGCTTGTCCACTCACTTTTTTGTGGATTGACCACAGATTCTTTGTGGCAGGGGTTCCCAAACTTTTCCATTCCAGGACCAACCTAGACAAGTATAATTTATCTCAAGACCCACCAAAATATTTGAGATTAGAAAAAATGTTTTACATTACTGTAAGCTTAATTTTTAATCAAAAGTTTGATATGACAGAAATCGAGTACTTAATAAAAAATTATATTTTTTTAAATATAGTTTAACTGTAAAATTTCGATATGTCCATAAAAACTGGAAACATGCTCCAGTCTGATTATGATCTGCTATAATCTGTGCTGTGAATGTTGTTGAAATCATTGCGGTGTTCAGCGCAGAAAATGCTCTCATGCTCGTTCTGTGTGTGTATGTAATGGAGGCCAGCTAGTAAGAGCTGTGCGAGTAAACCTCCCTGCCCTGGCCTCAAGAGGCACGCTAGAGGCTGCGATTTTCCATCCTTGTTAGCCTACCATGCCGGAAAACGCCAGTTTGAATCCCGTTAGGAGTCAAGTCAAGTCATCTTCATTTATATAGCGCTTTTAACAATGTAGATTGTTTCAAAGCAGCTTTACAGTGATAATAAAGCAGCCATATCACCCTGTAGCCCAAGACTGGCTGCCCACTGAAGCTAAGCAGGGCTGAGCCTGGTTAGTACCTGGATGGGAGACCTCCTGAGAAAAACCAGGTTGCTGCTGGAAGAGGTGTTAGTGAGGCCAGCAGGGGGTGCTCACCCTCTGGTCTGTGTGGGTCCTAATGCCCCAGTGTAGTGACGGGGACACTATACTGCCAAAAGAGCACCGTCCTTCGAATGAGACGTTAAACCGAGGTCCTGACTCTCTGTGGTCATTAAAAATCCCAGGATGTCCTTCGAAAAAAGAGTAGGGGTGTAATCCCGGCATCCTGGCCAAATTTGCCCCTTGGCCTCTGTCCATCATGGCCTCCTAATCATCCCCATATACTGATTGGCTTCATCACTGTCTCCTCTCCACCAGTAAGCTGGTGTGTGGTGGGCGTTCTGGCGCAATATGGCTGCCGTCGCATCATCCAGGTGGATGCTGCACATTGGTGGTGGTTGAGGAGATTCCCCCTTCTATGTAAAGCGCTTTGAGGTCTCAGAAAAAGCGCTATATAAATGTAACAAATTATTAATAGGAAATTAAAGTAACAGAGATTGTTTTGGCTTTATAGCAGCTTTAGAATAAAGTTAACGTCCCGCTTACATGACGCCGAAAACTCTTAAGTTCTCTCTACGCAAACTTTACAAACGCGAACCTGTGAGAACGCTGATGGCGAGTTCAGTCTATAGGTATGCGTGTTTGAATATATGTGCGCAGGCGTGTAGTCCTTCCATACAAACCAACCCTCAACAAACCACCTGTCTGGCCTTAAAATTTATAATACAGAATTTTCATCGCTTCCGCGTAGCCACGCTAACTGGAATTATCCCGACAATGCTTCATTTGTACAGAGGTAAAGGGAAGGGAAGGTGTCCTTCACAGGGGAGAGACTAGTTGACACTTTAGGACTGCGTTGTCGTCGCGTCCAGGCGCAGGTCCTTCATCAGATCTGGACATGGCCTGGATCTGGCGGACTGCGGTAAACCTCGGGATAAACAGAGAGACTAATATTAGTGTAGACGCCATTCTTCTTAAGATGTAACGAGTAAATCAGGATTTTTGGGAAGTGTTCCTGGTTCCGGCTGACCTAATCTATGCAGCCTAATATTGAATAATAGAAGTCTATAATGTGTTATGTGTATGCTAGGTCAAAGAGATGTGTTTTTAGTCTAGCTTTGAACTGAAAGAGTGTGTCTGCTTCCCGGACAATGTTAGGAAGACTGTTCCAAAGTTTTGGTGCTAAATAAGAAAAGGATCTACCGCCAGCAGTCGATTTTGATATTCTAGTTATTCTCAACTGGCCAGAATTTTGAGATCGCAACAGACGTGAAGGACTATAATGCGTTAAAAGCTTGCTCAAGTACTGCGGAGCTAAACCATTTAGTGCTTTGTAAGTAATCAGCAATATTTAGAAATTTATACAATGTTTGATAGGGAGCCAATGCAGTGTTGACAGAACGGGGTTAATATGGTCATACTTACTGGTTCTGGTAAGAACTCGAGCTGCTGCGTTTTGGACCAGCTGTAATTTGTTTATTAAGCGTGCAGGGCAACCACTCATAAGAGCATTACAATAATCTAGCCTTGATGTCAAGAACGCATGAACTAACTGTTCCGCATTTGTCATTGAGAGCATATTACATAATTTAGATATATTTTTAAGATGGAAAAATGCGGTTTTACAGATACTAGACACGTGACTTTCAAATGAAAGATTGGTATCAAAGAGCACACCCAGGTTCCTAACCGACGACAAAGACTTGACAGAGCAGCCATCAAGTGTTAGACAGTATTCTAGGTTATTACGTGAGGAAGTTTTTTGTCCAATAATTAGAATCTCTGTTTTTTCAGAATTAAGTAGTAGGAAATTACTAGTCATCCAATGTTTTATATCAGCTATGCATTCCGTTAATTTTGTGAATTGGTAAGTCAGGGTGTGAAGAAATATAGAGCTGAGTATCATCAGCATAACAGTGAAAACTAATGCCATGCTTCCTAATGATATCTCCTAAGGGTAGCATTTACAGAGTGAACAGCAACGGCCCTAGTACTGAGCCTTGTGGTACTCCATACTGAACTTTTGATCGATATGACATCTCTTCATTTACTGCTACAAAAAGGAACGGTGCGAGTAGAACCGGATGGGTTACATTGGTGCCGTGACCCGGATGGGAGTAAGGTTTAGGGGGGTGAGTGTAATGGAGGCCAGCTAGTAAGAGCTGTGCCAGTAAACCTCCCTGCCCTGGCCTCAAGAGGCACACTAGCGACTGACTCTAGAGGCTGCCATTTTCCGTCCTTGTCAGTGCGCCCGCCTCCCATGCCGGAAAACGGCAGTTTGAATCCCGTTTGGAGCGGTGCGAGTAGAACCGGAAGGGTTTCATGTACATGTGAAATACTTTTTACAGACAGTTTCCATATGTGTTTGTAGGTAGCCAAATGCACACTAAGGAACGAAACGACACACTAATTGTGATTGGAGTTACTTCTACTTGTCATTAAAAATGTGGACCGAGCCACTTAATAATGAGTCACTCTGAGACCCTGAAAACACTGCTATTACAAGTCGCACACCTGTGTCTCAAAACACGCAGCTGAAAATCGCACTAAGCAATATCACAATTTCTATTTAATGTTGGTATATCATGCAGCCCTAGACTAGGGCTAAAACCTCAACTGTTTGTGTGTGTGTCAATCACGGAAACGTAAATTTAGCTGCAGCCAAGAGACTTTGCGCGACCCAACTTTTCCCACTCTGCAACCCACAATTTGAAAACCCCTGCTCTATGGAATTAAGAGCCCGGCACTCCCTTGGATGAAAAGCAACCCCACACACGGATGGTCACTAATTCTAATTCACTGTTGGGATGACACTGGACTCATGGTAGGATTCACCTTTTCTTCTCTGTTCGAGAAGATGTGCCTCCGCCCTTGCTTACTGCTCCGCACTTTGCTCTATCGCTTTTACATTTTATCTCCTATATTTTTATATTTTATTTCCTTTTATCACCTAATTTTAACTTCAGCAAATCAGCACAGTGCTCATACGACAAAGTTTGGATTACTACAAAAACGCAGAATTCTTTTACCCGACCAGCTTATATTCCGGGAAAGGAAAACACAACTGCCTACAAGGATAAGAGAAAATGCCTCTTCTGGTTCAAGAACCTACTTGCTGCACCAACTGCCACAGACTTTTACAAAGCATTGCAGTTCTTGAAACAAAGTTACTTACGGGACCACCAAACCAGACGGAGCACACAACAGAGCTTCGTCATGGACACCCTCAGCATACCAGTGAGTCCCATGAAACTAGTGCTCCTCGACAGGTAGAGAAACAAGCCGATCGACTTACAAATCGATGGCACAAACAGGGAGCGAGACCCAAAGGCACTCGAGACATCAGATTGTCACGAGCATCACATATTGCCACAGTAGCATCCTCTACCCCAGATACAGCTCTGACAAGGATTGCAAACACTGGTCTCCTATCACCGCCTATACATCTTGTGAACAGATTTGAAGTACTAATGAATGTAAATGAGGAATCCCCAAACGTGATGAATGTGATCGAAAACAGACTGAATGGGCCAGTAGCTAACACTGATGCTAACTGGCGCTCAAGGTCGAGCAGACAGCGGCACTCAGCTCAGAGCGTAGCCGAGCCCAGGACTCTGATAGTGGGGGACTCCATAATCAGAAACATTAGCTGCAGGGATACAACTATGTGCTGCCTTCCACAAGCAACAACTTCTGATATAAACAGAGAACTTCAGAACATTCTGATGAAACATAAGACTGCAAATCGACTCATCATTCATGTGGGGAAGAATGATATTCATAAAGAGCAGTCAGAACTCCTTAAGAAGGATTTCAATTAACTTTTTGAAACACTTAAAAGACTGAAAGTTCAAACATTCATCAGTGGACCACTACCAGCAAGAGGAACAAACAGGTTTTCACGGTTGCTTGGGCTAAATACATGGCTGCAAAAAAACTGCAATATAAAAGGAGTAAACTTCATTGACAATTTCAATCTTTTCTGGAGTCAGAGACAACTTTTTCATTGGGATGGCCATCACCCAAACAAACTTGGTTCAAGAGTGTTAAAGGACAATATCTACTTCTCCCTCAATCATCCTTCTGCAGTGTGTGCCAATCCACTCAATCTGAACGGCACACACACACCTGGACACAGTATGAATGACCACAGGACTTCACTTCAGCAGCAAAATGGACATGCGGTTGACATATCACACAAGGACAATGATAACACCACTCCGCCACAACAACCTCTGCTCACGGACTCAATCTCAGCTGAGCCCTGCCCACAGAGCTCACCACAGACAGACATATTAGAACTGCTCGAAGATTCAGCACCCAAGGACGACTTCCTGGAAAACAGCCAGGGAAGCATATCACAGCCTCCGATAACACCAGAGCAACAGGCCCTTTCACCAGACACTTTTCCCCTCTCTCCAGCATCGCCACTTCTGTGCTTCTCACAGAAAATGGAAGAACTGGTGTATGCTGGAACCAAACTATCCCACTCTTTTGCTGCAAGCCCCCAGATACCAACCAAGCCCCCAGATACCAACCAAAAAACGACAGGCACCGCTACCACCAAAGCCTGCGGGCCCAGCTCGCCCTCCCCCTCCTGTGAGAGCTCTTCGGCCTCTGCCACAACGCCAGGACCCACACCCTCCTCCATCTGCTCGAGGTGAACCAAAAACAACTGATACCAGCCCTCAGTGATATGTGTTGGGTCCCCGCTATGATAACAGTAACTTTCTCAAATGTTTACAGAACAAGCGGGAACCCAGTGTGCCTGTATCTTTCTCTATTGCTGTTCTATTACAAGATAGAAAGTCTAAGGCCTTAAATAGCCGTACAGCAAACCCAACTAATCTGGTGCCTATTACACGTCAAACTAAGATTGATGTGGGGACAAAAAGTAAGACTATTAAGTTAGCACTTTTAAACATTCGTTCACTTAAAAATAAATCACTTCTAGTCAACGACTTAATAACCACAAACAACCTGGATTTTATGCTTCTAAATGAAACCTGGCTAGAAGACAGCTGCAGTGCAACAATCCTCAATGAAACAGCCCCTCCTAACTTTACTTTTATGAGTGTCTGCAGAGCTGTTAAGAGAGGTGGGGGTCTAGCTGCTCTTTTTAAAGATATCTATCAATGTAAGCAAATATCATTTGGGAATTACCCTTCTTTCGAATATCTGGGTATTGTGCTAAAAGGTGCTCCACGCATTTTACTTATCATTATTTACAGGCCTCCAAAATACTCTCCAGCCTTTGCTGAGGACTTTACAGAACTGTTATCAACAATTACCTCAGAGTTTGACTGTTTTGCCATTGCTGGAGATTTTAACATCCACATAGATAGTGCAGAAAACAATATGGCAAAAGAAATCAAAACTGTTTTAAAAACTTTTGATCTGACTCAGCATGTACATGGACCCACACACAATCGTGGGCACACTCTAGATTTACTTATCAGTAAGGGTCTAAACATTTCACTGATTGTTATTAAGGATGTAGCACTGTCTGATCATTTCTGAATTTTCTTTGATATATTGATCTCTCCTGCCACTGAAGCTAGATCTGTGTCTGTCAAGAAGAGATGCTTAAATGAGAACACTAGTGTACTATTTATGAAGGCTATATCCTTAACACCAAGCATATCTGCAGACTCTGTTGATTTTCTCCTTGATTCTTTTAACTCAAAAGTTAAAAGTGTAATTGATGATATTGCTCCTGTGAAAGTCAGGAAGAAGAGTGGCAGACAAAAAGCACCTTGGAGAAACTCAACAGCAGTGCAAAATATGAAAAGACAATGTAGAAAAGCAGAGCGCATGTGGCGGAAGACAAAACTTGTAGTCCATTATAACATCTACAAAGACAGCCTTCATGCTTTCAATATGGAACTAGGCAAAGCTAGACAGACTTTCTTCTCAAATATTATAAACAGCCATTTAAACAACACACGCACTCTTTTTGCTACTGTAGAGAGACTGACAAACCCCCCAAGCCAGATTCCCAGTGAAATGCTCTCAGACAACAAGTGCAGTGAGTTTGCTTCTTTCTTCTCTGAGAAAATCAATAATATCAGAAAGGTGATCAGCACATCCTTGAGTTGCACTGAGGTCAGACAGATCAGACCACCTGAGAAAGTAGTCACTATGTCTGATTTCAAAGAAATTGATGGCAAAATTTTGGAAGAAACCGTACAGCACCTTAAAACATCAACCTGCGCCCTTGACACACTTCCCACATCTTTTTTCAAAAGTGTGTTAAACAGTTTAGAAGCAGATCTTCTAGAAGTGGTAAATGCCTCACTTCTCTCTGGGAGTTTTCCAAACTCCCTGAAAACTGCAGTTGTCAAGCCCCTCCTGAAAAAGAGCAATATGGATAAGACCATATTAAGCAACTATAGACCGATCTCAAATCTTCCTTTCATAGGCAAGATCATTGAAAAAGTTGTCTTCAATCAGCTGAACAAATTCTTGAGCTTGAATGGATCCTTTGACAATTTTCAATCTGGTTTCCGACCGCACCACAGCACAGAGACAGCGCTCATAAAGATAATAAACGATATTCGCTTAAATACTGATACAGGCAAATTATCAGTGCTGGTACTACTCGACCTCAGTGCTGCATTTGACACTGTCGATCATAACATACTTCTTGACAGGCTGGAAAACTGGGTGGGGCTTTCTGGGATAGTCCTAAAATGGTTCAGGTCATACTTAGATGGGAGATGTTATAATGTGAGTATAGGAGACCATAAGTCTGAGTGGACATCCATGACATGTGGAGTCCCTCAAGGCTCAATTCTTGCGCCACTCCTGTTCAACCTGTACAGTATATGCTCCCAATGAGCCAAATAATGAGAAAGAACCAAATTGCTCACCACAGCTATGCAGACGACACACAGATCTACTTAGCCCTATCGCCTAATGACTACAGCCCCATTGACTCCCTGTGCCAATGCATTGATGAAGTCAACAGTTGGATGTGTCAAAACTTTCTTCAGTTAAACAAAGACAAAACTGAAGTCATTGCGTTTGGAAACAAAGATGAAGTTCTCAAGGTGAACGCATACCTTCACTCTAGGGGTCAAACAACTAAACATCAAGTCAGGAATCTTGGTGTGACACTAGAGTCAGACCTTAGTTTCAGTAGTCATGTCAAAGCAATAACTAAATCAGCATACTATCATCTCAAAAATATTGCAAGAATAAGATGCTTTGTTTCCAGACAAGACTTAGAGAAACTTGTTCATGCTTTCATCACCAGCAGGGTGGATTATTGTAATGGACTCCTCACTGGCCTTCCCAAAAAGACCATAAGACAGTTGCAGCTCATACAGAACGCTGCCGCCAGGATTCTGAGCAGAACCAGAAAATATGAACATATCACACCAGTCCTCAGGTCTTTACACTGGCTCCCAGTTAAATTTAGGATTGATTTTAAAGTATTATTACTGGTATATAAATCATTCAATGGCCTAGGACCTCAATATATTGCAGATATGCTCACTGAATATAAACCCAACATATCACTCAGATCATTAGGATCATATCAGCTAGAAATACCAAGGGTTCACTCTAAGCATGGCGAGTCTGCTTTTAGCTATTATGCCAGCCGCAGCTGGAACCAGCTTCCAGAGGACATCAGATGTGCTCATACAGTAGTCACATTCAAATCCAGACTCAAAACACTTCTGTTTAGCTATGCATTTACTGAATGAGCACTGTGCCGCTGTTCGTCCGACTGTTTGTACTGTACTGTATTTTATTTTATTTTTCTAAACTGTTTTAATTATTCTTATTTCTTTTTATTATTTTAATTTCTTCTATGTAAAGCACTTTGAATTGCCATTGTGTATGAAATGTGCTATATAAATAAACTTGCCTTGCCTTGCCTCAGGACAATCGATTTTTTCCAGATGTACCAAACAGTCGGAAGGGGGCTTCATCAGAGAAAATATCTTTGCACCAGTCTTCTGCTGTCCAATCCTAGTACTTCTGCAGAATTTCAGTTTATCCTTGATTTTTGTCTTGTAGAGAAGTTAGCTGCCCTTCTTGACACCAGACTGTTGTCCAAAAGTCTTCGCCTCACTGTGCATGCAGATGCACTCACACCTACCTGCTACTAATACTGAGCAAGCTCTACACTGGTGGTGACATAATTTCGTTGCTGAAACCTCAGGAGGAGACGATTCTTGTTCCTGGTGGACACTCTAGGGGCCCTAGCCAAGCGTGACGCAAGTGTTTTTTGCTAGTTTCAGCCCAACGCAGTTATCATTTTCACGTCCTGCGCCACATTGTTTAAATAGCAAATGCATTTGCGCCTATTTATGCGCCCATGGGCGACTTTGGGCGTGCTGGTCTGAAAACGAGGTGTGTTCAGGCGCATTGTTGGCGCAATGCTATTTTGAGGCAACTGAAATAGACTGCGCCATTGACCAACAAAAACCTGATCTAAAGTCAATGGCACAATATTTTTTTTGTTATTTAAGGAGCGTGTTAGTAATGTGCACAAAACACAAACTAGCCAAATATTAAAAATAAAAGGATTACAATGTAAAAGATTAATATTGTGTACATAAAGATATGGTGGAATTCAGCTTGTCCCATAGATGGTCTGCTTGCGCGCTCTAACCTTGTCCACAAGCAGATCCGTTTGCGCTCTGGAGACGCGTTCAGTCAGCAAATTTTGTCATGTAAATAGCAATCCGCCAAGGCGCGAGCGCAACTGGCTTTTAAAGGGAATGGGAGATGATACTCTGGTTGGTTTATTTCACGTTACGCCCAAAACACACCCATTACTCATTAAGAGAATAGGGATAACCCTTTTAAACCATGCGCCGCGCGTGGCACATTTTTCTTGTCGTTAAACTAGCAAAAGTGGATTTGGACTCACCCTAAGTGGAATTGCGACCTGCGCTTTAGACCATGCACTTAGATAGTTGAAATAGGGCCCTATGACGTCCAGACGCCTTCCTCACTGCAGTTGAACCTCTCTCCTTGAAGTTCTTGATGAGTGCAATATTCTTTGCAGCAACGTTCTTTAAGGTGCAATATTCTTTGCAGCAATTTCCTTGAATGTTAGGCCTTTTTGATGCACACAACTGAAGATGCAAACTTTGCAAAACACACAATTTATGTCACTGCCAAAACTTTTAGAGGCCATTGTAAAACAGTAACAACTGCTCTGGTTTGGGCATATTGTTAGGAAGTATCATGATTTACTAAGAAATGTATGGCCAGTTACATTGGTACATGGTTGGCGCTTGGCAGATTGTCAGAAAAAGCAGAAAACATTGTTTAAGAAATAGAAGTTGAATCCAAAACCCAAAGAAAGTACTGCTGCTGATCATACCAGCTCTGTTGTGATGGTATAGTTCTCCACTAAAGGGGATACTATACAAAAAAGGATGTTAAAACATGCTTAGATCTTTTTCCTGCCATATTTGCACCGCAATGCAGTAAATCATGTGCATCTCCAATTGGACTGGTACAACTCAAATGATAGCCTTGAAAGAAGAGATAAAAGATTAATCTTCGGATATGATGGACTACAATAAGCAAGCCAAGTAAACCAGAAACAAAAAAAATTCCAGATGGTGTAAAGGTGAGCTAGTTTTTAATCTAAATCTAATCTAAGTCACTGTGGATTCACTGATGTTTTAAAGGAAAAATATTTTTAATGTCACTACGTCTGCAAGTGTCCCACTGTACAAATCAGTAATTTTTTTTTAAATGTAAATGTAACCAATAATAAGTGTATGTTTGTCTTTCACAGGGCTCCAAATACTATTCTAGCAAGTTTCTGGAGATGTATGATGCACACTTCATGACAGTTAGTCGTGTGAGGTGGAATCCCTTTCATCCCAATGTCTTCATTTCCTCTGGCTGGGACTGGATGGTGAAAATATGGGATCAGACAATTAAGTAGGAGCACTAGTCCCTACAGCACTATATCTACTGGCAGCATAATTTTGGCAGTAGCTCTCCATTAAGCTTCACAACAAGCCAGCTAGGCTGGCATTGGTATAAAGTAGTGCTTTACAAGGTCAGAAATGCCACCAAAATAAATAAAGAAAGCCCCTCAAAAGATATGAATTGTCCCTGTATGAGTTCTTGATAACACTTTACAATAAGGTCTCATTTGTTATCATTAGTAAATGTATTAACTAACATTAACTAACCATGAGCAATACATTTGTTACTGTATTTGTTCATCTTTGTTAATGTTAGTTAATAAAAATCCAGCTGTTCATTGTTTGTTCATGTTACTTCACAGTGCATGTCTAATGTTAACAAATACAACTTCTGATTTTAATAATGAATTAGTAAATGTTGAAATTAACATTAACAAAGATTAATAAATGCTGTAGAAGTGCAGATCATTATTATTTCATGTTAACTAATGTAGTTAACTAATGCTAATAAATGTAACCTTATTGGTTACATTTCTTCTGTTGAAGAATACATTTCTTCTGTTACAGAGTTCAGTTGTTTTTTTATATTTATAACATAAAGTAGTTAAGCAATTTAACACAAGCCCCAATATATTTTCATGATTTTAGCACGATTGCAAATGTGATGTTAATTTTATACAACAGTTTAATAAGCAATTTTTTAGACACAATATTGTCATTTTAACGGTTTTGCTCTATTTTGACAATTAAATATAGCAACAAAACAAAACAGTTGCTTCTCCCAGCAACATTCACACTTGAATCACTTACTAACACCACCTACTGGCGGTTTTAGTTGCATATGTACTGTATATAAAAAAAGTATAATTTTTGTGTTGTTCTGTGTTGTTCCAAACCTGCATGAGATTCTGTCTTCTGTTGAACACAAAAGAGGATACTTTAAAGAATGTTGTTAATCAAACATTTGACGGTAGCCACTGACTTCCATTGTAGGAAAAAATATATACTCTTTTGTGTTCAACAGAAGAAAGAAACTCTTGGAACTTGAAGGTGTGTAAATGATGATACAATTTTAATTTTTGGGTGAACTATCCTTTTAAGTGGTGTTTTTATATGCAGTATCTCTAAACTGCCAGCAGAGAGCTCTTGTGCTTTACAACAGGTCTTACCTAGGTCAGCAATGGAAATCTGTCTGTTGTCTATCGATCTCCAATTGCAGATCAAGCAATTAGAAATGTGTTCATTTAATAGAAATTGACATTTCGGTTTACTTTTCCAATCATACTCAACTTCTGTCATATGAACACATTTCTAATAGCTTATTCTGCCATTAAAATAATTGAATACTTCGGGATGTAAAGCTCTATGGCAGTAAAACAAACCTGGATAGACAACAGATTTCACAAAAGATTGTTCAACATCTGTGACTTCATTCTTTTCACAGACAACAATGTTTACTTTCCCCTTCAGTTTGTAAAATCAAACAAATATTTACAATGAAAGTCTATAGGGCAAGGTATTCCAGGGGGTTTATAAGCGTGTATTATTGTTAAAGCACTTACACTACTGCATTATATTGATCAAAAGTGACAGAAAATACATTTCTATTTCAAATGAATGCTGTTTATTTTTCAAATGATCAAAGAATCTTAAAAATGAAGATCTCAGATATGATATAAAGAGTACTGTCAGGTCTGGGGCTCAGACAAACGCCAGGAGATAAATTCATTTGTCACCTCAAAATGAGAAGCAGACTCCTTTTATTGGCATTATGTGGAACTATTGATTCAGACCCCCTTCTCTTTTTTCTTACTGATTGTGACAGTCTTGCCCGGGGAAGTCCTGATGAGGTTTTTAAAGATGTCTCACTGTTATATTTCACTTCTTTAGACATCAGTTACTGACAACTGACAACATTTGAACAGATGAATTCAGAATGGGAGCAATGTAGTTTCTGTTAAAGTTTTGTTTTGACTGAATAGTAGCTTGTCTGAAGTATTCTTCATACATGTCTATGCATGTCTTTCACAGGTCTCCCATTTTCACTTTTGAACTGAAAACTTCAGTGACAGATGTGGCCTGGGCTCCATACTCCTCCACTATCTTTGCTGCTATCACCAACGATGGAAAGGTAAACAGCCAACTGACTACTCAAATACAAACACAATGGGTAAAGTGTGGCTTCAAATCATATTTTAATGCTAATAACAAAAAATAATAATCCATCCATCCGTTCGCTTGTTCTAATAATAACAAGTATTAGAAGGCCCCTTTACTAGCCTCACTAACACCTCCTCCAGAAGCAACCGATTTCCAACCGGTCTCAGTTTCAGTGAGTTAAACTTCGTAACTGTCATGGCACACAGTGCACGTCTTATTGTCTGTCAATTGTGCATAAAAATCAACAGTCAACTTTGGAGTGTGTGATTCACACACGGGATATTCACACACACGCCCCCTTATGAGGGAATTTAATGATTGCTAATAAAACACAGTGGCAGGCTGACAGTGGGACGTCTTTCCAATAGTGCTTGACTGCACCTGTAAGCTCCAGCACACACAAACACTCACACTCTGCTTGTGCGAGACAAAAACCACGACATCTATCCTGTGGCCCATCATTAGCAATTAGTTTCAAAACACACAGCTGGTCTCAAGCACTTGTCTAAGGCTGCTTCAGGCATCACCTGTCACCTGTCATCTTGAATGGTTTGAACTGCCGTGCCATGGTGGCTTTTGCTGTTATTTGCTAACACTGTGTTGCAACACCATGTCGTGGTGTTTTGACATTTCAGAGCCACTGAATCACGAATGCGAAAAAACGCATGTGAAATTTTCGGACTCAGTGTGCAAGGACCTTTACTCCGACAAGCTAAATTACACCTGCCCTCTACAGGAAGCCCATTAGAGCGTGATCCAATAAAGACCACACTCTGTTCCCCAGCAAAACCAAACAACTCGAATGCTGCTTTACAGCCATTCCAATAGTACAGTGTGTTTATTTATTTACTTACTTTAATTCATTTATTTGTATTTATTAATGGCTGGAAGAATATCCTGTGCTGTTTTAGATTGTTATGTAGAAAAAAAATGTGTCGGGTTGTCGTATTCTAGAAACAAACAATAATGGTAAACAAACATATACTCATTCATTTAAAAAAACATAAAACCAAAAGTAAAATTTTTAATCGATATGATAATAATAATAATAATAATAATAATAATAATAATAATTATAATATGAACATGGAGGGAGGGGGCTATATTAGTCAGGTCCTGACAGAAACTGTTACTGTTGCTATTATCATTAATGTAATAAAAAATGCAGAAATGTCCTCCACTTAGAATAGTAGATATCTGTCCTCCAATGGAAACTAACTAAATATAGTAAAAAAAAAGCCTAATTTTTGTAAAAGAATGAAAGGATTACATAACCATTACATAATGACAACAGCTCAATATATGTCACGAGCATCATGTGTGCTACCATCTGCTCTATTGCCCTGACATTGACTTTAAATGTAATCCTACCTGATCTGGCTTGCTTTGGACTTCCTTCTGTGTGATTTGATGTATGCCAGTATAGCACTAGTATTGGTATGGGCCCTGCGGCCTTATTTGTAAAACTGTCCTACATTTGATCTAAGATAAATTACAAATGTGTGTACTTGTGATTCAGAGAAATGAGTATAAGCACAAAAATGATGTGAAATCTAGAAATCGCAAATGATCTTGACATTGTGTGCACCTGAATGGTTTGAATGGTTTCAAACGCCCCCTAATTAATTTCATTAGCATATACTGAAAGAGCAACAGACAACGTCCAAATCCTTTTCTTGAGAATGGCGAGGCTGCAGTACTTTGACTCTCTGCCACAACCGGGACCGGACGTGGCGCTAAGCACTTTTCCACGTCAAAGACCGTTTTTACAAATCTGAACGTTGTCTGGATTTTAGTGTTCGCACACTCTAAGATCAAATCTGTGCGTATGCACGTTTTATAAATGAAGCCCCAGTTCTCTGCTGCCAGTGGGCTGTCTCAGCTATTTCTAAATGCCATAAAGACATTAATTACAGGCAAACCTACAAAAATAAACATTGCTGACATATCTTGAAATGACAGAACACGGACCAAAATGCTCAATTGCTAATGGGGCTTCCTTCCTTCAAGCTCTTTGCTCCAAATATGTTGTGTTAGATTTGGTGTTACTCCTGCAGTTACAGATGGCATCATTAGTCCTGACGTGGTGTGTGTCCTCTGCATCGCTGCGTCAGCTGCCCAGAATATCATCGGTCTGTTAAGATAGATTCGCACTCGCTGACTAATTATGAGCCAATCTGCTTGACAAATATTTACTAATGAGTATCTAAACCTGTTTTCTGTTTCTCCAATCTCCCATCTCTTGTCTTTCATCTGCCAGAGCAGAGACCATGCTTAGGTGGGCAGCATGATAGATGATGAATGACAATGAGGATGATGGGAATTATAATCACCCATCCCTCACTCCCTCCTCTCTCTGTATCATTTGGATTTTTCCTAGTGAATATTGCAGAAGATGAAATACTATCATCCACAGACTTCATCTGTCGCCTAGGGCACTGTCATCCTCAGAGAGACTTATTCTTAATCCGCATTTCTGAGAGACATATACATTTCAATATATTTTAATAATTTATTTAATGATACAAATATATCTATTATTCCATATTTATACTACCTCGCTATACATACAGTACTATCACACAATTAATACGATCCTCCACAGCAGATGGTCTGCATTCTTACACCTCCACAGTCACACGCATTCTTGTGCTTATACATATGAATATATTGAAATGCAAGCGCGCACACACAAACTCAAATGCATCTTAGACTTTCTGACACTCAGAGCCAAAGCAAGAGAATAAATTATAGAGGTGCTAATGTCTGCTTCACACTGAAAACATCAAAACATAAACTGATGCCACATATATTAATGACAAAGACTAAATCTTCCTGTTCCTCTTCTTTTTTTCTCTCAGGTTCATGTGTTCGACCTCAGCATCAACAAATATGAGGCTCTCTGCCAACAAAAAGTGGTGTCCAAGAAGACCAGGCTCTTGCACATTGAATTCAATCCTGTCAATCCCATCATCATCGTGGGTGATGACCGCGGCCATGTCATCAGCCTCAAGCTCTCGCCCAACCTCCGCAAGAAGCCTAAGGTAAGTGAAGCACTAATATTATGTATAGGCCTCCAATGAAATCACATGCTTAATCGATCAGTGCTGTTTCAATCACTGCTTTGCTGAATAATACTTCATGTGCTGAATTGCTATATCTGCATCTTTGTGACTGGTAATCAGGTAGCTCCACCCCCAAACTCACACCATTGGTTGAATCAGACATTTTGAATTTACACTTCCAATTGTCTCTGCACATTTCAGCAACCAAGAAATTATACATTTCACCTTAAATATATAATGTACACTACTGTTCAAAAATATTTTTGGGATTTGGGGGCTAACTGTTTCCTAGCGAAAACTTGACCTCTTGCTATATTTGACCTAATTATCCTGATGAGATTTCCCACTTTCTGTATTTGCTGTAGTCTGTCTTTAATACATGCAGCCCCTTTTTCACATTTTATCATCTTTTGTGTTCTTCATAATTTCCATTCTGCATCTAAAGAAACCAATCCATTGACTGATCATGTATCGAGCCCTTTAGCTTATTAAGTAAGATAGTAAATAACAATGGCAGCTCGTAATTAAAAAATGTTGGCCTCACAGACAAACTGTCGTCTGTGACAGCTCGACTTGTGAAATGTTTAAATTGTTGTTTAGAGATTTCAATCAATGCCAGTGCTTAGTGTGGACATGTTCTGTTTGTGATTATATTTGATTGACTGAAATGGTTCATTCTAATGATGCAGTGTCACAGGTTGAGTTGCTGTCCTCTAATGCTTTTGATAAGTAAGAAGCTGCCATGGCTGTACTTACCTGCTGGAGTGCAATGTGTTTTAATATGACTTTTGAGCATCAGTAATGCACCAGCTTTCCTCAGCCTAATGTCATTATTACCTCTGAAAGAGCACACTTACTCCCCTGATGCAGTGGCTGATCTTAGATGGCTGGGCTAATGAATTTAAAACTGACATAAATTTCTGTTTTGCCTCATCAAGAGGCTTATTTGCATCTGATATTAGTAATTATTTTTGCACAAAACTAAACTGCAAAAAAAATGCTAATAATTGTTTCCAAACAGTTTACTCCCATTTTCTATTGTTCAGGTGAACTAGTCAGTTCCTCACTATATTACAGATGATCCCAACCCCCAAAGACTAAGTTCTACACTGGGGAAGAGCAAATATATGCAAATATTCAAAACTGTTCAATTCAGATAGTCAAAACTGCTAAATCAACCTATACTTCATTTCCCAAACACATTGTAAGTCTGAGTAAATTGTAGACCATTAGAGCCAAAGGATTCCGTGATGTACTTGTGCTTACGATGCTTTTGGTTATATATTGCCAGTTTTGAAGGCAAACCAGGGCCAGTTTACATTCTATAAGTCAATATGAATGGATTACTTATAGTTGTCGCTGGATATCAAAATATTTAGGTAGGATAAATTATTTGAAATATATATTTTATTTTTATGAAATTATTTGAAATATCTTATATATATATATGTTTCTTCATGAGCACAAATAGAGGGGGGATGACACACTTCACCTTAATACAAATCAAATACTTCAAAATAGTATCACAAAATAAAGGAAACAAAAACAAATTCTATAATACAGACCTTTGTGAAGGACTGTGATGATATTGATTATTTGGATAATAGTCTAGAGTCTAGACGGATTTTTGAAAAATGGCCTTCTATAAGAAGTGAGGAGCATTTATGGGTACAAGTCGGGAACCGGCCTACCTTACATATTTCAAGGGTGCTGAGTCCAAAAAAACTGGTTCCCAAGCGAAATTTTGAGTTTTTTACCTTCTAATTTGCATATCAAAATGGCCGCCAAATTGCCTATCTTGCTCAGTCGTTGGGCCATTTTCCCCTAGTTTTTTTGTAAGTAGGCAATCAAGATGAGGAAATTAAGTTTCTAGATCGATAGTCAAGGGTCAGAGCAAAGATATAATGGAGGCTCACTGCCTTTTTTATGTATATATATGCAAAATACCAACTTTTAAGGTGAAATTAAGCATTATTTGTGTAATTTTTTTAAGGCCGGCATACATATTCAATCAATATCACTCTTAAATGTTCCCAGTGTATATATGATATGTGATGTATTCCATATTACATAATAACTAAGAAAAACACCATTGCAAGTTTTTTTATGCAAATTAAGGCGAGACACTACTGGTGAATAGGGTAACATTTTTAACTAGCAGATATCACCATGAAACTTTCACAGTTGATTAACTACATTAAGATGAGAAACAAAATGTATTACAAGTTTTCTGTAATTTAATGTTTAAATATGCAAATTAGGCCATATCTAATCAAATATGCACTAATTTGCATAGATTTAAAACAACGAAATCTGAGTATTGGATAAAGCCAGGTTAAAAAAAAAAACTCATTGTGTTCACATGTTAGATGGGAAAAAAAATACAGAGGGATTTATGGATATCTACTTTTGTTATCCTGTAAATCAGAAAATACTGTCAATAGCCTTAAAAAAATGATTTTCGCCATGTTTTTTGGAATAAAATGTTATATAAATCAGGCTAGGAATAATATATTTACAAATCCCTCTGTAAATGTCTTCATAATATAACATAATATAACTATAACTAGGTACAAGTACAAAAGTTTGGTTTCTGCTTGGGGCCGGTGAAGGCTTCGGAAGCAGACTAAGGAAACCACATGGATGACGCTCCACTTCAGTAGCACCTATACACCAAACTTTCCAGTCTTGTACCTAGTTATATTATGAAGACATTTACAGAGGGATTTGTAAATATATTATTCCTAGCCTGATTTATATAACATTTTATTCCAAAAAACATGGCGAAAATCATTTTTTTTAAGGCTATTGACAGTATTTTCTGATTTACAGGATAACAAAAGTAGATATCCATAAATCCCTCTGTATTTTTTTTTCCCATCTAATATGTGAACACAATGAAAAAATCATTTTTAACCTGGCTTTATCCAATACTCAGATTTCGTTGTTTTAAATATATGCAAATTAGTGCACATTTGATTAGATATTGCCTAATTTGCATATTTAAACATTAAATTACAGAAAACTTGTAATACATTTTTTTTCTCATCTTAATGTAGGTAATCAACTGTGAAAGTTTCATGGTGATATCTGCTAGTTAAAAATGTTACCCTATTCACCTGTAGTGTCTCGCCTTAATTTGCATAAAAAAACTTGCAATGGTGTTTTTCTTAGTTACTATGTAATATGGAATACATCACATATCATATATACACTGGGAACATTTAAGAGTGATATTGATTGAATATGTATGTCGGCCTTAAAAAATGACACAAATAATGCTTAATTTCACCTTAAAAGTTGGTATTTTGCATAAATATATACATAAAAAAGGCAGTGAGCCTCCATTATATCTTTGCTCTGACCCTTGACTATCGATCTAGAAACTTAATTTCCTCATCTTGATTGCCTACTTACAAAAAAACTAGGGGAAAATGGTCCAACGACTGAGCAAGATAGGCAATTTGGCGGCCATTTTGATATGCAAATTAGAAGGTAAAAAACTCAAAATTTCGCGTGGGAACCAGTTTTTTTGGACTCAGCACCCTTGAAATATGTAAGGTAGGCCGGTTCCCGACTTGTACCCATAAATGCTCCTCACTTTCACTTTTTGGGCACTTCCCATCTAGACTATAAAGTGCTTGACCTTTTCAGGTTTCCAGTTGTGCTAATGTGAGTATTGGTCAATGCTCACTGAAGCCAGACATGTATACCTGTCTACATGTTAAAGCAATGGTAGGACCCATGCGGTGGCGTCTGAAACGGTGACTGAGAGCAGCATGTTCCAAACTCAATAGAATCAGTCAGCTGTTTCCCAGGTCAGGACACTATATTAACGACACATATCTCACCTCACATGAGCCTTCAAAATGCTTTTTTTCCACCATGTCTCTTTGTGCCGGTGACTTATCAATCACAGTATCCATAATAATCCTGTAGTCAGTTCTCTATTTACAGACTGTTTTAGATTCACCGCATGTATAGTCGGGTCAGTATTCTTTCCTGAGCCCACAGTTTGCTGTCTCAGCTGCTGATTTATTTTCTAATCTATTTCAGTCCACAACAGTCTTAACAGTCAGCCACTTCTCAGAAAACTCTGCAGTTTTGCATCAGACATTGACCACAATTACAATAAACATTAGAAGTCCTCTTGGCAAGAGAGCCACTTAATAGCAATAAAATCTTCCTCTTCACTTACATAAGAACTCTCTGCTGATTCACAATAATCTACTTCAGATGCCACATTCATTAGGAAATGAGACTCATTTGTGCAACTTCATAAGTAATTTCTGTATTAGAATTAATGAAGAGCTGTTTATACTGTATACATTACACACACACAACCATTTGGGGGTCTGTAAGTTAAAAAATAAAAAATTAAAGTCTCTTTCATCTATGCATATAAACTAAGAGAAAAAAGAAAAAGAAACGTCCCTTTTACAGAATACTGTATTTTAAAGATCATTTTGTAAAATACAAATAAGCTTTACAGATCTTTATTGGAAAGGGCTTGAACAATGTATTTAGAACATGCTTGTTCAGTGAACCGTGAACAGTTATTGTAAATGCGCCTGTGGAACAGTCCATAAGACATAACAATTCACATGCGCTAGACAATTCACAGTTCCCGTAACTTAGGACACTAAAGAGAACTTTTTTACTGACTCTGAAAAACACCAGAAGAAAGATGCTTAGGGTCCCTGATCACCTGTGTGAACATGCCATAGTCCTGCTGCAGGAGGCATGAGAACTGCAGATGTGTGTATTTGACACACTAAAAAAAATTATTGATTTTATCGTTTCCCCATTCATTTCTAATGTGGGGTCCGGGGAGACCCCGAACAGCCTGAGTGTGACTTTTTTCCCACAGTAACATTTAACCAGATATCATTTCAATTTTATTTATTTTTGTTTGTTTGTAGAGCTAGCAAGTGTCAACAAAGGCATTTAGGGCCAGATTTACTGAGAACGCCAGAGCAAACCTTCTCTTGCCTTTAAAAAACTATTGTCAGGATTTACGAACGACACGCAGTGAAAAATTTGCACTGCAAAGGCGTGGACAGTTATTTTTGCAGCTGACCTTTTTTCATTTTCATTTGTAGGAGTTTTCCTTGCAGATGCAAAATTTATGGGAGAAGTAATTTTGAATGAATCACGCAAGGTGATTGACTAAGGTTTGCGCTAGTCAATTTACTGGTATTTGTGCCATGATTTAACACCAAAAAAAGGCATGCTCTCACACTAATTTGCCCTGTTTAGTAAATGTCATTTAGTTGAAGGGAACCTTTTTTATAATTTTTTATTTTACTTTGTTTCATTTTGGGTCACCAGAGACTCCCAACAGCATCTGGTGACCACACCAGAATACTGACTGCTACTTTTGATATTGTTCAGTGTCTTAGTTGTTGAATATTTTATGCTTATTCCAATAGTTACACAAGTTAAGACATTTGCTGGAAAAAAAAGCATTTTTCTGAGTTTATACATATTTGTGCACCTCAAGGCTGAACATTTTCCAAGCTAATGAGGTCAACAAAGATGGTCTGAAGGTCTTTTTGTTTTTTTCCTTTTTTTCCCGTTATATATTGTATATTTTCCTCTGTTGAAACTAAGGCAAAGACTAGCATGAAGACAAGTTCTCTGGAGCAAAAAAACATCCTGTTATTCCCTAAATGCTTAAGTCCCTTTGATTGACATATCTCACTCTCTCAAATGTATTTCCCTAACAGCGCTTCCTGGTTAGGATTTGATGGATTCTATGAATAGCTGTAACCTTGAGCTACTTATTAGAGCTCATTGAAGATCCCTCCACTACAGATCTGTGGATATCTGAACATTAGCATTCTGCTGAGCAAATTTAGCAGATGTTCTTGAAGTGATTACCAGACTCATGATTGCTGAAATTTTGCCTAATGATTGACAGGAACTGTAGAGTGTTTAATTAGTGCAAGTGAATTTCTCTGTTGAGAAGCTGGTCTAGTCTGGTTTAGTTCATTACGGTGTTGGTATGGTCAGCATACATAGTGATGTTTGATTATTCTCCTCCGAGGAAACAATGTGTCACTGTAATCATCTCAGACAAATGTCATGTGAGATTAAAGCGGGTCTCTGATGGTGGCGTTAACGGGGGTTTTTTTCCGCCACAGCACACAGAGGAAATAACACCTTGCTAACACCTCTCTCATTACCTCAGCCCAGTCGAGATGGAAACGTTTAAATGAGAGCTTCACACTGAGAAGTGTTTGTGATTGTTACTGGCACCCCTGGGTCAGTTCTCTCACTACCAG
Source organism: Squalius cephalus (assembly GCF_949319135.1). NCBI lineage: Eukaryota > Metazoa > Chordata > Actinopteri > Cypriniformes > Leuciscidae > Squalius > Squalius cephalus. Next base: position 13,714,783 of record NC_137138.1, on the reverse strand, counting down.
CAGCTGACTCATCTCATTCTCTTCATTTTTCTCTTTGGCTCTGCAGGAGAAGAAGGGTCAGGAGTTGCCGAAGGGACCGGAGGTGGAAATAGCAAAGATGGAGCAACTGTTGAGCTCGCTGAGATAACTTGGCAAGAGTCATTAGAACTGAGGCAGAGTGAGACCAGGACGACTGCAAATATATATATATTTATACAACGGTTCTTTCTGTTTCTTGAATCTGATTGGCTGAGAGCCTTTTCCAACCGTGCAATATTCGCGCAGTAACAGCACTCTTACCGTTTGTTTCGCTCTACTTGCAGCGACTATCATGTCGGTCGAGCAAATCCACCATATTTTTAATAAATACTATTGTTTGTGTCACGAAATGTAGTTTTAAGAGTTTTTTAGGCAAGAATGTAGTTATTTAGACCTCAAGTATGTAACTAATATATAATCTTAATGCCTATTTTACGATCTGTTGAGGCGCTTTCGCAGATGCGAACTCCAGGCCGTCAGCGGCCGTCCAGCGCTCATGTACCTGCAGAGTTAAACATGAGATATAATTAATTTGGGGTATATCAAATGGACGATCTTTGGTCTTATTATTCTATTACTTGTTCCAAAGCAAATCGATTTTGGTTAAGGGGAAAATTAAGTTTCATAACTATATTTAGGCTATATTTCACTTGAATCCTGTACTAGAGTGCTGCTTGTACGTTTAACTGAATTGTTTGCTTGTGTTTATTTCCTATTGTCTTTTATAATGGCTATTGTTGTTCATTTAAAATTGTTGTTCAATAAATATTATTCTATAAATAATATGCCGTATTTGTTACTGAGAAAGGATCGTGATATGGACTTAAGTGAAAGTTAGATTATTACGCCATTAGATGGCAGCAAAGACTGTCTTTGTGATTGAGTCAGAACAAGGAAGTTGTTTTAGCGCTGTCATGGGAAGGACAAAGACGAACATTTCTCTTTCCTCAGCGGACATTCAAACTGATTTTTGGATATAATATTATGGACAACAACCTGAAGAATGACTGCTATATCAGATGCAGGTAATACACTCGTTTAGTCGATCTCTCTCATAATACTTTACTCCACATAATACAAAAAGCATCAATTAAGCGACTCAATAGGCTTTATGCCCAGCTCCACTACTTCCTGAACTTCAGCCAGCTCCTTTGTTTCCTGTCTGCCATTATTGGACAAACTGATTAATCCAGGTGTGCCTGACCTCAGTAGTCACAACAACAATAATCAGACACACCTGGATTAATCAGTTTGTCCAATAATGGCAGACAGGAAACAAAGGAGCTGGCTGAAGTTCAGGAAGTAGTGGAGCTGGGCATAAAGCCTATTAAGCGACTCGATCAATTGTCAACTTGAGATTCCTTGGCGGAAGGAAGTAGTTCTGCACAAAAGAGGGTTTTTAAAGACACTCCGTTGTTGTTTCTTATTTATTTAACGTTACTCACGTGCACCGTCGAACTGTTGTATAAACGCAATATCACACTCGTAGCCGTGCGATATATGGCTGTGTGTATCAGCACGCTGTGATTACTTACGGCCGAATCACAGCCGTGCTTATATACTCGTGTTTGCTACTCGTGTGATATTGCTCACATATATATATATATATATATATATATATATATATATATATATATATATATATATATATATATATATATACACACACACACACACTCCTCTGGTGCTGTATTTAAACTATTGTCTAGAAATATGAGGGTACCCCAGAATTGTCTTACATTTTGCCTATAAGGTAGGTCATAACTTTACAAGATGTTAAAAAAGACCAAGATTTTGTATGGATATTTCAATGTATTTATTAAACAATCATGATCTTAATCTATACCATTTAATTTTCTCTCTCAGGCAGTTGCGTGCACAGGGGAGGAGGGGTCGTATTGCGGTGCCCTCTGGAACCCCCATTTCACCCCTTCCCCAGCAGAGGTCTGTGCATGCCACTGTTCTCAGGAAAAGATGCTAGCATGTTATTAATTTACCGATCCCTCAGACTTGTTGCATAAGCAAACAACCACAATAAAACATGCATTTTGTATTAAAATTCCTCTTTCAGACACAAAGCAGCAATTCAACTCTTATTCAAATTTGATTCTCGCACTTGAGCTTTTATTTGTATGCGCATGCTAATTAGCGCAGCACGATTGCTAACTGGTTAGCTGCAGGTGTGGGGTTTCACTGATGCCATCAGGCACTACTGAATGACTCTAAAGAGGGCATTGAGAGTCTCTTTACCTTTATATAAAACACTCAGGTAGAGTGTTACAGTGTAAGAGAGCTCAGGTACAGTCCCAGCAACCCACGCTCAGCCAACTCACTCCTCATCCAAGAGTGTTTTTACATTTTGCCCCAATTACGCAGGCCTCTATGAATAGCAAATAAACATCTATGAAATCATGTTTTAAAAACACTTCTAATTCATGACAATCCATGTCGGCTAATCCGTGATTGATCGTTGCTGACAGTACGAAATGTAAACAGCATTCTGTTTCCATTTTTCCCCCTCATGCCGTCAGCAAGTACCTCTGTTCGTTCCTCTGATGTGCGTTCTCTAGAGTCAGAACCGGGACGCTCTCCTGGCTGGAGGGAACCTTGCATGCTTTACAGAGGATCAATATCAGAACCAGTATGAGCAGAGCTACAAGGATGTTACAAACGATGGCCACCACTGCGGCGGTGGACAGTCCCGTGGAGTCTTCTCGGTCACATAGCTGCATCGCTGACACAGAGACAGCCTCCCTCGGATCAGCTGTCAGCCCCAGAAGACACTGCTCTGATCTGTGACCTGTGAAGCTCAGCGCTTCTAAGCCCTACTTGTTGATGTCACCATCACTCTGCTGTCATTATTATTTGTCACCCAGGGGTCCTCTTGATCGTCTGATTCTGTGTGAACAAGTGCGTCCTACTTTTCACATCTCTTATGTTCACAGATCAAGGACAGACCGTTTCAGTGTTGGAGGAAGACTTTGAAACTGGTCTGATGATGGATCAAGAGTGAAGCCTGAAGGTGGTTTTCGGTTTGAAGAACTCTTACTTTAAACGGCTTTACATCGCTGTCATTCGCTCTGGGTTTTTTTTTGCTCTTTTCTTTGACTCAACTTTGTTCTGTGAAGTAGGTGGCAATGCAAAGCAGAGTGGTTTTCTTTTGGATGAGATCTTGGATGTCATCACCATCATTCATCTTAGGCTTTCTTTCCTATCTGAAAGAGAGAAGATTTAAACAGGTATCACAATACTGTATTTCACAAAATCTGGAGGATGAAAATGATCCAGTTTTCTATTAAAGGTAACATTATTCACTGTAGAGTCAGCAGCGCGGTAAAAGAACTGTCTTAAAATCTTGTTCCTTTCCTGGTGTGCTCAGTGAAGCCTTTCCGAGCTTCTGCCTGATTACTGTCTGTCTTAGAAACTCCCGTCTGAATGCACAATGGATTTGGCATTGCTTTTAGACACACACACACACACACACTTACACATAAAGAAGACTACATGCTTATGCTCTACCTGAAAGTCAATCCTGGTAAAATAACATAACATATTGGAGGATGTGTTGAGCCTGTAAATGATTTCTCTTCTCTGTTGTTCACAGATTGTAGTGGAAAGTCCTAGCAGGCCCACTCCTCCACAGTTCAGCCATGTAGAGAGGGGCACAGAACTGTGCACTATACAGTGAGTGTCTCTGAAGAGGGGCTCCTCCTCCACAACCACATTTACACACATACACTCACATGAATAATTCATTCCCTTCGCATTAAACATGAAGTATTATATCAGAATAACATGATGGTCAAAGTTATAAAAATTCTGTCATCATTTACTTACCCTCATGTCATTCTAAACACTTTCTTTTCGTACGTGGAACAGAAAAGATGATGTTTTGCTAGGGTATCGGGTGCTCTAGCACTGTTTATTGTGTGGCTGGTCTGCTATAAATATTTCTCGCATTTTTAGGCTGGTCTGCTTGTCGTCTTACAGCGCTCGTCAATGTCAAAATCATTGAGATGGCCAATCAAAGACGGACCTTAGTAAAGCGGCCGCATTAGTTTAACAGTGAAACAAGAGTGCATGGTAATATTTAAGTAGCTAAGCATTTATTATTTGGCAGTTGTTTTAAGATAGTAATATCCAGTAATACAAACTACTAAAAAAAATTTTTATATCAAATTTAGCAAATATTGAATTGAAAATATGCTATCATTTACATGATTCATGCATTGGCATAACTTTGTTTTAAAAAGTGGGTGGGAGGGTGTGTATGTGTGTGCAAAAAATAACATTACGATGTCCAAAAATAGTAGAACTGAGTTTAATATATCTATATAGAACTCATGTTTAATGTGATAGTTTCATCCTTACATCTACTATAATACAATATGTTTTTAGTCCCGAGAGTCTTCATGTTATCGGTAACCAAACAGTTGATGGTCCCCATTGACTTCCATAGTATTTTTTCTTTTCATATTATGGAAGTCAGTGGAGCCCTGGATACCGACATTCTTCAAAATATCTTCTTTTGTGTTCAGCAGAAGAAGGAAATTCATACAGGTTTGGATTGGAACAACTTGAGGGTGAGTAAATGATGAGTTTACATTTTTGGGTGAACTATCCCTTTAATGTGGAGTGACAGATTGCTGTAGCTTCTCCGTTCAAGCGAAGCGGAAGTGCATGTGAACCAGTAATATAATCCGCTTTACTACTAGTTATTCTCGACAGTTGTAAAAATGAGCTCTAAAGAGAAGTATATGCACTGTATTACATACCCTGTTCCTAGGTATTGAATAAGTTTGAATAAAAACCTCATGAAAACAAGTTATGACAGCCCCTATTTAAATTTTTATATTTTTTGAAAAATAAATTGGAGTAGAAACATAATTATCAAGAAACAACTATCTTTAAAAAGTTATTATTATAAAGTTATTATAAAACTATCATGTGCAATGTAAATGTTTGTATACAAATTGCTTTAGAAAAGAGACTTTTTTTTTTTTTCTTGAGAAAACTGACATGTATGTATTCTGTACCTGATATATATCAAAATTACAAAAATCGCAAGCTTGTAAATCAAGTCGAATCATGAAATTTGTGTCAATACCTAGACCTATTTAATAGTGGTTTTAAATATTAGTGTTCTTATAGATTAAGTGAGCTTTAGATTATAACAAAGGTATCATAAGGGCAATTCCACGCAAAACTGTCACATCCATAACGCCAGCACAATGCCATTGTATGTAGTTGGCGTTATGGATGTGACAGTTTTGCGTGGAATTGCCCATAAATGTAAAATAGAGGAAATGAGCATGCACAATTAAATATCCAATATAAACCGATATCTATAAATGAAAAAATCTCTAATATAGTCCGATAATCACTATGGTACCAATATACTCTGCATACGCATTTTTGGATCCCCTTGTATGCTTTCATTGTAGGTAAAAAGCATAGTGAGCCTTCTTCAAAATATCCTTGTGTTTGACAGAAAAAAAAAATCATAGTAATATGGAATGACATTAGGGTCAGTTTTGGGTGAACTTTCCCTTTAAATGCACAAAAAACACAAAAAGTCGAAACTGACACATGTCATGCTTCCCTTCATGCCCCAGCGAACCCATCTTAGATGGAAGTGTGTCTAAAAGGGGACAATAAAAAGATTAGAGCACTGAGACAAACTGAGTCAACCTTCCCTCCAGTCACACAAGGAAAGAGAATAACAGCGAGGTCTCAACAGCAGGGGTGGAGAATCCCCAATATCTGCTGTTTTCGACACAACAAAATCTCAGAAGCTTGTAACAACATGTGTAGCTTTTTTTATTCCCTCCAACCACAACAACAGAGCTTTACCTTCCTTTTAATCGCCAGAGATTTAATTTGAAACGCCCATGAATCACCTGTCTGTCCTCTGACCCAGCAAAGCTGTAAAGAGCTGTGTATGTGTTTACAATGCTATGAGGAGGCTTTGCTGCCTCACTGTGTAGGGAAATAATGGTGGGATGCCGGAGGTCTCGTTTCCAGATGAGGAAGAGGGAAAGGGAAGGAGGAGTCATGCTAAAAAGCTGTCAAGGGCGAGTGTAACATACAGTGTGTAATTACACAGGCCCCATAAAGAGTCTGTTACAAAAGTGCTTGTCAGCCATACACAATGACTTTTACCCGAAACCCACCCTTGACGAGACTCACACACACTGCCAGGCAGCATATTAAAACAGAGATGCTTCGAGAGAATAGCAGTATTATTCTGGGTGTCATTTGAGTGGAAGTGTGTATGTGTGTGTGCTGCCAGTGTGTTATCCTGAACTCGTTTCTTTCTGGAAGTGGTGGGTGGCTTCCACAATAACTGTGCAAACCTCCTGAGGGTCTCCTGGCTGAGGTGATCTCATGTATTACCTAAAATTGCCTCAGGCCACTTAAAGGGAACATAACCTTTATTCCTAACCTCCTTTTGGACTCTTATCATATAGGTTTTTTTTTTTTTTTTTATTAAACAAATTAAGCAGGGTACTACTTTTCAATGCAAAAAATTCTTATGCAAAAGGGGCATCACTGTTTGGAATGCTGGAAAGTGAAATTGATTAAAACATGGCTGTCCTTACTCAATAGTTTTTTTCATTTATCTGATTATTCACATAAAAGGTCACATAAATTATCACTCAAGACTCACACCCAGGGCTCAAAGCAAAACTAAAAATGTTGTTCCATTATAAATATCACTTTGTTTTAAAGGAACATTTCTACGATAGATAGATAGATAGATAGATAGATAGATAGATAGATAGATAGATAGATAGATAGATAGATAGATAGGCAATAGCATTGAGCTACCTTATGTCAAATGGCAAAGCAAACTTTAAAATTAGACATTTAGGGCCAGATTTACTAAACAGGCATAAATAATGGCATAAATGCCAGTAAATTGACTTGCGCAAACCTTAGTAAAACACTCTGCATGATTCATTTTAATACTCCCCTCCCATAAATTTTGCGTCTGAAAGGAAAACTCTTGCAAATGCAAATGCAAAAAGGTCAGCACAAAAATAACACTCTCCACGCTTTTCAGCGCAAATTTTTCACTGCGCGTCTTTAGTAAAGACAAGCTGCACGAGCCATTAGTAAACCTGGCCCTATGTTTTTATAATGACACCATAACACTTGAGTAAATCTGAAATTTTTTGACTCATTAAAAAGAACTGCCTCAAGAGTCATTTGCTTGTGAATTGGACATCACAACTCACATTGTGTTTGTTGCTGCTTGTAGGTAACTGGGGTGCATGACATGATATCTGACGATATCAAGTTTTCTACTCTTTTGCTAATAGTGACTGCATTTTGAACTATTGTCGCATTTGTGACCATTTAAGGCACAGTCTAGAGCCCTTAATGACATCCCAACTCAATTCGTTGTCAAGATGCAGAACAGGAAGTAGACGTCCCCTTCATTGTGGGGGAACACAAATGCACACAGATTGCTACCCAGAACGCCAGCTCTCCAAAGCCAGATGGAAATGGCCATAGGCATGGTGGTGTGTGAAAGTGATCAAATAAGGCTTCATAATAATGCTTTACATTGCAATGAACTTACATTGTTTTTACCCTGTTTTTACTCTGACATACAGCATAGCCATGTATATCTCACGAAAGTGAGTACATCCTTCACATTTCAGCAAACATTTTAGTGTATCTTCTCAAGGGACAATACTATAGAAATGAAACTTGGATATATTTTAGAGTAGTCAATGTGCTGCTTGTATAGCAGTATATATTTACTGTCCTCTGAAAATAACTCAACATACAGCCATTATTGTCAAAATAGCTGGCAACAAAAGTGAGTACACCCTAAGTGATAATAGCTGTACGTCGTTTAACCATGCAAAGCCACCTATGTCCTATTCATCATGTTCATGTTTTTGTCTGCTTGACAGGACCATATAAATGTGTGTATCTTGTATTAGAGCAGTTACAATTTGTGCTTTAATTACAATTTTCTCATACTGACCACTGGATGTTCAACATGACACCTCATGGCAAAGAACTCTCTAAGGATTTGAGAATTAGAATTGTTGCTCTCCACAAAGATGGCCTTAGGCTATAAGAAGATTGGTAACACCCTGAAACTGAGTTACAGTACAGGCCAGGGTCATACAGAAGTTTTCCAAGACGGGTTCCACTTGGAACAGGCCTCGCAAGGGTCAATCAAAGAAGTTGAGTCCTTGTGCTGTGCGTCAAAAAAATAGACGCATGAGTGCTGCCAGCATTGCTTTAGAGGTTGCAGAAGCAGAAGGTCAGCTTGTCAGTGTTCAGACCATACACTGCACACTGCAACAAGTTGGTTTGCATGGCCGTTGTCCTAGGTTGACCTAGGCTATAAGAAGATTGGTAACACCCTGAAACTTTACAGTACAGGCCAGGGTCATACAGAGGTTTTCCAAGACGGGTTCCACTTGGAACAGTTTGCATGGCCGTCGTCCCAGAAGGAAGCCTCTTCTGAAGCTGGCTCACAAGAAAGCCCGCAAACAGTTTGCTGAAAGCAACCTGTCCAAGAGCATGAATTACTGGAACCATGTCCTGTGGTCTGATGAGACTAAGATAAACTTGTTTGGCTCAGATGGTGTCCAGCATGTGTGGCGACGCCCTGGTAAGGAGTACCAAGAAAATTGTGTCTTGCCTACAGTCGAGCATCATGGTCTGGGGCTACATGAGCGCTGCTGGTACTGGGGAGCTGAGCTTCATTGAGGGAAACGTGGATTCCAACATGTACTGTGACATTCTGAAGCAGAACACGATGCCCTCCCTTCAGAAACAGGGCCGAACGACATGATAACGATCCCAAACACACAGATGGTGAAGGTGATGGAGTGGCCAAGTATGTATCCAGACCTAATCCCTATTGAGCACCAGTAGGGCGTCCAGAAGCACCATGTGTCTAACATCCTGTGCAGCTCTGGTGAATTCCATGCCCAGGAGGATTAAGGCAGTGCTCGATAACAATGGTGGACACTTTGGACACAGTTTTGACATGTTCACTTAGGCTGTACTCACTTTTGTTGCCAGCTATTTTGACAATAATGGCTGAGTTATTTTCAGAGGAGAGTAAATATATACTGCTATACAAGCAGCACATTGACTACTCTAAATATATATCCAAGTTTCATTTCTATAGTATTGTCCCTTGAGAAGATATACTAAAATGTTTGCTGAAATGTGAGGGGTGTACCACTTTTTGAGATAATGTATATATAAAACCCATAGACTGTAAAAAAATATGGACGTAGTGTCCGTGACGTCACCCGTAGGTTTCTGAAGAGCATTTTTGAAGCCTAAAGTGGGCGGAGCCGTCCGTCGCCATCTTGGCCTTGCGTCACTCCCGGATAACAGAAAATAGGCAAACAGGCGGGGCGTGAGTGGAGCTGAGGAGCCTGGCCATAGATATGAGCCTGGCTATCTGAAATCACCTAGCTCGACGTGATCGAGTTAGCTGATGATGTAAAGCCAATTAAAAGTTCCTGTTTTTGCCCTTCGAAATATTATAATAGTTAAAATACATGGCTACAAGTGAGACTGTGTATTACTTCGAGAGTGTTTGTGTGTGACAGTGATTTATGTGCATACATGTCAGTCACTCTTTCATGGTCCGTCAGCGCGGCATCGCTCAAGTTCGTAGAGAGCTTATTCAGTCTATTTTAAATTCTGATTTTGGCCGCCTCTCAAATGGGTTAAACCGTTAAACCATAGATATATTGCCTTTGAAGTGCAAGTAAATTCATGGATGTGCATTTATTGCACGGACGGAGAAAGCGCCGACGCCTGCAGGATTTCATCTGACGGCACATAAGCATATTATAATCCATCTGTTCCGTGAGAGCAGAACGAACGAGCCTTTATTGACGTTTAAATTTGAAAACCCCAAAAAGCAACGAAATTGTCAGACATCCATTAGTGCATGTTCACAGAGGAAAACAACTGAAATACAGTGCTGGTTGTTCTCTCGAACGATACTCGACGACAACGACTGAATCCAAAGACGTGGGCTTTGTACCCAAGTATTAAATTGTATGAAATAATCCCGAAAAAAAGCACAAACACTGCAGAGAAGGCAAGTTCAGCAGCTAACATTTGCTGAGGTGAAGTGACGGCTAGTAACAGCAGACAAACGGCTAGCATTGACATCAGCGGGAATCCACCTGTCACTCAAGTGGCCACACCCTTAAATTTAAATATTAATCAACTAAACGGATGAGTTATAAAAAAATTCACCCCCCTCACAGTTGTTATGAAGGGCAAAATTAGCTGTATAGACCAAAGCCACAGAGAGAACCAGGCTGTAAACATGTTTTTTTCTGCTGTAAAGTTGGTATTTTAACATGAGGGAGATACAGATTTGACTCACTTCTGCAGCCAGGCCAAGCGGCCAGTTAATGAATTGCAGTTTAACTCACTTCCGTGTTGGTTTCAAGAGAGAGACGGGGAGGTTGCCGCTTGATAAAACCTGAGTATTTTTGCACCTCATGGGGCGTGTTTCTCCTTGATTGTTATTATAGCTTGTAGTAATGCTGTAGGAGATGGGCTGGGGGTTGTCTATGTAAATCAGACAGCGTTAGGGGGCAACACAACTTACTGAACTCCTGTAAGACTGGAAAAACTCGAAGAGAGGGCAACTCTCTGAGAGAACAAAGGAAATTAACATTTGAACTCACTCTTGTGCACCATTCGAGACGCCAGTCTCACCTCAGAATCATCCTAATCTGCATCTCTTTCCCTCTTCCCCCATTCCTTCTCTCATGCTGAGATCACCAAAATTCAACCAAGAATCTATATGGTTTAATGTGAATAATTATCATACAGTATTACACATGTTTGGTATCATTTGAAATGTCTGCAACTGGTACAAAGGTCTCATTCCCAAAGAAGTAAACCAAAAAGTAATAAGGTATTTAAGAGTTTAGGGATAACTCGCACACAGAGGAGGGTGTGTCTTCCAGGCAAATGGCATCCTGCTCCCAAAAGGTGTAAACTCTGAATGCAAATTCCTATTGTTAGCAAATGTTTCCATGTGAAAGAAGTTTCTGTCTTGGTCTGGGTATATAATGAATTGCAACAAGAGGCTCGGGGCTATTTGTAACTCAAATTAGCCCGTGATGCTGAAAGTGGCCAAGACATCATCATGCATCAGCATCATGTATTTTCTAATGTCCGCATCTTTTCTCTTTATTCCAGAGCATTTGATGTTTTGTATTTATTATCTTTGAACTGATTATGAAATTTGCATGATACATTTACCTGACATAATAAATTGTTACATTTGATTTTATTCTGACTGACTCTGAAATTGTTTTCCCAAGTAGATTAAACAGATTCGTATGTTACCGCAAGTTTTGCGTCAGATTAGTGACAACTAATATTTGGCACTGATTCAAGTGTACTTGGTTTGCAAAGACAAGAAGTGAATTTCCATTTAGGGGAGCAAACGCGCTGCTTGACCAACCTAAATCTGGGTGTGTCTTACCTCTGTTTTAATGTAATGTTACTTTATATACGTGGGAAACCACGCCATGGCCAATCCAAAGCTATTTTAAGAGAAGTAATGTTGGTCATCTTATATCTGTAATAGTAGTGGCCATACCTCTACTGAACGTTAAGTTAAATTCAAGTGTATGCAATTCAATGGGGGCTATACCAAAGTATCTTTGATTGTGTAAATGTGAATGTGACCGATCTCAGGTATATAACAATTACCTATGTTTGATGACCAAAACTGATCCTTGTGAATGTGAGACCCACGTTAAACAGAAGAAGTGAGGACCTCTGAGCGACATAGTTTCCTAATCTGGAACGGGTAAAATAAAAGAATAATCAAACATTCGCTCAACTTTAATGATGCTCAGATATCATTAAAACCTTTTTCATTTATGGAGTCAGATGAAATAACGAGTTAATATAGATGAGAACATGTATTTCATTTAATCTTATTGTGTTGCATAAAAGGAAAGACAGTACCGCGCAGGAACCTTCAACCGTCTTAGCGGAAACCCCCATTTGGACCGTTAGATGTGCTTATACTCCTTTGCATCAGTGCAAATGAATGTGGAATCCATTTGGCAACAGACTACTCATCCATGTATTCAACAATAAGTCATGAAGATGCAAAAGTCACACAGTGCACTTTAACAGCTGGTTCCAGACAGGCATGCAAAAAAAGTAAACATGATGAATTGATGAAAAACACGAACTCATGAACCCAACTCATTAAATAAACAAACAAACCACCTCACCAACTGCTGTGGACCTGGCAGCATCTGCAGCAACACCATTCCAGAGCATTCAATGTCAATTCCATCAAATTCAGCCATGAGGGAGAGTGGCACAGAGCTCATTCAGATCTCAATGCATGACTGGGTAGTCAACCATCTGAGATGATTTTCAATGAGTCAATCACTCTGCGCTGGGCCTGCTCCCTGATTTCTCCTCTCATAGCACAAACATCTGAACAGACATGAGATTGAGAGGCAGCACCAACATTCACGTACTCTGGGTTTAGGAGAAGTTCAGAGACGTTAGTATACCCTGGAGCCACCCTCAACCACCAATGCGGCATCAACACCAGTGGTTTATTTTGTGACATGCAAACTTTTTTCTTTTTTCAAACTATTCAACATGAATGTCCTTTGCCAGTCACCCACCAGTTTTAGAATGAACGACACTACTTATGGTTGTTTTCAAAGATGGTGACACGTTTTATACTTGTGCCACAATTGTGTGGCCTGTTCAACTAAACTTTCAACTCACCAGTGCTATGTGTAAAAAACGTTTACGTACTGCCCTGCTGTCACAATCTTCAGGGAGACTCAGTAATGGATGGAGCCCTGACATTTAGAAAGAGGGATTAGCAGAAAGATAGACGTAAAGCAAATGGGAAACAAAGTGAGGAAAGAGCAATGTGTGACATTATGGACTGCACCAAAATGCCACATCATATCACTATTGTTCCCAGGTAACTGACATCCTCTCCAAACATGTTGTGTTTTGTCAGCACAACCTCAAGGGTGGCGGCGGTAAAAGTCATGTCCCCCAGCAGAAGTCTGAGAGGTGCTCTGAATACAGACAGGAGTCTCAGCTGCTGAATCTAGGGATTGTGTATCAGACAGTGGTGTTTTGAAATGAGGAGGCAAAGTCTAAAAAATTTTTTCTAAATTCATGTCCCAGTTATATTTCATGGTGCTAAATTTTCATAAATAAACATTACACCAAAAAAGAGAAACCAAATACAATTCTATTATGTATTTTTACATGATCTAAATAATGTTCTATTTATTAAAATCAAATATAAATCTTTTTTTTTTGTTGAGTTTACAGTCTGGTGCAAAAAGTGGTTTTGGTCTATATAGCTAATTTTGCCCTTCATGACAACTGTGAGGGGGGTGATTTTTTTTAATAACTCATCCGTTTAAATTATATTAAGCCTTAAAGTTCTGCATGGCGTGGCCACTTGAGTGAGGTTTATTTATTTTATTTATTATTATCTGAGTGACAGGTGGATTGCCGCTGCTGTCAACACTAGCCGTTAGTCTGCTGTCTGTTAGCCGTCACATCACCTCAGCTAATCCCGACTTTTTGCTCATTTTCGTTTATCTGGGAGTGGCGTACGGTGATGCACTACCAAGATGGCGACTGCCGGCTCCGCCCACTTTGGGCTTCAAAAATACTCTTCAGAAACCTAGGGGTGATGTCACAGTCACTACGTCCATATTTTTTTTACAATCTATGGTTGAAACTCTCTTCACATCCTGATAGCAATCAATAATAGAAGTGGTCTAGATATTAAAAAATGTAGATATATCTTCTGTGGAAGTCTCAGGACCAAAAAGTGTTAGTCCAATCATTGCATTTGGTCCAAATGCAGAGATAGGATGTCCTATCTGCCTGTCAACATATGTATTTCCATACCCTGCACCGGGCGCCGTGAACAAACAGCAGTCATATTTTACAGTTCCTCCTGAACCAAAACAACAAGCTTATTACTCTAAAAAATGCTGGGTTGTTTTAACCCAATTTTGGGTCAAATATGGACTAACCCAACGTTGGGTTAAAAATGCAATTTAAAAATGGACAAACCCAGCCGTTGGGTTACATTTTTAAATTGCATTTTTAACCCAACGTTTGGGTTAGTCCATATTTGACCCAAAATTGGGTTAAAACAACCCAGCATTTATGCTGCGTTCACAAAATGTCCTAACCGCAATTACGAAATGGCAAACCGTGACGTTCTACACGGAGCTGTTCAACACTGTCAACAGCTAAATGAATCTGCTGCAGCAGTTCAAAAGTAAGTCCTCTTGTTTACGATCATTATTATTTTAATGTTATGTGCTTTGAGACATAAGGTAATTTAACGCCATCGCTTGTCTTGTGACAAACTCTGCTGTGTGCGCTCATGTGTTTTGAAGGAGGTGTGGCTTTGGAGACGCTCTGAAGGGAGGGTGTGATCTTGTGCTTTCAAAGCTCGCTTGCTATTGCTAGCAGCTCCGAAATTGCCTACCCTACCTTTAATGTCACATTTTGTAATATTTGCATTCTTTTATTTTTGTAATATTATTTTCTCATCCAATTTGTGAGGCACTGCCTTTTTGATCCCAAGTGTAGCTCCCTGGCAAAAAAAAAGTGGACTCTTCAACTGTCGATTTACAATCTGATCATGTGTATAGGCTTCGCTCCATACAAGAATGGTTTGAGCACACTCGCAATATACGTGGAAGAATGTCAAAATAAAAGACTTCCTTTAACACAAGACGTATAATAAAATTGAAAACCCAAAACAATTAAACACAGTACACATCCAAAATAGACAATGTAATAACATTTACGACACATTTAAGGAATATGAAAAAATTTAAAATAATCAAGAGAATAATATAAAGTAAATAATATAACCAAATCATTAACACCAAGGACCCCTAAATATGATGATTTGCTTCCTAAAATATGAAGAAAACAAGTTTTCATGTATAAAGGCCCATTTATACTGTGACAACGTCTTGTCTTCTAAATTAAACAATTGGCTTTTATGTCATTACTGCCATGAAGACAAAGATTATTAAAATATGATCAGGAATTATATTATTTATTTGTATTAAATTGATAATTGTTTTGCTGACATTTTTATTTAACTGGTGCTGTTGAAAGAAGAAAATACACTATTAATCTCCCTAGCATACCCTCGGGGGTCCAAGGGCCAGTTTGAAAACCCCTGTATCAGAGTTCTACGAATAAAGTAAATTTATTATATTCATAATATGACTAACAGTAAGAATACTGTCAATAATGTTGGCAATAAGAGGTGTGACTTATTTGTGGAACACACACAAAGCTATTTTGAAATTATTATTATTATTATTATTATTTGTCCATGCATTGTAAATCAAGGTTTTAGACGCCACTGACATTCATTGTATCGACAATAACAGTTAAATAGCCTAGCTACTATTCAAAATATATTTTTGCGTTCCTCGGAAAGTTAAGTCATACGGTTTGGAACAACCTGAGGGAAATGTTTATCTAGACGGAATTTTGGGGTGTGCCTATGATGCTCAAATATGCTGTCTGAGAACCGTTCATACAGGACGTGTTCTTCGGTTAAAATCAGCTAGGCATACTTACATGGCGTAACCTAATGGAACTGACCGCATCTCAAGACCCGTTTTTGAAACTTGAACGACTTTCAACGGCACGCTTGGAGCGAGAGGGAGAGGCGACGCAACGGCGAGACGCGTGTGTATAGACAAATAAATAGCTAGCCGATAATAATAAAAGCGCAGACAGAACTTGTCCCACGGTGAATGCACCTAGACAGCTCACTGGTTTTTAAAACACTGCCACTGATTGATTTATTTTCCGTTAGTAGTAACGCATGTGTCGGTTTACACTTAGCCTACTTTTTACGTGTTGTGTAAATCAATTGAATAAAAAGATTACCTGTAATCGATCGACAGTTAACCTTTTTAAAAGAGGTATGAAGACAAATGATCAGAAAATAATACGCAAAAAACATATTAAACAAAAAAAGCTTGTAAAAATAATGTAGCAACCCGAAACATTCGAGGCATCCCTCAGTTCACTTTAACATAATGTTGCAAATAAGCACTTTTTTACACTTACCCGACAAAGCGCGATGTTGACATGGCTTCAGAGGGGTACAGCATTTACAATACCTGTCTGGATTTGATGGTCCATGCATGCGTGTGTGAGACAGCAGCAGCAGCAGCAGCAGCATGAGATGAGCTCCACTGGCTCCAATGACGCGTGTAAAACCCCACACACAGGACGCAGGAGGATATGCGGCTAAAACGATTGGGAGACTGAGCACAATGATCAGATAGATCAATAAAAATCAGTCATTAATAGAAATGTTTACCCTCTTTTACCCCCCCTTTTTTTTTTAAGTTGATAATTTTCACAAAATTTTCATGGCCCCCAGAATTTTTTTTTGTATGAATATCTGAACATGCAATATATCAAGAGAAAGAAAAGAGCATTTGCTTTTATTATAGCTTAATGCATTCTTTTTTTAATCAAGTTTCATAAAAAGCAACAAATGCTGAGAAATCCCATTTTTATCAGACTATGTCTGGATCGGATTCAGAACGATGATCAAAGATGGAGTAAATCGAGTCCAACATCCCCAAAGCTTACACAGTCATTTATGCTGTTTAATGTTGATGCTTGCGTTATATTACATATGTACTGTATCAGCTTGCATATGCTATCACTTGTTTCTGCTGCTTCTTCGCCTGTGTTTTGGAGTGGGGGTTCAATCTTCAGCTGGCTGGCAGGAGCCGCCACTGGCATGTCACGTGACCTGCCAGTGGCAGGCTAGTTGTCTGGCCCAAAAACATCAATAATACTAAAGAATAAATGCATGAGATTACATTCATTAAAAGAAAACAATGTATTTCCTTACAGCGAGAGTGACAGGCAACGCATTATACTCGCAGTTCAGCCGCGGCTGACTGGATTGAGCGTCCAGCAAAGCGTCAATAAGCTGCCAGTCTGATCATGGCCATTTGACTGGTTTAATTTGGGATAACTGGCCCAAAATCATCAATAATACTAAAGAATAAATGCATGAGATTACATTCATAAAAAGAAAACAATGTATTTCCTTACAGCGAGAGTGACAGACAACGCGTTATACTCGCAGTTCAGCCGCGGCTGACTGGACTGAGCGTCCAGTAAAGCGCCATTTGACTGGTTTAATTGGGATAAAATTCTCTAAAACGCCAATCATGCAAAAGAACAATCATATCAACAGATGCATAATAAATTAGCTTGAGAGGGAGGAACACAAAACACAACAACTGCCAAAAATCAATGGTTTCTGAAACTTGCCGAAGGCAGACTGCCAGACAACTAGCCAGCCGCTGGCAGGTCACGTGACATGCCAGTGGCAGCTCCTGCCAGCCAGCTGAAGATTGAACCCCTGCTGGGAGTTTTGATCAGGAGATTCAGTACTCTTTCAGAAGATGTGTAAACGCCTCCTATCGTATAACAGTGAAAACGCGGAAAATTCTGTCAATAGCAGGAAAGAGTTAATATGGTTGCATTCACACACAGTTCAGTTATTTACGGTAGTGACAACCGCATTCTATCAAAGAAATCACACCTATAAATTTTCGGGACTCAACCGCATTCTCTGCAAACCTCCGTTGTGTGAACAGAACCGGGCTGGACAACTAGTTGTAATGTCATACAGTGTGAAAGAACCACTCTGCGCTGCACAAATGCGTGTGGCGCATTTTCATTTTCGTTTCGGTAACTTACAGAGACGGAGATATGAGCTGTGTCTGTGTTCTGTCTTCCATCGGAACTGCATTACCACCTCTTTTGTTCACTAGCCAAGAAGTGAATGTATCTCCTGCCAGAGCACTGGCGCTTCCTGGTCCGAAACTGCTGACGTCACCATACGAACAAAGCAGGGTGGTCTGCGTGCAGTCTGAAGCGCACAGCCTTTCTCTATCGTACTCACTATCCAAAGCGACACGGTCGGCAGAGCACACCGCGAAATGGGCACTTGCTTGCACTGTAAACTTGGGAGAGCATAGAACTTACAATCTGCATGGTACCACTTAAGGGCGTGGACTCTCTTTCTTACTGAGCATGGAGGAATGAGAGGAGGAAAAGAGCTCTGATATTGAGGCATGTTTGTTTTTGTTTTTATTGCAGTGTTTATTACAGGCAATAACATAACATTCAAACACTTAGCACTGTCACTTGCAACATGCAGGGGGACACACGAACAGCCTCTCCAACAAGACACCTTCACGAACACTGGCTCGTCGCTTGCGCTGGGTATCGCCTTCCTTCTCAAGCCACAACTGTCAGGAGTGTGGTAGGGACTCCGTTGATGGCTTTCTGGGGTGCAGTCCCATCTGCTTAGGGAACCGCCTTGATGTCTTGGGTCTCACACTGGCTCAGGCTCTTTCCTAGGGGCTGAGGAAGCGGTGTGTCTGTGACAGTCGTGACAGGCACTGGGTGGACAATGACCTAGAACGTGCCGTGCTGGCTGAGCAGTCTCTCTGAGAATGTGCCCAAGGCGTTGCTAAAGAGACCTTGCAGACTCTTGGGGGCATCCAGCAGAACCATCTTCTTGAGTCTTTCATCTCATTGAGGGTGAGCCATAGGTAGTGGTTCCAAACCACCAAGCTACCCATGTTGCGGCCCACGGCTCGGGGAGTCTCTGGGGAGCAGCAGCTTGGTGGCCCAACTGCAGAAACAACTTGTCCAAATGGTTCTTCACTCCTTGAGAGCTGACCAATCCACGCCTAACTCCTCCACCACTTTCGTGAGGACCCTTAACAGCTCAGCATCGGCAGGCTGAGCAGCCAGGAAGACCGTCCTCTTTCTGCTTCACCAGTCATCCTTCTCCGAGACCGTTGTGGACATCGCATCATCGTCCGATGCACCAAGATCATAAAGGGATCAGCTCGTGGGCTCCATCGGAGGGGCGAAGAACTGTCCTCAGCATAAGAGTGGAGCCTCAAGCTTCCTGTCCCACAGTTCAATGGTGGCGGGAGGCGGAGGGGCAGCAGAAACAGAGTTCCGTGTACAGCACCCCAATTGTCATCTACTCGCAGTGTTGACAGCCCGGCCTGTCAAGTGCCATCTCGGCATTGGCTCGTCCCAGACACAAGATGCATGAAGGGGATCTGTGAAACAGAGTGTTATACTTTTGAGTGCGAAGATCAATGGCGAGAATCGTATTCCAATAGCTTGAAGGAGAAAGATTCTGAGGCAATGACAGCCCAGTGGTGCGTTATAAAGCAGATGGCTCAGCCCATCACACAAGCGCTCAATCATTATTGGCCAATAATGTTTACTGGCACGATGCAATAGAGCAAGGGTGCCCAATCCTGTTCCTGGAGATCTACCTGCAGAGTTCAGACCCAACCCTCATCAAACACACCTGTCTGTAATTATCAAGTGCTCCTGAAGATCTTAATTAGCTGGTTCAGTTGTGTTTGATCAGGGTTGGATCTTAACTTTGCAGGAAGGTAGATCTCCAGGAACAGGACTGGGCATCCCTGCAATAGAGGTTTGCCGATAGTATCAGCTACTGATGCAAAGTCAAGTGAACCGATCTCGAAAGGGAACCTAAATTAAGTATAGAGACAATACATGTAGGCATATATTTCCCATAAATTAGAGAAAAATAATTGTTTGATCATTGTCTTCAATATGTTTTTTTTACTACAATTCATTGAATATCAATTCAATAGACTGTGAGAATTATTACATTGGAAATACAGAAAATGGGATTAGTCTCTAATGTATTGGTTAGTGTATTGTAGTGATGGGGCACAGAAGTGCACCATATTCATGGAACATGCCACTAAAAAGGGATTTAAACTACTAAGGATGCTTTTGACTAAAAAACAAATTATGAACTAGATCACAAAACGTATACTCACCAAATAGCTTCTTCTACCAAATGGACTCTTCGTAACATATTGTAGCAACCCTTCTCTTGCAGTTAATTATGCCTGGCTGGTGTGAATATACCATAGTGTCACAGTGAGAGGCTTATATGTGATTGGACAGAAAATCTGATGAGAAGCTGAAGTGCAGAGTGATGTCTATCAAAATTATTTGATCCATATTGCCGGAAGTGAGATAATGCTTATATCTTCTAAATGCGAAATTTGTCATTGTTTTGATCACTACCTTATTGATAACAGTAAGGCTAACATATTCATACTAACAGCAAAGAGGGAGCTCTGTCAGTAGGTGCTGTGTTAGTTGGTGAACAGATCTATTATGGTGGATCTGATGGTGATGTGATGGTGACAGATGGTGCTTAGATTCCTGCCAGTATTTTAGAGAAAATGGCATGAACAGCTGTAACCATGGCATATGAACAGTCTGACTCTTTCACAAGCTAAATGAAAAATATTCAACTCAAAATCATGTCAGGTGCTTTCAATGTCATGGAAAAAGGCCAGTAAGTTGGCTCCCCCTAGTGGCAATCCTAAACATACACATCAGAGAATGTACTGTTGGTGTGAGCAGTCTTGCATCCCACTATTAACTACCAGTAGGTATTGTCCTATCTATCTCCATCCATCACTATCTACACACACGACTATCCATCCATCGATCATAACAATGAGGACACCACAATAGGCAAAAAAGAAATATTTATTTCATGATAGAACTCAGTTTCCAAATAACTGACCATTCAAAAAAAATTTACACAATTTTTTTTTTAATCTTTTTTTTCAGGATCCACGGACAGCAGTTGTAATATCTATGACCACATGCAATGGTTTTTTTTGTCCACTACACACAAACAGGTACTAAGCCAGCGCTACCTTGACATGAGCTGCACTCTTTCATCACTGTAGACAGCTGTATTCAAGCCTGGAGCATGGCTAAAATGTCCGATGCTTTATTAGAGTCCAGCACTCTCCCACCTCAATTTACGAGTTCGATTTATGATGGCCAGCAACAGCAAAAGGTTTTTCTCCAAGGACTGTTTGAGGGACACATCCATGCACTTACGGAGTTTACAGTATGTTCATTATCAGACTTTGAGGGCCCACTGATCATAGTGTCAAGGATTTTATACTCTTTTTTCCCCCTCCAGAGGTAAAAATAAGGACATTGATTTTTTTTTTTTTTTTTTTTTTTTTTTTTGTTAAATAATATTACATTTTAATGTCCTGGTCTGCAGTGTGGTGTCCTGTGTTAAAAGGTCTCTGGACAGATAAAGTGCACTTGATGGCTGAGGTTCTTCAGCAGTGGGTCTCCTCGTCCACAACAACAGCAAAAGAGAAAATTCTGCCCTAACTCAGGGGTTTCAATATGTAGGACTGTAGCACCAAGTGCCCACCAGTAAGGCAAGATACTGTAATGCGGCAGGCTGCAGACGAGAAACATGAAATGGCAATATGTATGTGCTTGTAGAAGGCGAAAAGAAAAAAAGAAAATCATAAAAACCTCTGGGTATTCATGAAAATCAGTGCACAGAACAGCATTAAATTTTCCCTTTTCAGTCCAAATCTGGACCACTAAGAACATGGAAATAAATGCTAATCACAGCTAACAGTGTTTAAGGAACCTCTTCCTGATACTCCATTGCACTTTTGCCATACTCTTGAAGGAAGAGGAAGACATGATGGTGGTTGTATTTTCACTGTAAAAGCAATTCCAGCCACGACTGAAAACTTTCGGTTAGCTTCCCCTTGTTCCAGTGAGATGATGAGCAGATCTGACAGCTGCTCATTTCAGTCCACGAATAGTTGAGTCTCTTTTATGGTCTTCTGGTTGAGCAGAGTCCAGCTGAATGGGCGGATAGGGTCGTGAGAGAGCACCACTACAGAACAGGGTGTTAATGCTGCAGCCATATAAACCAGACTCTGTTGGGAGTGAAGACGTGTATAAAAAGGCACCATATTTTTGGACAGGGTAGATGTACGAATTTGTATGTGCAAGATGAGTCTGAATCCATCTCTTTACCTCCACATCTAAAGGCATTACCATTTACTAAGGCAAATTCTCTCTGTAAAGAAATGCAAAGTGCATCTGCTCTGCTCTTCTATATTCTTTGCATTGGTGCTGTTGAACAAATGTTCAGCATTGCATTCTAATCATAGATATATCTCTTTAATAAATTATATTTATATATATATTTATTTATATGTCCCCACCCCCCATTATACCCCTGTGGCCGTCAGCACACGTTACAGGTATTACTGTACAAACTTAAAGCCATGCTTGTCCTTTGGCCACTTTTGTTCACAGTTTCCTCCTCCCGACACTGAGAACAAACAGACTCCGAGCAGTTTTCTTCACAGAGATCACACAGACATTCCGAGAAAGGGAAAAAGCATATTCGTACATGATGAAAAGAGACAAGTACAAATATTCATTGTAAAATATGTTTCCAGCGAAAAGACTTCCATTAGGTGTTGCCTTGGAAACCAAAGAGTCCTCTCAGAGGGCTGCGGATCAGAATGCAATTGGACGATTTGTGACTCCAAAGTTTCACTGCACCCCCTCCTCGTCGACGTACGTGGAGGGGAACCATCCAATCTGAATGGAAAACAGAGACAGAATCTGAGAATATACAACCTCAGACTCACATTGAGAATAAATGTTCAAATTTTGCTCAGTTTTTCATCATACAACAGTTAATTCAGGTCTTCTAATGTGATTGGCCAATGTATTCCAACTGGATGTTTTACAAACAACAAACTATTTTAGATTATAAAAGTTGCTTTAAAAATGGCCAACTGGCCAATTTTTCATTTGCTCATAACATTTGCTTGCTTTATTACCCTGCCATTGGCCTCTCCTTTCCACCAGCCTTGGTCTCCACCAATCTTGCTGTAGATCTTGACGATGTCTCCTTCTCGCAAGGACAGCTCTCTCATGTCTCGAGCAGCAAAGTTGTATCGTGCCACAGCTGTGCTGACTACCCGGGGCGTGAATACTGTCAACAACATCCGGAGATTAGTGCATGTAAAATGCTGAAGAGCGCCATTAAATGCTTATACAACAGATGAGTGGACAATTTGACATTGTGAGTTAGATGTAAATGAATGCTGTATTATTACAAGAATTTTATACATTTCTGAAGCCCTAACAAGAGGATGCTGAAAACACAACCAAGGGAGGGATGTGGATAAGCGACTGAAATTTAAGAGGAATTGGGGGAGGTGGCATGGAAGATGCAAAAGCATGCGCAAAAAGCGCAGTACCTGACCAGAAGGGAGCAGAGCTTTGAGAGGAGAAATTGAGGCCCTGAGGACTGAGGAAGGAGAAGTTGTAGGAAGCACAGGTGGCTGCTGAGACAGAATAGGGAGAGAGAGAGAGAGAGAGAGAGAGAGAGAGAGAGAGAGAGAGAGAGGGGGAGAGAGAGAGAGAGAGAGAAAACAAATAAATGAGGAAGGCACAGCAGAGTTGCACATCACAACAGGGTAAAGAAAGTTCAAGGACGTGGTTTCCTTACCAAACTAAGACAAGGTAACAGAGTCAGTAAGGTGTGTGTATGTTTGTATGCATGTGGAAAAAAGTAGCTAGAATTCTTACAGATACAGATGATCCAAAAATCAGTTACTCTGACATGTTGTTCCAATGCAATCTAAACTAATTTCTTAATCTATATACACTACACCTTTTAAAAGGCTCGAGTCATTATAATTTTTTTGAAATATATTGATTTGATACCTTTATTTAGCGAGAATACATTTATAATAAAGACTTTTACATTGTTACAAATAAAAATCTTAAAAAAAAATTGTATGATGGTTTCCACAAATATATTAAGTAGTTGATACATTGATACTAATATTAAATGTTTCTTGAGCAACAACTCAGCATATTAGAATGATTTTTGATGGATCATGTGACACTGAAGACTGGAGTTGGGGATATTTTGGGGATATTTTGGGAATATTTAATTTAATTTTATCAATCAATAAATTTCACTAGAAACAAACCTTGTTGTATTATTCTAATTTAATACTTTGAAGCTGCTTTGATACAATCTGTCTTGTGAAAAGCGCTATACAAATATACTTGACTTGACTTGACTTGGAGTAATGATGCTGAAAATTCAGAGGAATAAATTACATTTTAAAATATATTAAAATAGTAAATTGTAATATTTTACAATAATACTGTTTTAACTATTTTTTTTTTTATCAAATAATTGCAGCCTTGATGATGAAAAAGACTTCACTGTATTCACTGTATGGAAAAGAACACAGTGAACATTCTGTCCTTTTGTGTTCCATGGAAGGAAGTCATTGAGGTTTGAAACAAAATGAGGGTGAGTGAATGACAAAATTTTCATTTTTCCTTTAGGCAGCTTCCACATTCTCAGAAACAGGCACTGTCTTTACACACTTGCACTGATATCAGTGAATACTAGTTAAGCTTGGCTGGAAGGAGAACAAAGGCGCATAACTTATAATACATCCAATGAAGCATCTGTTTATTAGAACCTATTCAGCTCAGCCAGAGTGGGCGGCTCCTTAACAACCAAGCCTAAGATGACTGACAGTTGAAATACCAGAAGGCGGAGCATACAGAATGTGAGGGCGGGACCAGCTGGCAGG
Source organism: Squalius cephalus (assembly GCF_949319135.1). NCBI lineage: Eukaryota > Metazoa > Chordata > Actinopteri > Cypriniformes > Leuciscidae > Squalius > Squalius cephalus. The sequence goes on along the minus strand of NC_137138.1, from coordinate 13,690,148 downwards.
GTTTGTTTGTTCAGACTTCCAGAGTGTGTCCAAAGATTGTGGAAGGCTGCTGGCCAGATTGGTGGGGGCTCAATAATAAATGCGGGACAGAGAAAGCAAAAAAGCAGAAGAGTGAAAATAAAAAAAGAAGGGAGTAAGGGAGAAGAAGAAAGAGAGATAAAAAGACAGAGAATTATGGCAGTGAACGTTTACCTGGTGAGCGGGTATTGGTGCGAGAGGTTGAGCGTTCCCGGGATTTGTAAGGGTACCGTAATGTCGTGTCCAACAGCTTAAAGCTCTCTTTCAGTGAATGAATCTGATAATACTCCACAAGCTCCTGTACCAGAGAAACATATCTAAAGTTACAAACAGAAGTTTCAGAAAAGAAGCTGAGAAACTGCATTTCCAGAAGAAATACCAATATTTGCAATATTTTTTATTTTTATTTTTTTATTTAGGTAGGCTTAGATTAGGCTTTGGTTCTATGTAAATGAACCAGAGCCGTATTAGCATCACACATCTTGTTTTTTGGCAGCCATATATATATATATACTGTATCTTGTTGGATGAATAGAAAGTTCAAAAGAACTGTATTCGTTTGAAATATAAATATTTTGTAACACTATATGTCTGTGTCCATGGTGAATTATTTTTCTTCTTTTTAAAATAAATCTACTTACCCTTAAATGTTTGAATGCTAGTGTGTACAAGTATAGACACAAAAAGAAAATATCTGAAGTGAAACCTGGACTGAAATCTGTATGTTAAGTGCTTTGAGTGAATTAATTGTGTAAAACTGCAGAAAAAGTTTTTCAATGCAGTCTTCACCAAACAAGCATAAAAATGCAAGACATTTCTCTTACCAGAAGGCTTTCAAACTTCTTTGCCTCTGTAATGTGAATCCAGTTGTCTTTCTCAATAACTTTAATATGCTTCACTTCATCATTAAACCTGTTAAAAGGAGAGAAATGTTCCCATAATTCACGTAACTCACAGAACATTTCCCAATAATATTGCATATTATACTATATATGGAAGGCATATTTATTTAGTTGCGAATTTAACTTGTGCAAAATTGGAATATCGTATAAAACATTTGTGAATAATGTACTCTTTCCATCCCATGTGTTCAAGAGAACAAAATCGTCACTTCCTGGGAAATGGGCAAAAAAAAACAGTATATGTAATAAAAATAGAAGTTGCTGCAATCAGGAAGTCCACTGTGGCTCTTTTTTCCTACATCATAAATGACTTGTGTTTTAGAGCGTGCAGGCAAAACCCAATAAACGCTTTAATGTTATCTGGCGTTCGGATTCCTGGTGTTTGGACATGCAATCATGTGAGACGCTTCTGGGAGGGAAGTAAACCAAATCAATTTTTATGACAGACTTCGGCTCAGGCATTTCAGAATGATCAAAACAACATTAAAGATGATGTGCAATGAAATTGGTCCACTGGTTAGTCCAGTTATCCAATCACAACCACTGATGGGGCAAAGTTTTTTGTTGAGCATGTCTTCTTATTGGATAAAAAAATTATATTTTTGAGCGCATACGTTTTTCATGTGCATATTGGCGTTTCCATCCAGCGATTTTTTTGAGTGATATCCCAAAATGCGCATTAAAATAGGTGGATGGAAAATAGCTAATGACTGACAAAATACTAAAAGACGACGGACAGATTGTTCTATTGTGGACATGAATACATGTAATACTCACTTGATGCTGATTGCGAATCTCTCAGCCTCTGCTGTTCTCTCTCGGATCAGATAGGTGCCGCTGCTGTGAGACTTGAGCAGGTTGTCGGCCTGCTGCCGCTCCATGTTTCCTGCAAACCTGAAGCCCACAGGGAAAACACAACTCATTCACAAGCCCGTTCAATACCCTGTACATCATTACAGGAGCTCTCACAAAGGTCGTTACCTCATTAAAACACAATAAAGACCTAACATGCCTCACAATTAGCCTAAAGCTAATCAATCATCATCATTGATCCTTAATTCTAGTTATGACATATATAATTCCATGCAAATTGTACTGGATCAAAGGAGAGTAGCATAGCTGCAAAGACTTATTACTATAATTATATTATTAATATATGAGACTGTGAACAGTGATTATAAACAAAATAAATATTGTAGTATCTTGGTATTGTAAAGAGTAAAAATGGAAAAATCAATGTGTTCGCAAACAGGATGAAATACCAGGGATAAACGTAGTAATCTGTTTCTCTGGAGTACTGACGGCTGGAAAATGACTGGAAAGGCTGTAGAGAAGAAAACCATCAAAAAATTAATTAGTTCATTGTCTAATTCTAGTATACAGTACATATATTTAAGAGAAAGAAAAAATATTAGGAATAATTTAATCAAATGATTCGATTTTGTTTTTATGAATCTGTACCTTAGGGTCTAGACATGGTTTCACACTGGAACTGGGGAAGAAGCCAGTCTTTTGTGTTTGGATGAGCTTGCCCTTAAGAGAAAAATACAACGAATGACAGGTAAAGATGAATGAATTAAGGACTTTAAGCCCCCCAAAATAAGACAGCAGTTTATAGAACTCAAACTATATTAGGTATGACCAGGGTCCAAAATGAATGCCAATGGTGTGTGAACTGATTTTTTTTTTTACTGGCCATAAAAACACTACATGGACAAAAGTATTGGGACACCTGACCATTACACCATGGACTGTAATGGCATCACATTCTAAATACATAGACTTTAATATGGAGTTGGTCCACTTCCTTGTAGCTACAACAGCTTCCACTCTTCTGGGAAGGCTTTCCACAAGATTTTGGAGTGTTTCTTTGGAAATTTTTGCCCATTCATCTAGCACAGCATTTGTGAAGGTCAGGCACTGGTGTTGGACGAGAAGGCCTGGCTCGCAATCTCCGTTTCAGTTCATATCAAAGGTGTTCGATGGGGCTGAGGCTAAGCCAGTCAAGTTCTTCCACACCAAACTCATCCAACCATGTCTTTATGGACCTTGTGCACAGGGACACAGTCATGTTGGAATAGAAAAGAGCCTTCCCCACACTTTTCCCACAAAGTTGAAAGTACAGAAAAATGTCTTGGTATGCTGAAGCATTATATTTTCCCTTCACTGGAAGTAAGAGGCCTAGTCCAACCCCTGAAAAACAGCCCCATACCATTATCCCTCCACCACCAAACAATATAAACAATGCAGTCAGGCAGGTAACATTCTCCTGGCATTTGCCAAGCCCAGACCCACCCATCAGACACCATGCGCCTCAGCACAGTGACCCCGCTCTGTGACTTTGCGTGGTGTTCCGCTTCATGACTGAGTGGCTGCTGTTCCTAAATGCTTCAATAATTCAATAATACCACTTACAGTATGGCCCATTTTTTCACAAATGTTTGTAAATGCAGACTGCATGGCTAGGTGCTTCCATGTCCCTTAATACCTGTGTCACCTGTGACTTAACACCTGTGTCACCTGTGACTAGAAAATTGTATTTCTGATTTGGTTGTATCTCTAATATGATTCGTTTACATCAGAAAGGGACTGTTGTTTTTGTACCATTTAAAACAATACTATCATTCTTAAAATGGGCCAACTGAACTAAAGCTATTTTACTAGTATTTGGCACCTAGAAAAAGTGTAAAATCTGGACCATAGAACAGGTCATCACTGTAAACATGGCAAATGTTTCATTTTATAATATCATACCTCCCACCATGATGTGTCTGGATCTCCCTTCAAGAGCTCAATGACTTCTCCTGTCTGAAAGCATAGTGGAATCTTGCCTGGCAGGGCAGGGGTACCATTGTAATTTTTGATGGCCACCATCTTTGGACCTTAAGAACACAATGAAAAAAAAAAAATCTTATCAGAACTGCAAGAAGAACAAAGTACATGGACCCTTATATTTTATAATCTTAGAACACACCCATAGCCTATGTTTATTGCATGCATGTACTATACACTAGATGTCAGCAGAGAGCTGAAATATAATTTCTTTAGAGCATGTGTGCTGAATATGGTCCATTTCAGTTTAAGAGCCTGAAGCTGTGCGAAGTATCTAAATTTTTCATATTGACATAACTGCATTAGTACCTCAGGAGACAGAGAAAAATCACATTTTACTAATATTCTTACCTGATTGTGGAAGCCCTGGCTCCTGCAATAGACAGAAGGGAATTTATGATTTAATGCACTTCAAAGTTTAACATGGTTTTAATTTAAGCATATTAGGCATCGTTAAAGTGTTTTTCAAAATTGAGGAGAAACTTTAAGATTAAATAAAGTAGTGAAGTTTGGTAAAAGTCAGTAAGAGTGGATGATTAATGCATTAGACATTAGTGTGGAGTAATCTGAGAGATGGAAGTTTATTAGTTCAGGCCACTAAAAACTCACCGAATCATGGGGACCTGAAATAATAATGAGAGAGAGAGAGAAACCGAGAGAGAGAGAGCATGGTCAGTGGTTTGTTCTCTTTAATTAGGGCAGATGTAATGTACATGTGGTTCTTTAAGAAGCAGCTTTCTGTGAGAGACTTACTTATTTTGCAGATGGTAATGACCTCCAGACACTCCTTATGGACGCCGGTCCCACAGCGTGGACAGTAGTATCCCTGGTAGAAAATACCCCTAAAGAAAGAATGATAAAATAAAAGTGAGAGACACATACTGATGCTAAAGGGTCTGAAGGCAGCTAGGGCTCTGACAAACGAGAAATGTCAATATAATACGATAAAATGTCTTCATTTCGTGAGGTCCTACTGAAGATCAAACTCATCCAAACACAACTAGAATTTGTTTTGATTTTGAGTCATGCTCACCCATGCATAACTTAGAACCATGTTGCTAAGATGTTGTGAGTAGTTGCCAAGGCACTGCTAAGCAATTGCTAAGTTGTTCTAGATGGTTTCTAGGTTGTTGCTTACTGGCCCAAGTCAAAAGAGCCCACACTCAAGTCTCTACCAGATTCAAAATTGCTTTGTTTTTGTCCACATAAGAAACAATTACTGTCCTAATAAGAGTTTAGTCCATGCTGACCAAAGCCCTATTTGGAAGGGACTAGATTTCCCAGAGGACGTTAAAGAAATTCATGTTTCCTAAAACCCTATTCAGACAGTAATTCTTTCTCATGTGGATGTCTGTAATGATAAATTTGCATTACATCTCAGTGATAAAACTCATGCATTCGGATGTCGATTTATTCACGGTGAAGGAGTGAGTTTTGTGATCCTACGAACCTGGGAACACGCTGCTCACGTGGTCAGTCACATGATTGTCTACTCTGCTGTTAATAAAATGTGATGTGCTTTGAATAAAAATAGTATAATAATCATGTTTAATAGGAGATAGATATCATGTAAAAATAGGTAGATAGACGCGCTACATTTGCTTGCATTTTATCTCAAAATGATGCATGTCATTTTAAAAATGTGTAAATTAGCAGAAATAAGTTAATGCGGCCTCTTATTTACATGAAGTAAACAAAGCTAAATGTAGGGCTGTCAAACGATTAATCGCGATTAATCGCATCCAAAATAAAAGTTTGTTTTTACATAATATATGTGTGTGTACGGTGTATAATTATTTTCTATATATAAATACACACACATGCATGTATATATTTAAGAAATATTTGCATGTATATACTGTGTATATATATTTATATTATATATAATTTATATTATATATAAATATTTTATATATAAATAACACATTTTTCTTAAATATATATGCATGTGTGTGTATTTATATATAGAAAATAATTATACTCCATACACACACATATATTATGTAAACACAAACTTTTATTTTGGATGCGATTAATCGCGATTAATCGTTTGACAGCCCTAGCTAAATGTATATAATTGTATATAATATTTTAAAACTGTATTGCATGCATGTTCCTACCACAATAATGGCCCATTTAAAAATGTTTACATACTTTTCTTCTCTTTTTCCTTTTGCTCTTAACAGCTCCCACTCGCTGAGATGGAGCGGTGATGAAATATTGTTCTTGTAAATACTTTCCAGCATTTTAGTACTGAAAGAGTATGTCTTTAAAATGCATGCAAATTACAGTGAATCACAACAGATATCGTATGGTGCTCAGCGGTCAAAAAAGATTTAAACAGTGAATTTTGAATTGATCTCTTCTTGTAAACTCAGAGATGTGGATTCAGATGGCAATTCAATTACCACAGAACCTTGGTGTTTGTCAAAAAAACTGATACTTTTACGTAAGTGGTGGGAGAAAAAAAAAAGTCATTCTGGACTTGGACGGCAATAACATAACACACTAGCCCCTTTAAATGTTTCAAATATTTCTGAATATTTAGTAAATTACCTACCACCTTTTTTCGGCAAAATCTGCGACCTGGAAGGTCACAACATGCCTAACTTCAGGGTCTGAGTGTCAGCTGCATAATCGATAGAGATATGCTTCAGTCTATCTGTATATGTGTGGAAAATTACTATGTTTATCTATTTCTTAGCCAATCAGAAACTGCAACCTGATGCAAGGACCTAGCTTAGACCTTGGTGTAGGGTATAACTGCTGTGATCTTTGTAACTGTAAGCGGGGCGGCCTACAGACTCCTGTGTGAGTCTTGAAGCTGACATCTGCTGATGAAACTGCAAACTATCTTCAGTAAAACTTTTCTTCAATTTATTATAATTCTGACTCTGGGTCTTCTTTCAAACGTCTGGGTCCTTGGGTCCTAGACTGTATAACCCCTTACAATACAAATCGTGGAAACAGCTAAGACTGCCCAATTTAATATCAGTGTCAGCAGCTGCGGCTCATCTGTAAGGGCAGGTGGGGGAGAGCTTCACCAAAATAGTCATCCAAAACAGACCTCTATATAAACAAATATTTTTTAGATTTTCAAGACTATTTTAAGTCGTAAAGGGAGCAAGATACATTCAAATTTAACATATGGCTTCGGCAGGCATGTATTATCTTAAGGCGGGGTAGAGGGTGCCTGAGTCCTCCCCAGCTCTACAGCGTCCACAATTTTCCCAATGTAAATCTGTGGTGAAAAATGGAACTGCAGCGCACTCTAAATGAGAGCCATCAGGGCAAATTTCAGACTGCCCCACTTATTTGCCCGTTATGATACATAAACCTCACTCTAGACCAAGACAATATCAAATCTGCTTCAACTATGTGTATATTAATATGCATCATGTCAGTAACTAGTTGTCTGTTCTTCCTATGTGAAGTAGCATTTCAAATGAATGAAAGTGTAAATCCTTTAGTTTAAACATGCTCATATGAATAGCCTCTATATAATTCTGTTGTGTTTGTTTTATGTTTGTCCTGAGAGTAGATATGACATTCTTTCCCTAACCATAATTCATCTACAACTTGTTATATTCTAAAATTCTAATATTCTGAGGCTATAAATGTTATATACAGTAGTGTAGTATATAAGTGTTGTGTGTCAATCAACATTAGCGTGCCACCCTCAGGCTGATTAACGTAAACTCTGCCAAAAGTGTTCTGAAACTGTTAAGCGATTAGAATATAAAGCTAACAAAATGTTGATCATAAACCAGCGCTAAGACCCAGAATCTGCCCTTCCTATATTTACGGTCAGGAGCCGCTGCTGAGTGTCAGGAAAGACACTTGTCTTGATTTCTCTGCTCACATTTGTGAGTTTATAATAAACATCCACATCAACTCGTGTGAAGTTTATTTAATTAGGGTTTTTATAATAAATTAAAATTATATTAAATAATTAATTAATTAATTAAAAGACATATGCATCATGTGTTATGTGCGCAAATACAGCACATGAACTTCTGTAAAACCCACATCTAGCAAACATACACTCCCACCTCTGTAATAAACAGCGATGTTAGTCCCATCCGAATCTGTACATGAAATCACAGACATCAGGTAATACGAATTGCAACTCAAACGTTGTTTGGAAAACAAGTCCCATCTGAATAGGGCTTAAGTTGTTTTCTGAGAAAGTCTCTACTTGGCTTTGTGCTGACGCTTATATCATTGCTATAGCAAACGATGTAGATACACCAGATCAGAAACAGATCAGATGTATCACTTGATAGTACAGAAAAACAGTCCTACAGTAAATATCATATTTAAAAACCAAATGTGTCTGTAGCATCTAAAGTCTACGATGTTCTGGTCCTGACTTTAATGCAATTCTATGCTTTTTCCTGTGCAATTTTATCATCCGTGATGCCAAAGGCACACATTTCATTGCTTATGATTCAACAAGCTATACAATTTGAGGTATCCTTCATGTCCGTAGCGCAAACAGTGCCCCACATACTGAAATGTAATACTTAAAAGCTTGTTCAAATTCTAGGCATGAGCCATTGTAATAGTGACGCTTGGCTTTGGAAGCCAACTTGTGCATTAATACAGCCCCAACAATCACCCAACGTGACTCCATATGTCGGTACAACTAAGCGGCTACATTCAACACCCAAACAAAATTCAGGCCAGTTTGCACACAGATTGAAACATGGAGCTGATATAATTAGAAGCCAATGTGCACACTGATCTGCACTGCAGGGTGGCAAATTTAGGTCAGCGCAGTATGATTTCACACGAGTAAATACAGCCAATCAGTGAAGCAGCTCATGTAATAGAGGTCAAACCAGTAGCCTAGTAACATGGGTCGAAGCCCGTCTCAATTCACTGCGCCGCCTCTGTAATTCAGGGAGAATGGCGGTTGTGTGAGAGAGCCCTCACCTCAGCAGCATTTTACAGGCTCTGCAGTTGGTGTTCTTTTCAAACGTGTGCATTTGGAAGTTGTGCTGGTTGGCAGTGGCTCTTTCGGGTTTGATGTTTGACCTGTGTGAATAAATAATCGCACATGTGATACGGTGATCAAAGAGCAAAATCCTGTGTAATTTTGACACTGCTGTTCTAACATACATGGCCATTTCAAATTGCTCCATCCACTTGCGCTTGGTATCTTCTGTCTTGCAGAAGAACTGGAAGCCCTGTTTCCCCTGCAGATGGATCAGGTAGAAGCCATAGGACCACTATGGGTGGAAAGAAGATGGTTGATGGAGGGAGGGATGGTGGAGAGATATAGAGAGAATGCAGCAATGGATTGAAAATGTTTTCGGATTGTTCATATATCCGTCTGCAGGTTTTTTTTTTTTTTTAATTGTATCATTTTAATTGTCTATGTACACGTGTCTTTGGCTGTTCCATTGAATCTCATGCTACAAACACAGCTTTTTTAAAAGCCCAATTCGCTTGATGTTTTCTTTCTGTATTGACGAGTTTCTTATTGAAACAGGATGTTTGGGCGAGACATTTTTGCTTGTTTCCTTTTTTTGAAAATAGCCAAAAGCCTTTAGCTACATCATGCCGCAAACAATGATTTGCTGCTTACTGCATTAGTGGGACCCACATTCTCATTCTAGAAAAAAAATTTCTTTGGATAAAAATCTTTGTAATGCAGGATGAGTCATCAATTATTTTAAATGCATCTACACTACAGTTTGGGGACGGTAAGATTTTTGAATGTTTTTTAAAGAGGTCTCTTATACTCAGCAAGGCTACATTTATTTGATCAAAAATATATTTGAATTAGGGCTGTTGATTTAACGCATTAATTTAATAAATTAGTTATGCTGAAAAAAAATCTAATGTTAAAATTATTTAATGCATTTAATGCACCTGCTCCATCACAGACCTGCATAAGTCATCTTACATTTCATACAGTTGATAGGTGACGAACATGATGCAAAAACTCACTGCATGATGTGATATTGATTTTATACAACAGTTAAAAAATAAATAAATATTCTTTTTATATTGTGTAAATATTTTACACCCAATATTGTCTGCTTTTGCTCAATTATTTGCCAGCAAAAATATTACCTATAAAGCCAGAGCAGAACGGCTGTGTGTCTCCGAGCAACACAGTGTTTAATTTCTTTGGATTGAATGAATCCGTGTTTTTTTGGTACTTTTTGCATATTCTTTTAGGAGTACTGTGAATTTGGACATACTTCTTTTGTCACATACAGATTTTCGCCTACCGTATAGTAGGGAAGTATGTGATTTCACTTAATTCCTGAATGAATCAGCCGTTTGAACGAATCTAATGAATGACTCAATATCTTACTCATTTAGACATTTACTACCACCTTCTTGCAGTTTTAGTTTCTTATTTAGAGAATAATTTCATAAAAAATAATATAAATTCCATATTAATTAAAAAAAAACTATTATTACAGGTATAGTTTACCCAAAAAAGAAAATTCTGTCATAATTTACTCACCCCCATGTTGTATCAAATAAAATGTTTTTTTTTTCTTCCTAAAGCTCCTTTTTTAATGTCTATTTGATGCTTTTCTCAGAAAAATTTGATGTGCGATTACCAAAAAAAAAAAAAAAAAAATTAATCGTGTAATTAGGTAAAAAAAAAAAAAATCCCTTGACAGCCCTAATTTTAACATTTTAAAATGTAATTTAGCAAAACAGAATTTTCAGCACCATTACTCCAGTCTTCAGTGTCAAATGATCCTTCAGAAATCATTTTAATATGGTGATTTGATGCTGATTTCTTGCTATTATCATTGTTTAAAACGTGTTTTTTTCAGGATTCTTTAATGAATAGAAAGTTCAAAAGAACAGTAATTATTTGAATTCTGTAACAATGCAAAAATTGATTTGTAAAAACAGCTGATTCAATTCTGGCAGCATAAAGCTGCTGTGGATCGCTTGAGATGACAGGAAACAGATCACAACATCACAGAAGTAAAAGGCATAATCACAGCACCTCAATGCTTACAGAACATGAGCATTCAGCTTACCATTTTTCCACTCGACTGGTAGGCATGCAAAGAGATTGAAGGCGGAGAGGGAACGAGAGAAAGAGAGAGAGAGACACCCTGTTACACATGCATTCTCACATACATGCAAACATTCCTGATTGTTAGAATCATGGAGAATGCATCAACTTCTCTGAATTTACACACAAGCTTGAGCATTGAAGAGGGCACAGCATCATCTCTGATTGGTTGAAATTATGAGCATCATGCTTTAATGAACGCAATCCAGCTGTGCTATTCAACAAGCAAACGATAAGATCACCCCTTTGCAATTTTAACACACAAAACATTAAGATCACTGCCGTAATCAATTATGGCAGGTATATTTATTCTGAAACAGGCCCGATGGCTGGTTAATCAAAGGTCTCTCACCTTTTTCATGTCGCGGTTATTCATGGGGTCATCTGACATCTTGTAAAAGTGAAGTTCAATGATCTCTTTTAACTCATAGTTATAGCCTTTTCTCTTGCAAACAATCACAACTTTATCAAATAGGAAGATGTATCTAGGTAAAGAAAACACAGGAAAAAATTATTACAATCAGTTTTGTAGCATATGAAAACATATAATGAAGGTGCAGTCGTACCTGTCTTGTTTGGTCCGGTTAACTATAGAGCACACTTTAAGCTCTCCGTCTATCTTTGGCCTACCATACTCCTCTAGTTTCACCTGCTGTGAATTACACACACACACACACACACACACACACACACACACACGTACACACAATACATTTATATAGACATAAAGGCTTGAGGAATTTCAAACATTACTTTGTGACATACATCCAAGCACCATTTGTTCATGAATGGAATATTACAGGTTAAATGTAAGTTAAAGGCAATTAATTCAGTATCTTATTGCATCAGGTGGAATTGCAAAAGTAATGACAGATTTCTCAAATACTGCCCGCCTGCCAAACGGATAGTTCTAAAAACTTTTCACTAAAAAACTTTTCGTTTTGTAAGCATGTCAAAGGTTTTGGTTTAGAAACATTTTTGCATGTCAGTTTTGTTTTCAGATTATTTTTGTGAACCAGTCACTGATGAATGTAAAACATTTCTATCAGTCTGTTTAACCTAGAATGACAGTGCTTGTTCTTTCCATCTTTGTAAGTTTTCAAAATATGTTTAATGTAAAAAAAAATGAAGTCTTTGTTTGCAAAATATCCTGTATACATATACTGTATAAACATAAGAAGAGTATCTTAAGAGGTAAAGAGATAAAAGTTACTACAGTAATGCTACAGTTGCTGCTATATTAGGAGCTATTAAACGCATGGCAAAGCCCACAGTGAATTTCTTTTGTCTGTAAGTGTCATGCCTCATTGGCTCATTGATGTATAGCTGCAGGCGTCATCTGCAGCACAGACCCTCACATAAATAAACCAGAGCTGATACACTAACTCCTACATTAGCTACTGGGAGGGGATACACTGATTTCATTCCTTTTAAACAGTCCTAAACATGTTCTGTGCTTGTGGCCTGGAGGCTTTCAGGATTTATTTTACTGAACAGAAGTGGCAGATGGGGGGCAGGTGGAGGATTGTAAACAACTAAATGTTTGGGGATAAAGAGGAATTGGCCAGCATGCTGAAATGTGCATGACCTCAGACATCATAAGTCTTGTAAAGGACACACAATCAGGTCCAACCTGATTTTTGCAATCCTCCAAAAAATGCCTTTCAGCTACAAGTAAAGGCACTATGAATTAGCTTTAGGTCAATTACAAGATTCTGATACCAGCTGTGATGTTCTCAGTATCGATATTACCTCAACAGAACAGACAGTAGGTTGGCCATTGAATATGCATGATATATTAGCATAGCATTTAACTGGACAGAAATACACATGAAAAATATAATGCACAGGTAGATAAGGCCCATATTTTAATCAAGCAGGGTCATAAAATGAATTATTACTGGCCAAACTTTAATGTGGGCACTCTTTCTGCATTGATTATGCCAGTGTATCACACAACTTCATGAACACTTACTAGATTTTCTATTGAGCTCTGAAATTCACTTATTTTCTTCAGGGTTTCATTGTCTCTCTTCACCTCATTGATGTACATGGCCAGGTCCTTCGAAGACAGATAAATAGACAAAGGTAAAACACTCAGATAAAAACTCCCAAGCCACTCGTCCACCAAAATACATATATATATAAAAAAATCTTTAAGGGATAATTATATTATAAACCAACTCTTGACATCAAACACTGTATTGGGATATTAAGGTGTATATGAGGGTTTTAGCAGAGTTCACACCTGCATGGCTTCTAGTGCTTCTTTAAGCTGCTGCCTCTCTGGACGGTCCATAGAGTGGCTTACTAACTCCTGCAGAAACACAACACTATAATAAGTCACACATACACACTTGGTCTGTTTATGGTAAAAGGGATTAAACTCACAATGACACATCCAGGTGATATTTTACTATTTCTGTGTTTTTCCCACTAAATTACCTTTTATTATCAATGGAAAGCACGCTTTCTTTCTGCCTCTCACATACTGTACACGCACACTCACACACAGACGGAAACATAGACGTGCAAAGAAACTTGTAAATATGCATGATATACTGTATTATCATATCATTTAGCTGGAAAGAAATACACATAGAAGCACACAGAATCATTGTTGTCATTGCTGCCCAACAATTGTCGATAAAATTGTTTGCAAGGGATTGCACTGATTGCATTTTCCAATTAACGATGTATATACATGTAAATAATTGTATACATATTTATAATATAAAATTATTGAGGATGTCCTCAAAGGAAGGATGACTTCTTGTTAGATTTAGCAAACCATTTAGAAACAAACATGTGCCATCTCAAACACAACTCACACACATTAGCACTCCCTGGATTGGAGTGTATGAAATGGGGTACGGATAATATGATTTAAGCATGGCTGATTTAAACAGTGTCACTGTATCCACCACCCAGTGCTCACTTCCCTATATCCTGCCCTTCTGTCACGTCACACTCTCTGTATCCATTATTAATGTGTGTTGTGAATTAATGATGGTTTGTATCATGCAGGGCGTCCTGTTTTATACATGATCTCTATTAGCAGTGGCTGGGCAGAGTGGAGAGCCACATGGGTCTTGTTGGATGAGGTAAAACGATCTGAATGTTTTATAAGGTTTTGGGGTTCACAGGAGGTGCTGTGCAGCAGAGCAGCTTTCAAACCTCAAACCAGAATAAATGGAAGTTGAACAGGTTCCTTAATTTTTTTTAACTCTCTTAGTAAGAGATGAGCTCATAATATTGTTGATGATGAGTAGTGGGTCTCACCTTAAGCAGAAGGTGGTATTTAAGAACCCTCTGCATGGGGACAACCAGAAGATCCTGCAGTTTGAACTTTCCCTCCTGGACCTTCATGGTACACTCCTGTAAATGAGGATTATTGCAACAGATGAGCAGTTTTTAAAAGGAAACTCCAGGAAAAATATGGAACACACTAAAAAAAGTAGTAGTATTTTAAACTGACAATCACTGAAGACGGCCTTCAAGAATGTGGCATATTTTAGAGTAGAACAAAATTGTACAGTGAAAAATAATGTAAAGCAAGACTTTTATCGATTAGGATTTCATTGGATCATGGAAAAATCACTAAGCACCGGCCCCTTACGGTCCGGCCCTTAGTGGATCGGGCGGCAGTCGAAGGCGGGGGACGCAGAATCCCTGGACGCAGAATCTAGTTCTAGGGACATGGAAAGTCACCTCTCTGGCGGGGAAGGAGCCTGAGATTGTGCGTGAGGTTCAGAGATTCCGACTAGAGATAGTTGGGATCACCTCCATGCACGGCTTGGGCTCTGGAACCACACTCCTTGAGAGAGGATGGACTCTTGACCACTCTGGAGTTGCCCATGGTGAGAGGCGGCGGGCTGGTGTGGGTTTGCTAATAGCCCCCCAGCTCAGCCACCATGTGTTGGAGTTCACCCCGGTGAACGAAAGGGTCGCTTCCCTGCGCCTTCGGGTTGGGGATAGGTCTCTCACTGTCGTGTGCGCCTATGGGCCAAACGGCAGTGTAGAGTACCCAGCCTTCTTGGAGACTCTGGGAGGGGTGCTGGAAAGTGCTCCGACTGGAGACTCCGTCGTTGTACTGGGGGACTTCAACGCCCACGTGGGCAGTGACAGTGACACCTGGAGGGGCGTGATTGGGAGGAACGGCCCCCCTGATCTGAACCCGAGTGGTGTTCTGTTATTGGACTTCTGTGCTAGTTACAGCTTGTACATAACGAACACCATGTTCAAGCATAAGGGTGTCCATCAGTGCACATGGCACCAGGACACCCTAGGCCGGAGGTGCGGTTCTTTGTGGTTGTTTCATCTGACCTCCGGCCGTATGTCTTGGGACACTCGGGTGAAGAGAGGGGCGGAGCTGTCAACTGATCACCACCTGGTGGTGAGGTGGATCCGATGGCGGGGGAGGAAGCTGGACAGACTCGGCAGACCCAAACGTACTGTGAGGGTCTGTTGGGAACGTTTGGCCGAATCCCCTGTCAGAGAGATCTTCAACTTCCACCTCCGGCAGAGCTTCGACCAGATCCCAAGGGAATCTGGAGATATTGAGTCCGAGTGGACCATGTTCTCCACCTCCATTATCAAAGCGGCCACTCGGAGCTGTGGTCGTAAGGTCTCCGGTGCCTGTCGAGGCGGCAATCCCCGAACTCGGTGGTGGACACCGGAAGTAAGGGATGCTGTAAATCTGAAGGAGTCCTATCGGGCCTGGCTGGCTTGTGGGACTCCTGAGGCAGCTGACAGGCCAAGCGGACTGCAGCCCGGGTAGTTGTGGAGGCAAAAAATCGGGTTTGGGAGGAGTTCGGTGAGGCCATGGAGAAGGACTACCGGTCGGCCTCGAAGAGATTCTGGCAAACCGTCCGGCGCCTCAGGAGGGCGAAGCAGTGCCCTACCAACGCTGTTTACAGTGGAGGTGGGCGGCTGTTGACCTCTACTGGGGATGTCATCGGACGGTGGAAGGAATACTTTGAGGATCTCCTCAATCCCGCCGTCACGTCTTCCATTGAGGAAGCAGAGGCTCAGGTGAGACTCGTCCATCACCCGGGCTGAAGTCACCGAGGTAGTCAAGAAACTCCTCGGTGGCAAGGCACCGGGGGTGGACGAGATCCGCCCCCGAGTACCTCAAGTCTCTGGGTGTTGTGGGGCTGTCTTGGCTGACACGCCTCTGCAGCATCGCGTGGTGGTCGGGGACAGTACCTTTGGACTGGCAGACCGGGGAGGTGGTCACTCTTTTTAAGAAGGGGGACCGGAGGGTGTGCTCCAACTATAGGGGGATCACACTTCTCAGCCTCCCCGGGAAAGTCTATGCCAGGGTACTGGAGAGGAGAATACAGCCGATAGTAGAACCTCGGATTCAGGAGGAACAGTGTGGTTTTCGTCCCGGTCGTGGAACACTGGACCAGCTCTATACCCTCTCCAGGGTGCTGGAGGGTTCATGGGAGTTTGCCCAACCAATCCACATGTGCTTTGTGGATTTGGAGAAGGCATTCGACTGTGTCCCTCGCGGCATCTTGTGGAGGGTGCTCTGGGACTATGGGGTTCGGGGCCCTTTGCTAAGGGCTATCCGGTCCCTGTACGACCGGAGCAGGAGCTTGGTTCGCATTGCCGGCAGTAAGTCAGACTTGTTCCCAGTGCATGTTGGACTCTGGTAGGGCTGCCCTTTGTCGCCGGTTCTGTTCATAATTTTTATGGACAGAATTTCTAGGCGCAGCCAGGGGCCGGAGGGTGTCAGGTTTGGGGACCACACGATTTCATCTCTGCTCTTTGCGGATGATGTTGTCGTGCTGGCCCCATCAGACCAGGACCTTCAGCATGCACTGGAACGGTTTGCAGCCGAGTGTGAAGCGGCTGGGATGAGAATCAGCACCTCCAATTCTGAGGCCATGGTTCTCAGTCAGAAAAGGGTGGTTTGCCCGCTTCAGGTTGGTGGAGAGTTCCTGCCTCAAGTGGAGGAGTTCAAGTATCTTGGGGTCTTGTTCACGAGTGAGGGAAGGATGGAACGGGAGATTGACAGACGGATCGGTGCAGCTTCTGCAGTAATGTGGTCGGTGTACCGGTCTGTCGTGGTGAAGAAGGAGCTGAGCCGCAAGGCGAAGCTCTCGATTTACCGGTCAATCTACGTTCCTACTCTCACCTATGGTCATGAGCTGTGGGTCATGACTGAAAGGACAAGATCCCGGATACAGGCGACCGAAATGAGCTTTCTCCGCAGGGTGGCTGGGCGATCCCTTAGAGATAGGGTGAGAAGCTCGGTCACTCGGGAGGAGCTCAGAGTAGAGCCGCTGCTCCTCCACATCGAGAGGGGCCAGCTGAGGTGGCTCGGGCATATTTTCCGGATGCCTCCTGGATGCCTTCCCGGGAAGGTGTTCCGGGCATGTCCCACCGGGAGGAGACCCCGGGGAAGACCTAGGACACGTTGGAGGGACTATGTCTCCCGGCTGGCCTGGGAACGCCTCGGTGTCCCCCCGGAAGAGCTGGAGGAAGTGTCTAGGGAGAGGGAAGTCTGGGCATCCCTGCTTAGACTGCTGCCCCCGCGACCCGGTCCCGGATAAGCCAGCGGAAGATGGATGGATGGATGGAAAAAAGTTATTGGTTAAAAAAAAAATGTCCCCAAATTGTATTAATGGTTATGGTAATTTATTTCTTTGAAATAGTGTATACTATGGAAACCTGTTTTCACACAAAAAAATTAATAAAAAAAAAATGTGAATTTTATATCTCACACCTGCAACTTTACATTTTCATAAGTACAAATTTATATTTCACAATGTGACTTTACTTCATTTATTAAACGCAATTATCTTTTTTTCTACTCTGAGGTGGAAACAGGCTTCAACAGTAAATAATCATGCACAATAAGATCAGAAACAGTAATTTAACAAAAAAATTCATCTTTTCCTCTGCACTGTGTATTTGTTGTCTTCAGTTTATGCATTAATCTCTTCCATTTTTAATCTCCCTGTTCTCATGTGACAAGTAAGCAAGGAGGACAGACTACTTAAATGTCACGCTTGACTTTCAGAATGGCCAGAGGAAGAGATTCATCATCTCTATGACTATCAGTGACTCCACTTCCCTCCTGATGAAGGATCTCTGACTAATCCATTACAAGAGGCTCTCGTCTCTTTCCACGAGGTCTCGTAACTGCGCTCTGAATGGACTGTACTAGATTACAGAGCCCTACTTGTGTGTGAGATAACAGAACGATAATTATGTGAATTTGTCAACAAGTGTGTCCACAACTGTGGTTGCTGTGATTTCATCTGTAATCTTCTCTAATCCCGCCTGGAAATAATGGCTTCTCTCGCCAGTATTTATTTTTGAAGTCATTAAAGTAACCCACACTGCCTCAGACTGGCAGGCACAAAAACAGCCCTGTAGTCCTTCATCCTGAGCAGCATTAGCACAGAGTAAAATTAGTTCATGTCCCAAAACTGTCAACAGCAGTCTGCTGAGAGCGAACGCTGTGCAGGGGCTGACCACTGGAGCGGTTTCTGGGAGAAAGAGCTGCTAAAAGAGTCTCTTTGAGGCAGTGTCTCTGCCTCAGCACACTGCACTGGCTGATGATACATTTTAACTGAGAGAGTGAAACCTGCACGTTGTTTAGTAGATATTGAGCATGATTAATTTTTTTACTTAAAGTGATAGTTCACCCCAGAAAATGTAATTTTGTCATATTTATATATATATATATATATATGTATATGTATATATGTGTGTGTATATATATATATATATACATATATTAAATTATGACAAAATTAAATTTTCTGGAGTGAACTATAAGTAAAAAAAATGAATCATGCTCAATAGCTTATAGTATGTATATTTATATACACACACACACACACACATAGTAAATACACAGTATAGATGACACTGCATACATGAAAATCAAAATACCATTAAAATGTATAATATTAGACTGCTTTTACAAATTTCAAGCACTTCTACTGATTAATACTACAAATAACATCTGTGTAACATACAATATATCAACTGAGGAGTCTGATTATAGTAAGAGCCTACCTCTACTTTATACTTGACATCTTCCCGTGTGGCAATCAGCTCATCCAGTGTCTTCTGAGCATTCTCCATATGGCTGCAGTACTGGCCGTAGATGAGCAGTCTACAAAAGAAAGATCAAAAGACTGATGCCATAACCCTGCGATGACATCCAGGCCGTTTCTCAAAATGCTTTATTAAGCGTTCTTGTGTCCTTGTGTTTACTACATCATCAACCGTCAAAAAACAGTTCCAATACTCAAAAACGCAAGTACAGAGGATGCATGAAAGTACCCCGGATGTGTTCTTGATAGGATGCATTGAGTGCAGACTTGAGAGAATAGAACCCTTAAAAATCTCAAAAATCATTGTGGGCGGACAACGTACGGTGGCTTGTAAGCTTTAAACTTTTCTTGTTCTCACTTATGAGATTCCCGCTGAAAGCTTGCAAATACGTGACGGCTTGTGAAAGTAAACATTTGTCATTTTATTAGGTATAATTTTAATAAAGTTCTAATACCTGGAGAAAGCCTGTCATACTTTTTAATTGGCATATTTAAAAGAATCTTAACATTGACAAAGAGTCAATTATACATTAATTATACATATTAATTTACACAAATACTCATGTGAAATAAAAATATATAAAATAAAAACAACCATGTAATTAAATATTTTAATAGGTTATGACATATGTGATGTTATGTTTATTGTGCATTGGATGGTGCTGTCCCACTGCATTATTTGTGCTGAACGCTAAGTTGAGCAACACGATCACAGACATCTCAATTCTCACAAAGATGAGTTCTGTGTCCTTGTGTCCTTCAGAGTACGTTCTTTCAAGGTAGCCTGGCATGACCGGTCTCCACAAGAATGCATGTCAGTTCTTTGCAGTCTTAGAATTGAGAAACGGCCTCAATATCAGTCTCAACGTATTAATAAAACAGTTACATTATATGGGAAAACAACAGATAATTTGTGTATAAATAAATGAATTTGGGTTTTGAGCACCAATCTGTCATCGTGTCAGAATGATGACAGAATTTTCATCCATCTTTGGGTTAATTAAAATTTTTACTAGAATATTTGAAACCATTAAAAAGAAACAAAGTATATAATACAAGTGATAAACAGATAGTCAGCGTTACATAATTTCATAATGAAGCTACATCTGTTGTGCTCTCTTTATCAAATGAATCTGAGTAAAGCATTTTGATGGATTCTGGATTATGTACAAGTTAATTTGGGCCACTGAGAACATCAAGACACATGTGTTAGATTGCACAATGGACTCCTGATAGTGATCAACACATTCTGGAAGCAGCTCAAAGTAATCTAGCCTAGATGATGGCACCACGTGTGGCACAGATTTCTGCCTCTGAATTAAGTATAACACACACTGGCACAGTTGGCAAGCTCAAACCCTTGGATACTCTCGGCTTGCCTGACTCCAAATTGTGGTCTTGGTTAAGCCAGTTTCACTCTATAAAATATAATCATCGCTTAGTTATCCTTGATCAGAAGAATAATTTGCCTGTAATTCCATTTTCCCATAAATTGCCAGAATCACAAAAAAGAAAGATACAATCTGGAAAGATAAGTGGTCTGATCAAAGCAGATCTACATTTATAAATCCAAACTGGATTATCCACTAATGAGGGCAAAACTCATGTGGATGGGGTCGAATGAATCAATGGATGATGATCAACTAAAATTCAGTTCATTATGTGTGGTCTATTGAGGTTGTATAATCTTCTTGATGGTCTGCAATCCAGGACAGGCTCCAAGTCTCACCTCTATACATTGACGTGAGCCACCCACTACTGTAAGGAGTGCAAAGCTAACTGAAACTGTAGTCTTGAACTGAAAAGGGGCTTCCCTGCTGCTCTGTTCAATGTCTGGGCCTCCGTGCCCTTGGGCTAAGCAGGCCTGATTAAAGGCTAATCTGGAACAAGAGAGACGGCTTGGTTCCTCATGGAAATGGACTGATGGAGATTAATGGTGGCCTCGCTCAATTATGAGCTGAAAAGCATATTGAAAATGCGGGAGCAGGTGTCGGGAATTAGCTGTAATAACAGATGTCACAGACATAATTGAACATGAAGGTCTTCTTTACAAGGCAATTTCCAGATTAAATGTTTCAGGTGCCTCATAAAAAAGGACTGCAAGGGAGAAGTGCTCAATGTAGGACACTTAAAACAAAGCAAGAATAACGGAAAAAGGAATCTTCATTTAAGTCAAGAACAGGTTGCAATGCCTCAGTATTTATATATATTATCCTAGTATGTATATGTATATGTTTATGTATATACATACAGTATATATATACATACATACATACATACATATATATATACACACACACACTTACACAAATATTATATCAGGGTCGTGCAGTCCATATGAGCTGTGAATTCTCTGCATATCGAAGCCATTCATGGACTCGCTAAATATTAACACTATAAATTACTATAAATTCCCTTGTTTGAGGTGTACCATAAAGCTTACATGATAAAATTTTGGTAATACGCATGCAACTGTCCCTCATTTAATTATTTGCCAAACAATGATTCTTTTTTTTCAAATCTTCAAATCAAGCTACGGAAGGTTTCGGGAAAGAGATGCTTTTGCGCATATGCTCTGTTGTTGTGTCGTCATTATTGTCCTGCATTCTCATTGGTTTGCTGGCAAATGGGGGATTTCATGTGCAGGGAAAGCAGTCCATGAATCCCTCACCCAAGCGGAAAAACTTTAGGTCACTGCCAGATCTTGATCACCGAAACAAAACTACAACAAAATTACAAAACTAACTAGACTAAATCATAAAATATAAATATTTTGATAGTATTTTATTTTCTCCAAAGGGAAGTTCTTTTTTTTTTTTTTTTTTTTTACGAAAACTTATAAACTGTTAAAGGCCGACCTACTGTAAGTAGCTCTACTGTAACTATCTGAGGTTGTTAATCAATAGTCTATGCATTTTTTAAAGTCATCAATATGCATTATTTCAACTTATTTTTAAAAGAATACTTATAATTTTTATTAATAAAAAAAAAAACTTTGGGCATACATTTAAATTAACACATTAATACATTTTTATTTGCCGTTTCTGATTTAGATCTGAGTCTTTTAGTGTGCCCTAAGCTGATGCGTCAAAGGTGAAGTATGTAGTTTCTGTGACACTAGTGGCACCAATTGAATTACTAAAACACAGCATATTCTAAACTCAAACAGCACAATCACAGCTTTTACGGGTAATTGTGAAGGCATGTCTCAACAGGTATATGTAGGCTACTTTCGATAAAAGGTCCAACGCATTAGAAATATTTTTAGCTGTGTTGCTGTCATAAGAGTAATCAAGTGAGTAGCTAACACTCTGTGTTGAGCGAACACGGGAGTCTTCACTTATTAAACCCATACAACGTATCTTCAACATTTGCAACTTATACATGATCAGCCGCTTGTGTGCCACACTGCCTCCAGCAGGAGCCTAGATTTGCTACTCCTTTTTGTTTGGCTTTCACTTTAGGCGTGATGAAACGTATAGTGTTTTCCAACAAAATTATCTTAAAGCCCTGGAATGACTAGTCACACACTGTGAATGCCACAAATTTAGCCATTCTTCATCTAGGACGCAAATCTGCATTTCCTTTTACAAGTTAAAAAGTCCTAAATGACCGTAAAGAGTTGGGAGAATATGAGATATGTGTCAGATCCGCGTCATGTGCCTGCTCTAGTCTGTCATTAATGTAAATCAAAGAACAAAAGAAAAAGAGGCATCACTCACTGCTCTTTGCTGATTAACTTGCTTGCATAAAGATGAATCTATATTCAATTTATAGTTATACATATTTAGTTTATGTGAATATTGTTTTAAGTTCACTTAATGTAGAAACAACATAAAGATGGTATATTTTAAATATGTTTTTAATGGCATCTAAGTACTAATTTTTAATATTAGTACTATGTACTATGTACTAATACTAATACTAATAGTACTATTTACTATTAAGTACTATTTACTAAGTACTACAAATGAGGGTCAGTATCATCAATACAAGTACAATTTTTTGCCATTTAGCATTACAGAATAATTGAAAGCCATTAATTTTAACATTTAATAGGCTTTAAAAATATATAACTTTTAATTTAATTAGGAGATTCAGTAATAAAAAATAAGTTGAAAATGCATATTGATGACATTAACAAACGCATAGACTATCGATTAACAACCTCAGATAGTTACAGTAGAGCTACTTACAGTAGGTCGGCCTTTAACAGTTTATAAGTTTTCGTAAAAAACAAAAAAAAACAAAAAGAACTTCCCTTTGGAGAAAATAAAATACTAACAAAATAGTTTGACCTTTTTTTTTATTTTATTTAGTCTAGTTAGTTTTGTAATTTTGTTGTAGTTTTGTTTCGGTGATCAAGATCTGGCAGTGACCTAAAGTTTTTCCGCTTGGGTGAGGGATTCATGGACTGCTTTCCCTGCACATGAAATCCCCCATTTGCCAGCAAACCAATGAGAATGCAGGACAATAATGACGACACATAACAACAGAGCCACATAAAAGAATATGTTTTTGTTGGTAACCAAACTGCTTTGGTCTGTTATTATATCTAAATACCAATACAGATGCAGCTTTTATCTTAAATAGAATGCTTTAGTAACATTATACACTTCCGCTCAAAAGTTTGGGGTCAGTAAGAATTATTTTGGAAAGAAATTAAAGGGGTGGTATAATGTCCTTTTCACAAGATGTAAAATAAGTCTCTGATGTCCCCAGAGTGTGTATGTGAAGTTCTAGCTCAAAATTGTCACTTTTTGAGGGTTAGCAAACTCACCATTTTTGTGTGTGTCCCTTTAAATGCAAATGAGCTGCTGCTCCCGGCAAAGGGGGCGGAGCTTCAAGAGCTTGTGTGTGTGTGTGTGTGTGTGTTAGCAGCTCCGATTACCTCACACAGACATGCACTGAGAATTTTAAAAACTTTTAGCCTTTTGTTCAAACCGTCAGACAATGATGGAGAGACTCAAGAAGAAGTGACAACATGTAGAAGCAACAGGACATTTCTGAAGGGTTAGTTGAATTTATGTAGCTTATGTGTAGTTATCTTCTAGTCATTGATTAGCATTATCTGTCATGATAACATATAAATGTGTTACGGGGGGCGGGGTTTATGTACATTTTAGGGTAAGTGATGTCACTAACCCAGGAGTAATGTCGTGTAGTCTCTACCATCCGTTTGTTGTAGTCCTTAAAAAGCGATTTCTGTAAAAGAAAATATCTCCCTTTGCTTTGAACTTTGAGCATTGTAACTTTGCAGACGTTGTTTATGCTCAAACAGCAACATTTCACACTAACTAAAGTTAGAAAAGTGAAATCATAATCAACCACCCCTTTAATACTTTTATTCAGCAAGGATGCATTAAATTGATCAAAAGTGACAGTAAAGACATTTATAATGTTACAAAAGATTTTATTTAAAATAAATGCTGTTATTTTGAACTTTCTATTAATCAAAGAATCCTGAAAGAAATGTGCACAACGGTTTTCAACATTGATAATAATAATAAAAGTCAGTAAATCAGTATATTAGAATGATTTCTTAAAAATCATGTGACACTGAAGACTAGAGTAATGATGCTGAAAATTCAGCTTTGCCGTCACAGGAATAAATTACATTTTAAAATATATTCAAATAAATATTTAAAAAATAATAATATTTCACAATATTACTGTTTGTTTTGTATTTTTAGTCAAATAAATGCAACCTTGGTAAGCATAGACTTCTTTTAAAAACATAAAAAATAAAGCGTACAGATTCCAAACCCTTGAACAGCAATGTATATGTATGTAACAGAGGCAAGCTAGTAAGAGCTGTTCGTGTAAACTTCACTTCCCTGGCCTCAAGCGACTGACGCTAGAGACTAATGTCCTTGTTAGCGCGTCTGCCTTCCTTGCTGGAGACCCTGGTTCAATTCCTGTTCGGAGTGGCTAGAGTAGGAAACTGCGTTCGCTCACAACATTTTTATGAACTCAATCTTTCTTGCGGAAAAGCAAAACATTTTGCGAGCGAACGTAAAGTTCCTAGGGGGAACGCAAAACATTTGTGAGATAGAACGCAAAAGCATTGATAAATAATTTTTTCTCCCATCTCATATTTTTTCCCTTCACCATGTCCCTTTAGGGGCTTCGTAGATTCCACAGCTGATGTGTGCAGTTTTTCTTTGCTATTTGCTTGTTCAGTAAAGTTTTTTTGATTGCGGTCTTTTTTCTGCTGTCATTGTTTTCCTTGGATTTGCTTCTCAGTTCCATGCAATGTTAAGCTTTTCTTGGTTCATTCCATGTTTTATAGTTGGTTTTAAATTAATCTTTTATTTTAGTTTAGTTCAGGACTCCATAGTCCAGGTGTTAGTTATCTGTACTTAATCTGTGTTTCAGAAAGCCAATCTTTAAGACACAATTGACTGTTCTAGATTAAGGCTTTCTCCTGTCTTAATTTAAACCCTGTCCGGGAAACCGCCCAAATGTGTAATACATTTCTATGTGGAATCAAATAAAATATTTCTTTCTAAAGCTAATTTTTTGAAATGTCTATATTTTCTGTTAAAACTGTACCTAAAACCACATCACAAAAATAAAATTCTTGCACACGAGTAAAAACTATTCGACCATTGCACAAAAGCCGGTGTCAGTTTCTACCCAGGTAATTTCAAGATTAGTTTGAACAAACTCTGTTTTTTTCGGGCTCATGAAGGTGGATTGGTTTTTAGCGGGTTTCATTGCTATGGTTACTTGCGCTACGCAGCTAACCTGCTCCAGAACAGGTTTTATTCTGGGTTAGAGATCACAAACCCAAACTGGACCAATCAGATGTGAGCAAAGTGACATGTATCTGATGCAATAAATTTTGCGCTGTCTCTCTTGAGAGAAGGTTGACTGTTTGCCGCACGCGCTTCAGAGTTAATCACAAACTCTGGATCAAACCTGAGTTGACAAAGAACATTTATACTGAGCTTTTTGAGAACGCTGAACAGGTTCTAAACCAGGTTGGATTTATCTGGATGTGTCAACTCTAAACCTACTCTGAAACTCAGAGTTTGTTCAGCTAGCTTCATGCAACAGGCCACATGTCTACTATTACTATTATAGTATATAATAGTATCATGGTACTATTACATATCAAAAAGGATAGCTGTGATTTTTTCCCTACCATCTCCATTCACAGTACTGTAATAGACGTCCTTTCATACAAGCAAACAGGCCATGCTTTGTCCATCTGTGCTAAGCATCTAATGGTACTAAATTAACTAACATCACATTAATGATAAAAAAAAAAAATTCTTACAAGCAATAAAAATAATCTTGTGAAGTGTGGCATACAGATTCAGCGAGCAGATTTGATTAGGAAGCTATATGCTCTTTCATTCAGGGTTGTACTCAGGACATACATTAGTGTGCAATGGACATCATCATTCTTTAATGACCCAGTAATTATGTGTTTAAATGCAATTGGAGTAGAAGTGAAACATGTTAACAACCAGAAGCAATGCACATCAGCAGTGCAAACTCAAGGAATATGCTCTTTATGAAGATAATTCTGTTGACTGATCCAGCTTGGAGTGCTAAACACTTGGCCTCCACTTCCCCAAGGCATCAGAATTGTAAGATAAAGGTGCTGAAATAAAAAGAAATGTTGCAATTTGTGTTGTCACCGTCTTATTGGCTTTGTGATGCCAGCAAAGTTTAGACATGCAACATCCTGACAACTGCAATGGCAAAACAGTCAAGGCTATTCAGGCTCTTCTCCAGTTCATCCTGGTTTCCTCCTCCTTTGGCACTTCAGACTGTGAGAGTGGGATGTGACCGAGATGGAAAGAGAGAGAGTGGGAAAAAAGCCCTGGGTTGCTTAAGTGTGAATATTCCCTAGAGTGAAAGCCTTTGCCATCGCTGTGTAAACACATGCTCTTTGAATTCATCTCTCTTCCGGTACTATCGCCTGCTGCACCGACTTTCTCATTATGGCAAATATGTCATGCATGTTATTTCACAGAAAATACAATTTGGTATAGACGCTCTCCTTCCAGCTTCCATCTGTCCATTGGAAAAGACCAGGGCTGGCGAGGAAAATGCAAAGCAAAGTGGAAGTGACAGGCCGGTGAGAGAAGTAATAGCCTCTGACATGAGGCATTGAAGACCCCTCACCTTCACTATAACACAGCCTGCATGGAGTGAATAGTGGCTCAATCTCAACACAAACCAACTAATAATGTTCCTCAGCAACTCTGAGCACATTCCAACACTATAACTTAAATTATTTTGGAAATAACTCTCTAAAAGAATTCTTGCTTCCGAGTTTAACAACCTCTACCGTGGTCTAAAAGCTGTGATTTGCCTTGCACTCTCGAGGCAGTGTCTTAGAAAGCAGCATGCCAATTCTGTTTGAAACAAGATAGTATTTTTGCTCTTCAATATGCCCTTCACAGTGTCAATAACTTCTGAAAAGCTTCTCAATTATTTAATTCTATGGAACGCAGTGCCGCAAAAGGTCACAGGGACTTACAAGAGGAGATAACAAAATTAATTAAAGGCAGCTGGGCTTTTGGAGCAATGGACGGAGGTGTGGAAGATAGCAGCCGCACAACGGCCAAATCCCCTGGCCATTTCTGTCATTGTTGAGAGGAAAGGGAGAGGGACCGTGCATCCCATAATGAAAAAGAGAAACATGCCAATCAGATGAAAAATGTCAAAGGCGAATGACGCAGCCCTGCTTTAATGAAATGAATAATTTGCCAAAAATACTCAGCGTTGTTTAATGCCTTAATGTCACCAAATGTAAATATATTCTGTCAGATTTTATTGCGAAGATTTTTATAATAGCTGCCTACTCTCTTGTGCAAATGTATTTTCTTTTTTTCTTATTAGAAAGAGAAAAAAATCCTACAATTAAGCTGTTCAACTGGCTTTTCCTGCAAAGTATCAACCATATTTTGAGACTGTCTGATTAGATAGTTCAAAGAAAATTGACACAGTAAGTGAGCATGAGAAGATTATTTGATGGTGATGGACTACATAGACATGCAAACAGGTGAAGAAAGTAAGAAAGGAAGAAAATGTAGCGATAAGGCACAGAGAGACGGCCATGCGTGTCAGAATGGAGCCGCACTGCTGCTATGTTGTGCCAAAGTGCATGTTAGTGCGAGCACCCACGGAAGACTGGCTCAATGAGATGACAGGCTCGGAATTACATAAAAGAGTACGAGCGAGAGAGGCGGTGCTGTCATGCCGACTCTGCGTGACGCTGCCCGCTGGGCTCGGGGAAGAGCCTTGTAATGGGCCAATTACCTATGCAAACTGACAAATGGAAACAATAGGGCTGTCTCCTCCATCCCTATTTTCCTTGCTTTTTTTTAATAGATCAATTCCTGTCACCAACTTAAACAACTGTAAATAGCATTTAAACGCATTCTGACTGGGTTTGTTTCCATTAACATCAGGTAAAGGGAGTTAATAAAAAAGTTTGAATCTTACAGAACATTTTGAGATTGGTTTCAGTCACAGCATGCTGTCATTAATGAAAATGAACCTGTGATTATCATTACCAACATCACAGTAATGTAGAGATCAGGCTCTCCTTGTGAGAATGCAAATGCCCTCCACAGCTGCTGTATTCAATGAATCTGATGCAGAACAAAGTCCCAGTTCCTCTCTCAAGAGGCTATATGGTAATTCTCAATGGGAGAAGTCATTTACCCACATAAGAGATAAGATATCTATGGATGCACTCAAGCGCAGGTTAAATTAGATGTCTAGAGCAGAGAAGAAGATAAAAAAGGAACAGTCTTTAATGTGCATTAGAACAAGTGGCTGCTTTAAAGAGCAAACTAAAGACTTGAGTCGACATGAAATCAAAACCAACACTTTTATGTAATGAAGTTATTGCAATAAAAGCACAAATATATATATATATTAGAAAAAAACTATAAGACTATAAGAAAAAAAAAATATATATAGAAAGAAACCATACTTTGTGCCCAATTCATCCAAAAAGTTAATTTCATAATTTTCTCACCCTTATGTAATTTCAAACCTGTATGACACAATTTTTTCTTGTGGAACACATATATATTTTGAAGAAGGGTCCAAAGATGTTTTGGGTCATTTAGTTTCACAATATCTTCTTTTGTGTCATACACGATTTGAATGACATGTGGACGAGTAAACAATGACAGAATTGTAATTTTTTGTGAACTATTGCTCAAATACAAGGATATTTTGGAAGCTTGCTGTCTGCCACATGATGCTAAACTAATCAGCCAGCTGCAAGTGATGAGTATTTCGGTCGATTTCCTAATTTTGTGTTAATCCCATTTATGCTTAGAGTTTACTATCTTTACTTTCAATAAACATACATTTTAAACCATAGTTACACACTAAAATCACACTTAAATTACATTTGATGCAAACCTAAAATAATCTTTGTGATTCTGAAAGGCTCAAATTTCATAAGTGCCCACTGAACTGACTAGGGTCACATGTAAAATTGCTGCATTATGTCTAGAATGTTGACTTCCTCATAATCTGCATGTATAACAAAGAAGGTTTGTATAACCCTTGTGTTTGATAAGGCTGCATCCATAAAGATCATGGTCTAAGAATTCCAGCAACGTTAATTCCAAAGATCTTACTGCAAGGTCATCTGGCTGCTTAATAAACCAGAACACTAAACCAAAGTTCTCATCTCTGAGGACACATGCACTCTAACTGCAGTGAGGTCATAATTTTGTGTTACACCTACTTGGTTTTATTAAGTAGGTCCCAGTTGGGATAAAAAAAAAAAAAAAAAAAAAAAAAGCAATTGTGCTTAGTACAGCAAGAACAGAACTCTTATACAGAAACTGATTTGGAGGGTCTCAGTAATGCCTGATAACACAGTTTAATGTAGTGTAGCATTACTAGAATAAGCTGACTGTTACAGGGCCTGTCATTTAGTCAAGCCTCAGTGTTTCTCAAACCAAAGGGAACTGCAGGGATATTTCACATTACTGAGCTGAATCAGCAGTCCCAGACCAATGACCTGGGGTACACCACGTACAGCTGCTCACATTCAAACTTCAGAGAGAATATGATTGGCTCATTTGCATCTTAATACCGTCCGCTGTGTATGTCAGAGTACAGTATTAAAGGGAGAGTTCACCCAAACATGACAATTCAGTCATCATTTACTCACCCTAAAGTTGTACAATACAATGAAAGTCTGTGGGGCTCAATATTGTTTTGGAACTAGGGGTGTGCCGGTTTCAGAATTGGTGATGACGGTTATGAAGTGAGTCAAATGTGACGGTTCGTAACATAACCGCCGCCGCGGGTTGCGACGTTCGTCTGTTACAGGACAACTTAGTTTGAATAAACGAGCAGACACTGATTAGCTACTTGATCGCCTAAATTAAAAAAATAATAATAATATTTGTGTAGTGTTCAAAGTTATCGATAGAGATACGTGGACGGGGTATTATTTCATCCGCAACCGCACTCATCATCCGCACCAACGTTTTTTGACCAAATTTCAAAGACGCACCCGCCCATGTGATTGTTTTGCGGTCTATGGACGATGCAATGCTCTGCTGATATGAGCCGCAAGAAAGCCCTTGTCTGTTCTAGAAAGGATGCAGAAAAGATATTTAATGCTAATGTAGCCTATGAGGCTTAGGCCTACGGTGAGTTTCATTCATTTATGATGAGATGCGCTCTAGTTCACAATGCAATGCAAGTGAACGCGGCGCACCGGCGCCGGTTATTATATTATTTGCTATATTTGCTTTTTATTTATTAAATACATGCAATTGGTTGATGAAACATTTATTAAAATTAAGATACAATTTGTACAAAACGAAATGCGCTTTAAAGAAAGGCTTTTAACAATGCAATGCAAGTGAACGCGGCGCGTTTGCGCCTCAATGTCACGGTTAATATATTGTCGGCTATATTTGCTTTTTATTTTTTAAATACATGCAATTGGTCGATGAAACATTTATTAAAATTAAGATACAATTTGTACAAAACGAAATTCACTTTAAAGGAAGGCTTTCTACAAAGAAAAACTTAATTAAGTGGTAAAAATCATGTCTGACGATTTACAAAACAAAACTTGCCTTGGTAGGCTACTTGGCAAAGAATCAAATACAGTTGGAAATGACGTAGACCATTAATGAAGCAGACTGTTAACAATTGTTTTTAATTAGTATTCAAACATTCTCTATGATAAAAAAATGTTTGTAAAAAATATTTTAATAACACGGTTTTGGCGGTTATAGAGTTCTAATGACGGTGTTCAACTATAACCGTCGGTCTCATGGTTATATACTAACCGTCACACCCCTATTTGGAACCCATTGACTTTTAATGTATGGACTAAAACAGTTGAAACATCCTTCAAAATATATTCATTTCTGATCCACAGGAGAAAGAAAGTCTTAAAGTTTGGAATGGCATAAGGGTGAGTAAATGACAGAATTTTCATGCTTGGGAAAATCTTTCTTTAATGTCCTGTTGTTTAAACCCATAGTTATTTTTATGGGTTTAACAAAACAAAAACAATATAATACTGCAAAAAAGGAAGAGACTGTATAAAGGCTGGCTAAATCCTCCATCTTTGGCAGATACATAAATGGTGTTATGATTTTGGTGTTATGAATTCCCTGGGTATCTGTCATCCATTGTGGATGAAGTAGCTAAAACATTCTCTATTATCTGGTTATTGATTTTTGATACAGCAGCTAAAAGAGACGAAAAGAGCACTCAAAACAGGAAGTGTTCAGCTCTAATGCAGCAGACTCTTGCAGACAGGTCTATTTTCTTTCTAAGCCCTGGGAGCTCTGGGCTCTGATGAGGATTTATTTTAAAATAGCTGGGCTGCTGCGGTCAGACCCTGTTGGTGTGATGGATTT
Organism: Squalius cephalus; assembly: GCF_949319135.1. Taxonomy (NCBI): domain Eukaryota; kingdom Metazoa; phylum Chordata; class Actinopteri; order Cypriniformes; family Leuciscidae; genus Squalius; species Squalius cephalus. Next base: position 13,658,371 of record NC_137138.1, on the reverse strand, counting down.
TTTGGGGGTGGTCGACCGGAGCAAGACTTTGCCTCCTTCACTTGAGGTCATTTAAGCTCAACAGAGGCTTATGGTGTTGACAAAAGGCTGAGATGTTATAACAGAACTGACAGTGATAAACCCACATGTTCTGTCAAGGTACTGACCTCTCCTTGTAGTCCAGAAAGATCTTTCCCAGGCCGTTGCCACCGCTCACCATGGTCAGGTCAATGGCCCTCAGCAGAGCAAAATGGACCTTGATGATGTCCTGTGTAAACAAGGAATTGCTAACATCCACCAAAGCATTGTTAATCTATTTGTTGTGCCATACTTTTGTCCCCTCAGAATCATTCACTTGCTGTCAGACAAGTTTTTGCATGAAAGAGGAATCAATTCGGTGTTTGAGTGCTGTCTGAAACATATCTCTCTCTCTCTGCGCTTCGGGTGTGTGAGGCTGTGTGCACAGATAACAGTGTGCGAGTCCCGATTTTTGCCGCTGCTTCTGCGTTTAAAATCGTTTGAATGTGTAAATTGGCAAGACAAAACACGTCCAAATGATAAACTTTTGCCCTATTATGGTTAAACTTAGCAGTTAATCCGCAAATCACATGCGTGCCGAACCGTGAGGACTGGTCTGTACGGATCACGGATCAGCTGTGATCCGTTACACTTATAATTAATGAACACACTTATCATCATGATTGCTATCTTACCAGAGATGGAGAAAAATCCAACTCCAGTAAGTAAACGTGTCACTGTCCCCAAAAATGCCCAAAATGTTGGTACTCAAAAGTGCTTCCCACAAGATTTATTTTTACCACGCATGCACACCAGTTATGTGCAGTGCACCCCTGGTTATGATTAGGCAAGAGCTTTAGGACCCGCATTAATATTAGAAAAGAATTCCAGCGCTTGAGAGACCTACTCGAGAAGGCCTGAAAACAGACGCTGAGGTTGCATTGTTTCTGCTCCATACGTGAGTAACATTGGTTTTGCGGTTTCACGGAACCTAGAAATGCTATTGTTGTAATGCTAGCTAACAGAACAGAATAATTTTTTGTCTGGAGCTGCTGGAGACTAACAACCAACTCTTGCTTGTATTTTCTCTTGTGTACTGTAAGTTCATTTTTTGTGCTTCCTTGTCGTTCTTTCATAATCTTGCGTGCATAATGGAGGCCAGCTAGTGAGAGCTGTGGAGGTATGGTAAACCTCTCTCCCCTGATCTCAAGAGGTGCGATGGCGAATGACGGTGTTTAGTGTCCTCGTTAGCGCCCGGCAATCGGGGTTCGAGACCAGCTCGGAGCGAGCTGTAAAATGTTTGTGAATTTTGGAGGCGGAGCAATGAAGAGAGGGGTGGGTTTGTTTAGGTTGATTTCAAATATCAACAGTGTTCAATAACGATATTGGGAGATCGCATACTGTACCTTTAATAGGCTTCCCTTCTCAAGACACTCCATATGGCACTCTTTGTGGCGAACAATGCCATATACTTTGTTGGGCATTGAACAGATACAGCAATTGTTTCTGCTATGCACTGGTAGGTATTTGAAAAGTGCATATTGTACGCAAAATTAAAACCTGTATACTGGTTAAATACCACCCAGTGCAAATTATTTTCTGTGTGATTTCTATATTCAGAGTAAAGGAATTTAGAAGTTCAATACAGACACACAAGATCATCCGAATAGACTTATATTATTTATATAACGTCAGAAGAAAATGAAAATGAATGAAAATGAACTATCAAAGCTCTTATGTATCTGAAAGTATATGTAATATTTGAATATTTTGATGCATATTATTTTATATATTTATTTTTTACATTATAGCTTGTAATTTTTTTTAATGCACTTAATGTGCAAACAAATGTGTTACTTGAGGTAATAGCTCAGGGTCTTGGTTGGTCTTATTTTTAGTTTGGTGACAGGATCATGACGCTCATGTTGTTTATTTTGTCCTTGTGTGAGCGTACGGCTTTGGAATTGTACAAAAGTATGAGATTTTAAATAATTACTTTACACTATTGGCAAACTTTGTAATGAAAAAAAAAACAAAATACCTTAAATACTTTAGGCTGAAAATGAAAAGTACAGTAAATGATCACTCACCTCTAAATTTACAAATATGGCCTCCATCTCCTGTGGCAATAAGACTTGCTTCAGGGGGATCATATAATTCTAAAGATGTAAAATAGAAGAAAATCTCACAAATGCCAAAAGCCCATATGGCACAAACAAAAATAATCTGAATTGAATTTCAGAAATGGAAATTCATTCAAAGTCAAAGCATACAATCAAACACTTGTAATGAGATTGCTTACACCTTGTTGTGGTTTGGTAATTGTCTTTGACAAACAAAAGTCAAATACTATGTCTAGTGTTCCTGTGGGCATGCTTTTCAAACATAAAAAACCCCTATTTGTTCAATTTGCAAAGCAGAAAGAGATTTCAGTGCAATACTGACATGTTTGTCTTAATTAGGAATAAATGAATCAAATGATAATCAGTAAACAAAGCCTCTGTCTCGAATATGAAATCTGCATGTTTTGACAGGGATTCATCACCTCTACACTAACAGCACACTGTCACGCTTAAAGTTCTGTCTGTTGTGTGTGACAGCGCAACTTGAAAAAGGGCAGGAATAAACATCATACACTCAAGTTTGTATGATACAGTATGTACATGCATGCAATAACCCCCCAGGACAAGATTTAATCTTTTGCCAACAGTATTGGCTCACTAAACAGACACGTTTTCTCACTTTGAGGTCAGTGCATGGCATTTCTGCCCTGTGACTGACCCCTGAGCCCAGGGGGCAAAGGGAGGACACACGTCAAGAAAGGCACAGTTTTACGCTGTAGCCTCAAACATTGCCAAGACTGCTATTTGCATTATTTCCCCTGCAAACATGGTCTACATGACATCAGCCAAAAAGAAAAGTTGTTTTTAGATGTTAATCTTTTCAAAGACTACAAAGGCCGATTAGCCATATGATACTGATTAGCCAATAATAGTTATATTATGGCCAATAACTGAGAAATGACATGGCCAATAACTGAGAAATGGCATATATTTTTTTTTTTTTTTTTTTTTTTTTTTTTTTTCTATAATATGTTGTCTAAATAAATAAAATAAAAAATAAAAAATAAAATCAATTGATTTAAATGTGAATTTAGGCATCACAACATTATAATGCAGATTATGAAAATGGATATTGATTTTGAGATTTTAAAGATTACATTTAACTGTTATTAAATTATTTACAAAGGTAACCTAAATATAAAAAGGGGGGAATGGGCATGAACAATTGAACATCCAATATCGATAAATGAAAAAATGTTAAATTCTATTATAGGCCAATAACTTGTGGTTCAGATATACTGTGTATCCCTATTTTTTTCCTTTGGAATAACATGCATTAATGATTTGTGCACAATAAAACTGTGTATTAATTCAACAGGCCACCGAAGTATATTTGTCAACTAAGGCTCAGTTCTCATCTTTTGTCCTCTCCCTCCATATATTTTAAGTTACCTAACTGTCCTCAGAGAACCATAGCAAGACCTTGACCCAATTCCACGCCTTCATTTCCACTCTCTCTAGCTCTAAGACTTGCTACTCTCTCCCACTCACCTTCTCAATGTCCTCCAGTGTCTTGTAGTACTTTGCCTCTGTCTCCTGAATCTCCACCATGCAGCAGTTTCTCTTATCATCTTCTGTCATGCCCATTTTCTGTTATGGAAAGAAGAAAAAGACACACAAACCATGTTGGTATCGTCCTGCAGGATGCCAGCTCAGCACCTTTAAACACCTACACAAGGTACCGAACTTTTATTTTTAATGGAATTCAGGTCACAATCAGGATGGCCAAAGCACATTACAGTAAAAGACAAAGGTGGACAGAGTATTTCACAACAAAACCTCAAGGGCAACGTTGACAAGGAAGCAAGAGCAAGAGTTTAGTCTTTCATTCATTCAAAACAACATATACTTCTAAGCCTAAAGAACACACACACACACACACACACACACACACACACACACACACACACACACACACAAAAAACTGTAGGAAAGTCATAAATGTGGTTTTGATTAGGACTGAGGAATTAAATGAGGTCAATTCACAAAACAATAACAACAGAAAATGATCTAATAGAACACGATGCATTTGATTAAGCATAATCACTGGCTCTTGGTGTAATGCGAGCAGGTTGGCGAGCTTAAGAAAATGGTGATAACACTGGAACCCAGGGAAGGCACAGCAGCCGGAGGTCAGAGCTGGAATGAACATCACAACACACATTTGAACATCTGGGCCTGGTGGTGCACGAGGCCAAAGCAAACTTGCCCACATCCAGAGAAATTCAAGATCACAAACAATTGTTTCATTAGAGAGCAAGTTGGACAAAAAAAGGGAAAAATCTTTCCAAAGGGCCGCCTAGCAACAATGAAAGCAGTCAGTATTGGGAAAGGCAAATATATCTGTGACTTTCACTGAATAATGTGAAACTCCAGTGTCTATTGTATTAAAAGATAAAGAAGATATAATTTGCAAAAAGCCACAAAACAGTTCAGAATCTTGGTCTCTGATGCTCTTTTTCCACCATGTTTTTCTTATCACCCTCATTTAAGTTGCTGTATTTATCCCACTGAGAGTCTAATGCAGTGGTTCTCAACTCCAGTCCTAGGGACCCGCTGCTCTGCACATTTTGTATGTCTCCCTTATTTAACACACCTGAATCAGATCATCAGCTCGTTAAGAGAGACTCCATGAACTGAACTGAGTGTGTCAGATAAGAGAGACATACAAAATGTGCAGAGCAACGGGTCCCGAGGACTGGAGTTGAGAACCACTGGTCTAATGTGTCCTTGTTGTAGCATCTGTCTGATGACACAGATTGTGAGTCTCAGTCTGAGTATGTGTGTTTGTGTATCTCTGTTAAGGTGGGACCCGGCAGTTTTCTCTGTCTGCAGAAGAGATGTCCTCCCTCGTGTGTTTAAAATAACCCAACATTAGCTCACTCTGTGAGACAGCACACACTCAGATGGACACTGAGTCAGCCTCCCCTCCTTCTCATTTGTAGCAGAGGAAGAAAGACGCTCCTCGCTGGGTATTGAGAACCAGTTTTATTTTAGCACTGTTTCCAAATTTAATAATAATAATTTGTTACATTTATATTGCGCTTTTCTCGACACTTAAAGCACTTTACATATGGCAGAGGGGAATCTCCTCAAACACCACCAATGTGCAGAATCCACCTGGATGATGTGACATCAGCCATATTGTGCATGAACGCCCACCACACACCAGCTTATTGGTGGAGAGGAGACAGAGTGATGAAGCCAATCAGTATATATATGGGGATTATTAAGAGGCCATGATGATGGACAGAGGCCAATGGGTAAACTCTTTTTTGAAGGATTTTTAAAGGGGGGGTACAATGGTGTTTCATGTATTCAGAGTTGTTTACAGTGTTAAAGAGATGGATTCTCATGCTAAACATGGGCAAAGTTTAAAAAAAATATTTTGGACGAATAACGGAGAATTTCTGTGCCGAAAATCTTACTTCCGGGTTGGTACAAGTTTCGGCTGTTTTTTTTCGATCGTGGATCTAATGACGTAGATGAGAGTGGAACTCCTTATATGAGCATTTCTCTCGGAAAAGCGCGCCCGCGCACACGTCGACCAGAGGAGAGCGAGACCGCGCACATCAACGCGCTTCAACAGGAAATCATCGGCAGCGCTGCATAGGATTTGTTCAAGAATGTCTCCAAAAAAGTGTGTTTTTGGATGTGAGGGAAAGCTTACCGTGTTCAGCTTTCCAAAGAACCCAGTGTTACAGGAACAGTGGATGCAGTTTGTTTTTCCGGGGCAGCAACGGAGTGTACCAAGAGCGGTTGTGTGTTCTGGTCATTTCAGTGACGAATGTTTTATTAACAAGGCTCAGGTCGACGCTGGATTTGCAAATCGTTTGCTATTAAAACGTGGAGTGGTCCCAGTGATAAAAGACCCCATTCATGCAAGTACAACTGGATCAGATTTCTGTCTTTTGCTGGAAATCAAGCACTACCGCTTGACTCTATAGCTCCGCCTCCAGGACCTCGACTTTTTCCGGAGAGAATCGGAAAGCTGTATTTTTCTTTTATAAATATAATAAAACTAAACACTTTTTGGAGATATTAAAGATGCACTACTACTCTATAGGTACTCAAGATTAACATGAGATTAGGTGAAACTGTGCATGTTATGTACCCTTTAATGACCAAAGAGAGTCAGGACCTCGGTTTAACGTCTCATCCAAAGGACAGTACTTTTTGACAGTATAGTGTCCCCATCACTATACTGGGTTGTTAGGACCACGCAGACCACAGGGTAAGCAACCCCTGGTGGCTACAATTTCCAAGAACCGTTGATTTGATAAGATAAAACGCATTTCGATTCTGCTTATCGATTCCTGTGATTTTTAAACCATTCAAGCACAATAATATGTGGGAGAGAACTCAATTTGGCACTTGCACACTGTTTTCTGTGCTGTGCACACATCCAAAGCATGTGCACAAAAACACCTCTCATGTAGTGTATGCACAATGCATGAAGTTCTTTTTCGTGTCTTGCTCTTTAACGGACAAATACAAAATTATGTCAAAATATCCTTGTAAACAGCCAGTTTTGTCTTAAGTGAATGTAAACAGTTAAGAAACAGTATAGGATATTGTTCTTTAGGCTGCTGTTAATGGCATTCATCTGCAACATAATATTTAACAAAAAGACACAGAATAAATATGTTTGATATCTAAATTTTGGCTTCTTTTTGTTTTTACCTTATTGTAATTGAGACTGGAATCTGATAAGAATCGGAATTGCTAAAATTAAAACGATACCCAGCCCAACTTCTCGCATGAAATAATAACTGGGTTTTTTTTTGTGTGCTTAAATGTTAAAAAAAATACCCCAAATATTAAAAAGAATATGAAAGTCTGGCATCATTGTCTTCATGTGGCAAGTATATGAGCATGCACAAATGGGATTTGAGGGGCTATCAAGATCTTTTTTTGGTCACCATATGCTTTCACTGTATGGAAAATTGCAGTGTAATTACTCTTCAAAACATCTTGAGGGTAAATATATGACAACACAATTTTTATTTTTGGGCCACCTATTCTTTGATAAATAAAATTGTTGGAACTTCAATGAACTGTCAATGTGAGAGGGAATCTGGGCCTGCTCAACAGGTTCTTCATATGCGTAGAAAGCTCAATGGCTTGCGCCGACACACATTTAAAGGAAAGGAAAGAGGAGCACTGAAGGATCGTAAGAGAATCATGTGCGGTACAGCGTGACACTTACCTGCATGTATCTGATCTGCAGCATTAAGGAGGCAAAGCAGCAAATGTAAGCAGAGCAAATGAACACGCGCACAGCCATGGGAATTGACAGGAAACAATCCATCTATATCCTCTCTCGCACACGCACCAATGAGGGTCGTCCGTATGGTGTCTCACTCACCATGGGCTGTCTAACCTCCACCTTGATGATGTCCTCGTAGATGTCGTCCCCATCATCCTCGCAGGGAACGCAGTCATATATGTCGTCCTCTCCAACATCGTGCTCACTGTGCAAAAAAAAGGGCACAAAGGAAGAAGTGGGTTAAAATACATAAAAAATAAATAAAACAGATTTGACAAGCATTTGAACACCAAGGCATTTTCTGATTTTTGTCAATTTATTGTTCTGAGAGTAATTTTCTGTCTGGAAGTACACTACTGTTCAAAAGGTTGGGGTCAGTAAGATTTATAAAATAATAACAAAAAAAAAAAAAAAAATTAACACTTTTATTTAGCAAGGATGCATTAAATTGATCAAAAGTGAGAGTAAAGACATTTGTAATCTTACACAAGATTTTTATTTCAAATAAATGTGGTTCTTTTGAACTTTCTATTTATCAAAGAATCCTGAAAAAGTATATATCATTTTTTATCACATCGCTCCTGGTTACACATGGTTACACAACAAAGTGTTTGAGACAGAATTATGACATATTTGGGAGATAGTCTGTGTCATCACATATAGTTTGCAACCCTGATTAGCTTGTGTATGTGTTTATCAGACATCAAAAGTGCCCTGAGACTGCAGCGATGCCATCCATCACTGCACACTCTGCCATCGTTCTCTCAGGCGAAAAAAGGGAATGGCCGAAATAAAGCAGGCTGACATCACAGAAGGTGTCTTGGTCCCAGCTGTGCTCTCACATCAACAATCAAATCAGTCATCCATTCCTCCCTAAGAGAAGAACTCACTCTCTCAAACATGCACACCAGACTGCTTTGCAACCAGACAGCAACAAGTACCTTCCTCACTTCTGCTGATGTGTCCAATTGCAGGCTAAAACAAGCGTGAAAACCTAATGCGGCTTGAATCAAACATCTACCCAGGAGATTAGCTGACTGCCTCATCGGCTCATGGAGAAATGAAATACAAATGCATTCCTCAATCCTGATAAACTGGCTGCCCACCTAAAAAACCTACTTGGCGAGGCTGGGAGACTCTTTTAAACTAGCTAAAACATTCATAAAACCACCATCTTAATCAGCCAAGACCAGCATACCAGGCTGGTTTAAGTGGGGGTTTTCAGCAGGGTTTTGAGTTAACAGACTAGCTGCTCAATGCACACAACATCCTGCACCTGTGTCTGTAGAATACATACATATCTAAGCTATCACCATGTAAGTTTATAAACAAAGCAGTTTCACTGGATCATGAAAAAAAAAAAAAGACTGAAGCCAGCCAGAGTGAGTTGCCAATTGTAGGAGGATTGTAGGATTGTTAGTCTGGCAAGAGCTGCTGGGTGTTAATCCATCAGCGTGACCTTCTATACCTGCACATCCAGAACAGCTGCACAGTTTTATAAAGAACTTCACCACCTTCAGTCACTCATCTGACTTTCAGAACAAATAATACTTAAGAGTATAATTTTTATGCATTTTAATTATTTGAGTGACTGAAATTCTTTGGTTTGCACCTGTGGCTGCTAAGAGGAAAAAAATACTGTGATATATACATACATACACATACATACACATATATACATGCATATATACACACACACGCACACAAAATTAAATTAAAGTAGTAAAAATACTGTAATTCATGTAAAGCCACTAGAAGGTTCAGAGGAGAAATGCATGTCCTGTCAATAAATACCTCCTTCAAAGGACCAGTTTAAAAAAAAGGATGAAATGGTCAAATATACAAAGTTTATTGAACTGTCTTTCATTAAAACAGTGTTTTACAGCAGGAGCAGTATGTGGATAAGACTACACTCACTTTGAAAACCCTATGAGAGAACTGTGAAATTGCTGAATTCAAAATAATTACCTTTTTGAACATGATTTGAATGTCGTTCCTTTTTCAAAATGACAAAACATGACATGCATGCGTATGTTTGAACAGTAGGTAGGAATGGACAAGCTAATAAAAGAAAGGTGCTGGCATCAATCTAACATTCAGCACTGTGTCCACATGGAGAAGAGATTGTTTGAAGTATTAATTGAGGTTGTACAGTTCACCCTGAAGGACGGGTGGCTTGCTGCCCTCCCTCATTAGCTGAGTTGACTTTCCCCAGTAGCAGAGCTGCTGTCTGACAGAGCAATGTAGACTGAGGGAAAAAAAACATTACTCCTCTGAAGCACACGGGTCCCAAACTGCAAAGGAACTGAGGCAAAAAGATTTCTAATGGCATCTATTGTGTGACCTCCAATCCCTAAGGACAAGCATTAACTGCACTATGTGAGGTGCAGTGATCTGTACAAAGGATTGTGAGGTTCTGTGTGTAGCAGGTAGAATAAATGAAGGCAGAATGTGTCAAAAGGAGCAGGTTTTTCTACTCACTGTGGCTTAAATCTGGATGGAAAAAATAGGATGTCCACTTTTGTATGCAAAGACATGACCCCATTAAGTGTCATTATGTTAAATCAGTGTGAGCACAAAGAGCACAAAATGCTGCTTTATACAAGAATACAAAAATCAAAAGACCAGCTTTGCTGTCAAACTAATGTTATTAAGGCTGATCCAACTTGTGGTCCGGGTGAGTGGGCATTATACAAATACATCTACAGTATGAGTGCCAATGAAAAAATCTGGTTTGATTCAATATGGTGTAAATTGACAATCTGTATATCGTAAGTGTGGAAAGATTCTCCATTTAGATTGTGAAATATTTTGTGGTTTCATGTTGTCTAAGCCATCATGGCCACTCAAAAGTGCTGAATTCACTTGTGTTACAGCATTATTGAACATTTCCCTCACTTAGCAAACCACAAACCCAGAAAGGGAAAACTAAGTTTAGAGCAGAACAAAGGATCCATCCCAAACTCATAACAGTATGTCAATAAAAGTTAACTTCAACGCAGTGTCATACTAGAACTGATCACAGTAATTCGGGATGAAGTAATAAGAGGGAAGATAAGGGGAACATTGATAACACTGGCAGAACATATGGACTCATGGCATGGCATGGCAAGAAAAGGCAGCCAACATTTTGCATATCTGTGAGAAGATGTGACCTCAAGTCTCAGACTATCTTAAAGCCTTTTTGAAGACAACAGGCATAGTGGTTTACTCATAATAGTGATATATCAGTTTAATAATAGCAAATGAAATTAATTTCCGAATTACATGTTGGCTGCAAGCGGCAACATTCTAATCTGAAAAATGAAGCCTAGTGCGGAAGTGCGAAAAACTGCAATACATCGAAAATCCGCTAGGGGCAGGTCCCAAAAGGGAGCAAATGTCCATAGACCCCCCATGTTAAAATGTCCATTTTCACAGCATAAATTCATGTTTTTACAGGTTGGTCCCATGGACTTTTATTTGTATTTTTCAATAGGTTCCGAGTGCCTGACAACTGTGAGGGGGGTGAATTTTTTTCTAACTCGTTAGTTTAGATCGTATTTAGATATAAAATGTATGACAAATAAGGGCGTGGTTAACTTTGATTGATAGCTTGATTGACAGCTGATAACGAGCATAGGCTGTGCCAAGGAGAATGACAACATAAGAAGCGCCATTTTTTAATATACAGTTGAAATATAATACTACTGTTTTTGTATCATGAAATGTAGTTTTAAGAGTTTTTCAGGCGAGAATGTAGTTGTTTAAAGCTCAATTCTGTGGTTTATTTATAAAGATTTATGAAAATTTTATCCAGGTTGTGAGATCCAGACGATCACCGGGCGCTCGGCACTCATGTACCCCGCCTGGAACAGCCTTTCCTCGGCTAGTTGTTCTGACGTTTGCCGCTGACTCTGGCGTCTCTGTAGTGGTTAAACATGAGATATAATTCGTCTTGTGTATATCTAACGGGCGATTTTTGGTCTCGTGAATCTATAATTTGTTCCCTGGCCAATCGTTTTGGCTGAGGGCTAAGTGAAGTTTCATAACTTTATAAGCTATTTAACTTTACCGTTGTATGGTTAGACTAGAGCGCTGACTTTGTATGTTTGACTGAATTGTTTGCTTTATTTGTATAGCTTCTTGTACCTTTTACTTATACTTTTATAATGGCTAATATTGATAAAACTGAAATTTAACAAAAAGAGACTGGGTTGAGTTTTGTCATTTTAAATTTTAATACAACGAAGATGATCTGTAATGTTGTTTACTGCAACATCTGTTGTTTAGTACAAATGCACATATTGCCTGGACCATATTAAAATGTTTCATATTTTTATATTATATTTAAACGAAAAGAGGCAGTGTTGTGTTTTATATTTCGTTTTGTTATAAATAGGCTAACGTTATTGAATATAATCAATACGCGTTGCCTGAACCACATTTGTGTGGCTATAATGTTTAAGATTTCTTTAAATGAAAACGAAAAGAGTTAGTGTGGTGTTTTATAACATATTTCATTTTATTGTTGCCTAAAATATACATACAGAGATAACCGGAGTAGCGAGCGAGCTGAGTGACGCGCGCTGTTCCATTTGCAGAATAACCGGACTCGCGTCCTTTACCCATATATGGATTGGCCAGAAGGTGGGCGGGGTTAGGATTTCCCAAGATTTTCCAAGATGGAGCCGCCCATACCCCCCATAAATGGCCTCAAAACCGTTCTTCAGAAAGTCTATGGGTGACGTCACAGACGCTTTGTCCATATTTTTTACAGTCTATGGTTGGCTGTTAAAAGAGCTACAAGCTGGGTTTTTTTGGCGTCTTTCTGCGGTTGAAACACTGATTGAGGATTTCGGTAAGTTGGACTGTATCTTTCAACATTTTCATTCCAGTTTATTTCATTTAGCCTATTAAATGGCTTATTATCATTAAAATATGAAAATTAAAATGATGGGTAATAATAGATTATGACAGAATTTTTATGACCCTGTCCATCAAAATGACGGACAATGCGTAAGTTCAATGCGCCCTCTGGCTGGGACTACATGAATCACTTGTTTTTTTTAATCATTTTAGTTGCATTAAAAAACTGAAACTGAGAAGAGGATTGCTAGTTCTCAACATGCATTGCATAGAGCTGGATCAGAAGAGTAAATGTTAAAATTAAGTGTTATTTTATGCATTTTTGAGTGGTGGGAAAGACCTGTCAATGTTTAATGTTCAGTTATGGCATTTAAAATAGTTTCAGTTATGTTGAAATGTTTGTGGTTACCACAGTGCTGAAGAGTAGAACTTATGGTTAGGTTGTGGGTGGCTGCATATGTTAGGACTATAATATATGTTGCTTCACTCAATGAGCAATAGCTGTGCTAATTCTAGTGCAGTATCAAGAAACTACCTACTTGCACTGCGATAGGTGCAGAAAGTCTTTTAGATGTACGAAATAAATGAATGTCAAACACTAACAGGTCTTTTCCATTTAACCAAAAACACAGACTTTAATATTTTGAATCTACTTAATATAATTGAGCTGAAATAAATAAAAAACATTGACTAAGGTCAAATAAAATATGTTTTAAATGAAGATAAATTAATTTTGTCACCACTTGAGCAAAATCAAAAAGCCATTTTTTCAGTGTAAAGAAACGTTAATTTGAATGAAATCTTTGTCATTTGCTACCTATAGAATGGCTTGTGAGGGCTAAATAAACAGTAATGTGGCATGTTGATGGAGACATGCGGATTCTTGGAGCAGCAAACTACTTGGTTGAGATGTTCTGCACATTATTTGAGGATTCTACTGAATGTTAGTTAAACTTCCAAACCCGTCCATCATCTTGACTGAATAGGTTGCTGGCTGCAGAGTTCAATCTGATGTGCCAGGAGAGACAGGTGCCAATGGCAGTAGTTTGTCCCTCTTGAAGACTTAGAGAGTGCTTTTGCCTGAGGCTCCACTACCCACAATGCCTCAGGTGAGAATGCAATCAGTTAGGATAAAGTAAATCATTGCTGACATGATGTACATCCAAACATTTGATTGCTATTTGATGGAGAAAGAGACGGCCTGCTTGCTAAAATTGAACAATTTCATGCTTTGCCAGTTTTTGGATGAACACATGAAATATAGTGGAAAGTGACAATGATGCTGAGAAATCCAGTATGGCTGGATTGGATGTGAACTCAGAGATTATAATAACCCAGAATTAACAATCCTGCCATATTTATACCACTCAATTACCAACAGTAGTCAGTTCGGATCAGTGCATACCCGAATACACAGTGCTCAAGACCACAGTCGCTCGCACAGGACCCGTTAACATGTCAAATTACAGAGGTGTGTGTAAAATAAACGCAATAGTTTATGATGAAGCTCCCCTTCTGAATCACTGTTACATCATTTCAGAAACACATTGGCCCATCATGTGCAACTCGCAGAAAACAACAAAGCGTTGTGTTTAAATTTCATAATCTGCTCCCACCAGTCCTGAGATCTCTCTCGCACACAATAACTGAAGCATATGCGCAGGCTGCAATTATGGCACTTTTCGTCCTCCTCCGCCTCAAAATCATGGTGATGTTTGGAGAACTTCGCATAAGCTATATCGCAAAGCTAGCATCAAGCATATTTCACATTCATCCATCTGTGCAAGAACCCCCTTTAAGCATGCGCAATGTTTCAGACAGTATGGCAAGTGTAAACACATGAATTGGATATGGGTTACAATTGAAAGAACTTGTAAACGGACGGTCGAAAAAATCGGATATAGGCAACAAATCAGAATTGGACATCAAGACCTGCAGTGTAAACGAGGCCTAAATGTCACTTCAAATGCAGCTTCTCTGTTTCCTCTGCATAGCAAAGATACATTTAGTTGATACTGATTTAATTTGATTGGTAACAGCCCTATTGTGTCTTATTATTCCTATTGAATTTATTGATTAAATGTAAGAATTTTGACACAAAAGGTGATGCATACATTTAATTAGTTTAGAAAAAATGGCTTTATAAAGGTAAAATGCCCATAAAAGGTAAAAATCACTTTAACCTTATTGCAAAAGATCAATTCTGTCACTGCTGCAAACTGACCACCAGAACAGAATATTAAGAATATCAAAAGCTTTGGGAGTCAGCTGTCCATGGCAGTCCTAAATCTACCAAGGTACCAGCACACTCAGCAAATTAATTATCTAATTATTGCTATCGATAAAATCCCAGAAAATATCAAGATACAATTTTGTCAGTATCGCACACCCCTCCCCTGACTGTACTTACATTCCTCACAGTTTCATTTAAACTGCTGGCCATAAGCAGTATGAGTGAATGCGGCCTCTTTTTTTAAAGCTCTTTGGAAGAGGAGTGTCTCAGTCATCTCACATTCAAGAGTAAACCCGACTAAAGAGCTTCTTCAACATCATTAACCTTTCACAAAAGTACCTTGATTAGCACTTTCTGCCTTTTATCTCTTCGAATGAACCGCACTCTTTACTTCAATAGCTAAAAAACACGACAATATTATTGAGGACAATCAGCAGTCTTCTCATTCCCACTCTCTTTGGTCCCACATATGGCACAATGTTGAGAAACATCTCCAATCTAATAGAAACAGACACAGGGCTTATATGAATAAACCTATTGAAGCTACATGACTTCCATAGGTTCAGTAGCACTGCAGAAAACCCTTTCATGCATATTTCCATTAAAGCAGACAATGATATCACAGTCCAATTAAGAGAGCTCCGAGCAGCCTGATGAAAGTGCTTGTTAAACTGTGTCCCGGCGCATCATATCAGGGACCTTTCCATTAATCAGACAGCAGTGTTGTGCTGGAATTGAACCATATTTATGGCTGTAAAAGGTCATGGGTCCGCATGGATGGGTAGTTTCATTAATTTGCTCATATTCACTGTTCCATCACTGGCAGCGCAGCGATTGCTTGTGCTCTGGCTGTGGGTTTAACCTCTATTAGATTTGGCACTGAGATGTGTTTCAACGTGAATCTGCATGTAAAGAGGGGTCAGATGGCAGAGGGATATCAAGAACTTTGAAAGAGGTCAGCAATCACTTGAGGCCATGTCAGGAAGCGTCTTAAGTCGATATGGATCAGTGCAAGAGGCCGTAGACAGTGTAAATGTCAAAGGCCCACATATGGCCTCACATAGACCAGGACTCAACAGTAAAGATGGCCCAATGTCCCGGGGATAGTGCGAGAGAGTTTTGAGCACGTTGATGGAATTCTTACATTTGTTGATAATGTGTTTTTTTATGCCTTGATGTTTTGAAAACAGAATTACTGAATTGATGTTTTCAAGACTGTTACTTCTGACTGTCAGGTCATTTTTGGAATTATTAATAATATCTCATCTATGTCACCCAGCTGGATAACATTATCTTGGTGACAAATCAGCACAATTTGTGTCACGACCGTCCTCTGCACCAGAGTGACTGCACCAGCCGGACACTAAGGACACTGTAGATGTGACTAAATGAATAAATAGATAAATAAAACACCATTTCATTCCAATCACATTTAAATGCTACTAATTAATGCTGCATATTCCATAAAAATCAGAACTTGGAATTTTCTCATTTCCCAGTTGAAAATAACCTCTGTAACAGAGCACTAGAACATCCGACTTTAAGACAGCCTAGGAACAACTGACTTCTTCATTTGACAATTTTCAAGATGGGAATAGCTAAAGCTATGGTCCATTGGGTATTGTCCAGCTGAGGTCAGATAATTTCAAGTAGCATGACTGGAATGCTACTTGAATGACCTTCAATGTAAACTTGAGTATTGTGACCTTCGACTTTGTGTTGAATGTGGCTTAATAACCTAACTTTATGAAACACAAAGCAGTCTTCCTCAAGTAGGCACACAAGATCTCAGGACCAGGGTTCGTAACAACTTTTTTGGTTATCAAGGACTACAATCAGAGATCTCACTTCTATCTTTATTATCTTTTAAATTATAAACAAGGTAAATACTATAGATAAGTAAAAAATAAAATAAAATCATAATATAACAAAATGGTACAAATGTGCAGCACATCCAAAGTTTAAAATGACAGTGGAAACTTTAAGTATGGGATCATTAACAAAGCCCTAGAACTTTAAATGCATAGAAGAGCAAATAAAAAGAGGGCACAAACTTCTTGTACGATTCTTACTAAATCCATTGACCAGAGCTTTCCCAGTCATAGTAAATACCCTTAACCATTGAAAGAATACTATGACAAAGATATGCTTTGCTCATTCAAACTGATTTTTCCCCAATAAAAGCTGTATCACACACTTGGAAATATATGAGAAATATCATGCTCATAGCCATGTGAAATGGCTCTATATATCATATGAAAAAAATAAACACTAATTTCATAAATATTGTCTTTTCATAATTCAAGAACTTTTTAAGTACCTCTTCATAAATAGTCAGGATATTTTGCCTTACTGATCACATTTGCACACTATAAAATATAATTGTTAAATCAAATTATTTCCAAGGATTAGTACATACAAATGTACAATACAACGTGACATACAAATGAAAATACTTCCCAGAAATCACTAAAAAATTATCGTAATCATTATCTAGCATTCCCAAACAAATGCGTTTGGTTAATGCTGATCACTGATCATCACCAATATCACGTACAAAGTGACCACCTCATGAGAGTAAATTTAGCTTGGAATAATGCAAAGGAACTTTAAGCCACTGATCTGAAAATATAGTATGAACAGTAAAAATGGGAGGATTATTATGTAGAGCCTGGACTTTTTACACACAACTTTTGGGTTAAAGCCCACCTTGTTTATGCTAATTACCATTATACTCTTTTTCTATGATTTAAAACACTTACTCTGCCAACTCCTCCAAGCTCCGGTACACATCATCTTCATTCAGCGCAGTGTCCTCTGATGGAAAGGGCCTGGGGAGGGGGAGAGAGAGAGAGAGAGAGAGAGAGAGAGAGAGAGAGAGAGAGAGAGAGAGAGAGAGAGAGAGAGAGAGAGAGAGAGAGAGAGAGAGAGAGAGAGAGAGAGAGAGAGAGAGAGAGAGAGAGAGAGAGAGAGAGAGAGAGAGAGAGAGAGAGAGAGAGAGAGAGAGAGAGAGAGAGAGAGAGAGAGAGAGAGAGAGAGAGAGAGAGAGAGAGGAGAGCATTAGCCACTGCACAGAGAAGGAAAGAATATCATGATTCACTCCTCAACATCCATAATTCAACAGGTGGGTTTATTCATGAACACCTCCTCCATGATTGACATTTGTAACAATATGACAGATGTTTCAAAGGCACTTATCTGATTTCTGACAGAATATGGTTGGAACAGTGAAAAGGCCATGGCAGGACTGAATGACACAGGCTTTTGCAGTTTGACAGGAACACCTAAATGCAAACACTTCAGCCCCTTTCTCAATAACTGCGTGTCAGACTCCTCAGAGAGCTGACCCGCTGGGGGTTTTAAATCCAGGGCTCACGAACATTCACCAGCCAATTAGAAAGCTGCAAATGGAGAACCGATCAATTATTCGATTAATGGCATGCCACTTCCTCTAGAGATCTCATCAAATCACTTAATCTTGCACATTATGTGGGGCAAAAGGTGCTATGTGGCATGCAAAAAACATGAGGCATGGAAAATAAAGTGAATTTGAGGCAAGCCGTGTCACTTTCGCTTTAGCGTGTATAGGGTACGCCTCAAAGTCACAACATTTAGATTAATAGATTCTCACCTTTGAATTATGCACTCTTTCCATGTAACACAAAACATCATGGAGCTCTTCACATCATGTTTGGAAAGAGTCCTATATTATATACAATTATATAAAATATCACACAAGCAACAGTGTGTTATGGCCATATATCACCACAGATGTGATTAGCAGGCAAGGATGGGATATTTCTCTTACACAACAGTTCAATAAACAAGCAGTTAAGCAACTTACATTTTAGACACAACATAGTCAAATAGTTTGCCTGTTTTTGCTGTCAAGAAAAAAGAAGAAGATCCAAACAAACCCACAGCAGAATCGCTGCAACATGTTGTGTTTCTAATGATTCAATGCGTTCAATGATTCATGCATAATCTTGTTTTGTTTCTGAAAGAATCATCGTTTTTAAACAAATCAATTTGGTTGAGTGAATGACTCAATGACTCACTCATAAGAATGGTTAGCTGTTTTGTTAATAAAAGAATCAGAGTTTTTGAACAAATCGTTTAAATTAATGACTTAATGACTCACTGATACAGAAAGTTATACACTTCCATTCACCAAGGTCTCCTCGTTGACTGTTCGAAGTAGGGATGGGCATTTTTCAAAAAATATTGTATTCGAATAATCGGGTTCGTAAAAGTCGAATATTCGTTTATTTAAATGTCGTTTAATGAGAAATACGTTGTTTTTTTTAGTTTAAGGTTTTTTTTTTTACGTTTTTGTCACAAGCTTACATTATGCAATATACACAACAAGTTTACTATCTTAATGTTTTCTTTTAGTTGAAAACAAACAAAATGTGTAAACCAAAAATATAAAGAACAAAAGCATTTAAAGTCCCTGTGAACCAGATGTTGCAAACGACTTTTCCCCAGTGTTGTGACGTATTTCCAAGTGAAACGGAACATTGAACAGAGGGCAGGGTTTTACTTTAGCGCTCCTCCTCTCCATCTCTGCTCATAGCAGACTAACCCCTAATTTCCACCAACTGCGGAACGGTGGCGGAGTCAATAGGTTTCCATTAAAGTCAATGTGTGTATTTTCACTGACTGCGGAACGGCTGCGTTCCGACTCCGGCAATCTGCAGCCCTCCGGAGCAGATACGCAGAGCTTCTATTTTCGCCGGATGCTGGAGAGCTCCGCAGCAATTCAGCACTTATATCGCGTGATCATACGTGAATTCGCGAGATCTGTTACTTGTGACTTCAGCTGTCAGTCATGGCTGCAGCCGTTCCGCAACAAATCCGGACCTGGTGGGTATTGAAGGACGGCGGAGCACGGAGTCGACACGCAGCGGAGCCGATCCGCAGTTGGTGGAAATCCGGGGTAACGGTTTGAGGGGAGTGGTTAAGCGTTTTCAACCCAAACCGTCAAACTGACGTCATCAGAAAAGGAACGCCATTCCAGACCGGAAGTAACTTTTCAGATTTTGATTAAAGATTACCATGGCAAACAATTTGTTTCTGTGTATTAACTTGAACGGATTAATTGTTCACCACAAGATTACTAATATGCACAGCAAAATCGTACAGAACGTACATGCACTAGAGTCAGCATTATCGTGTTTATATTGTTTCACGTTCATGTTGAGAAAAACAATAATATCCATATGCTCGAGTGAGAAAACGCCCTGCGCTGACAGACGTTACAGAGACACAGCGTGCAAAGTGAAGTTACGATTACTAACAGCACTTTGCGGTTTCTGTTCTTAAACCTGTCTCCCTCAACGAAACTTAAAGGAGGCATATGTCTCAAAATCATTTTGCTATCAGAAGATATCATACGACAACATTATGTGATCAAATACAATCCACTTGTTAAAGATGCTCCACAGCGCCACCCAGTGCATTTAATTATAACTGCGAAATAAATATAAAGAAGAAAAGAAAAAAAATCTAAATTCGAATAGTATTTTATTTTTCGAATAATAATTACAGATTGAATATTTGAAAATTCGAATATTCGTGTACATCCCTAGTTCCAAGATGGCAGTGCTGTTCGCATTTAGTTATGCACAGGCATAGAGCATTGACATTTTCTTCAGAAAATTTAACAATAAAGTTCAATCTCATGATGACAGAAGGCCACCTCTTCAATCATAACTACGCTGTATTACTCTCTCTAAGGAGATGTCAAAGAATAGTGATGGAGAGAGAAAAGGAGAGAGAGAGAGGAAGAGAAATATAGAGCTATAGGGTAGGAAAGACTCCGACCTTGAGTCATATTACTAGAGGGATTTAACGATCTAATTTTGTGGGCTTTTTTTTCTTGGGGTCAGATGCACAAAGATCCCCTCTTCTTAACCGATACTGACATCGGACATCCTCACCCACACAATAGCAGGCTAACAAACACACATACACTCTGACAATGTGACCAACTCCTCACCTTACACCTCCCAACATCATGACACTTGAGGATGCTATCCTCTCTGATAGACAGAGTGAGAGAGAGGGAGAGAAATATAGAGCTATAGGGTATGAAAGACTCTGACCTTGAGTCATATTACTAGAGGGATTTAAGCATGATCTAAGCAAACTGTCACTTGTTTTTTTTTGGTAAAATGGTAAATGGACTGCATTTATATAGCGCTTTCACAGACCTATGGCCACCAAAGCGCTTTACATAGCCTCACATTCACCCATTCACACACCGACGGCGGTGTCAGCCATACAAGGCGCCATCCAGCTCGTCGGGAGCAGCTGGGGTTAGGTGTCTTGCTCATGGACACCTCGACACTTGGTCAGGTGGAACAGGGGATTGAACCACCAACCTTTCAGTTTGTAGACAACCTACATGAACCACTGAGCCACTGCCGCCCCAGTGAAGGAGGCAAATCAGTGAAGGAGGCTCCAGTGAAGGAGGCTTTTTTTTTTCTTGGGGTCAGATGCACAAAGAGGCCCCCTTTTTAACCGATACTGACATCGGACATCCTCACCCACACAATAGCAAGCTAACAAACACATATACACTTTGACAATGTGACCAACTCCTCACCTCACACCTCCCAACAACACACCTCTGATAGAGGATTAACAAAAACTAGTTTGGGACTGCTATTTAATAGCTTAACCTCGCAGTGCCTACTGTTTTATCAGTATTTGACATATTCTTACAATTTTTTTTGTATGTTAAGTAAAGGGGGACAGAACTTGTGTGTCAACAATTTTTGTGTAAACAAATGTATTATAATTAGGGCTGGGTACCGAGTTCGATACTTT
The DNA here is from genome assembly GCF_949319135.1 of Squalius cephalus. Taxonomy (NCBI): domain Eukaryota; kingdom Metazoa; phylum Chordata; class Actinopteri; order Cypriniformes; family Leuciscidae; genus Squalius; species Squalius cephalus. The sequence goes on along the minus strand of NC_137138.1, from coordinate 13,637,067 downwards.
TTAGGTACCGACCGAATTGCCTCGGTAGTATCGAGTATCAAAAAATGACTTGTTTTTCGGTACCAGATTTCGATACCTAAGGGGTTAACTCGTCAACGTCAGTGCTCAAACAAATACATATGAAATGCACAACGACACGCCTAAAGTCGCTCACGCACATACACGCAAACTCTACACACACGAGACGCGCGGAACTCTCCGCGCACATACTCATATGAGACGTGCGCGCCCACACAAACTGTCCACGCACATTCTCATATGAGACGCGAGCACACACACACAAACTCGCGCACATACTCAATGAGACGCGAGCACACACACTCACAATACTCTAAAGATGTGGAAAAGTCGATCAAAAGTGTGGCTGCATTTCTCCAGGCTCGATGCCAACAGCTCGCGATGCAGTATTTGCGGTAAAATAATTGCTGCAAAGACCGGTACCACGACAGATATGATGAAGCCCTTGACAGTGCACGGAGTAAACATAAGAGCAGAAAGTGGCTCCGTCTTTGACTGGTAAATGAAGAGATACCTTGTTGATCACTCTGACCGTGTTTATATTGCAATAATGACCTACTGCCGTTCAAAAATGTGTTGGTTGGTCAGAATTTTTTTTTCAGTAAGCATTAAAGTGATCAAAAATGACCTTAAAACGTGTAATGTTACAAAATATTTCTGTTTCAAATAAATGCTGTTCTTTTGAAATTTGTATTCATCAAAGAATCATGAAAAAATGTATCATAGTTTCCAAAAACTGTTTTCATATTTCTGAAGGATCCTGTGACACTGAAGTAATGATTTTGAAAATTCAGCTTTGACATCACAGGAGTAAATTACATTTTGAAATATATTCAAATAAGATTTTAAATTGTAATACTATTCCACAATATTACAAGTTTTGCTGTATTTTTGATCAAACAAATTCAGCTTTGGTGAGCATGAGCTCTTTATAAAAAAATATGTTGTTCCTTATGTATATGTATAAGGAATATTTTGTTCCTTTGTGCTTTTTTTGTTCCTTTGTGCACTGGCTAAGGAGCATGAGTCAAACTGAAAAAATAAAAACCAAAGTTTTTCTGAGGTAATGTGTTATGTAATCTTGTTAAAATGGATTTCATAAAATTGGTATCGAAAAAAGTATCGTTCAGGAACCGGTATCGAAATCAAGGTATCGGTATCGGTATTGGTATCGAAATTTTTTGAACGATACCCAGCCCTAATTATAATAGGCCTATATAATTCCTAAAAAGGTGGGTCGTGGCTTGATGACCATGGGGAAATGTGGGTCCCAAGGCCAAACGATTCAAAACATCATTCAATGTTGTGATAATCGTAATTAATATTCACAATTACAATTTCAAGGGAATAATCGACAATTATAATTTGTCATAATCGTGCAGTCCTACTTTATTCAAATAAAATGTGAATGCATTTGACATTAATTGTTGTTTACTTGTTTGTTTATATCCATAATAAATTGAAACCTGATTCCCTTACAAGAATTTTTGGCTAAACGGTCACTGAATCGATTTCAAGTCACTGAATCGATTTCAAGTCACTGAATCGTTTCGGATCATATCGTTCTAAATGAACCAATATCGTCCTTGAATCATATCGACAACCACGAATCGCGATACGAATCGAATCGAATCGTTAAAACGAATCGTTACACCCCTAAAAAAATTATATATATATATATATATATATATATATATATATATATATATATATATATATATATATATATGTGTGTGTGTGTAAACTGTTAACTGTCTCTTCTCTTTCTCTGTAGTTTCTCAAATGAGAATAATCGTGATTAATTATCGCGATTAAAATTGAGCAAAATAATCGTGATTATCAGTTTAACCATTATCGTGCTGCCCTAACCTAACGACTCTAAAACAATTGCAATCAAAGGTAAAAAGATTTTAAAAATGTCACCATGACAAGCTCAATTGTAGATGGCAGCCAAAACATTAATTTTCTCCTCATTATAATGCATCACATTCATTGTTGGCAAGAAAACAACCTCCAAATTAAAGCATTACGTATTTGAGGTGAAAGTATAAATGTTTCGCTCAGATGTATTTGATTAAAACAAGGCTTTGTGGCGAGAGACTATAACCATTCTGAACTCATAACACAAAGATGCTGTATCGCATGATGAAATAATTGCAGATAGCAAAATAATTAGCCTGCTTACAAGGCTTCATCAAATGAATCGCTAATTAAACATCTTGGTTCAAAAGGCCTTCCTCCTCATCTGCTTCAGACGTGTTTATAATAAAAGAAGGTTAAACCTGCTCACAAATGTCATGCTAATTAATCACGTGAATTAAACACTGCTTCCTGCATCTCCTGTCAAAGCAAAGGTAAAGGTTTACAGATTCTCTAGTTACTGTTTCTATGGGTTTGAAAAGATACCACTGTTTGCTCATCTAAACTGTCTACAAATTACATCTAACTTAAATAACATTCTGCATGGATCTAGCTGGAAAAATTTTTCTAATGGATAATTTCATATTCATCTATAACACACCTTTCTAGTTCTGCTGTTCTAGAATCAGATTCTAACCGTTAAATACTGTATTTGTGACCAATCGCAAAGCAAACCGATAAAAAATATATTTCATTTCATAAAAGGAAACAAATGCAGTAATGTGTGTGTGTGTGTGTCCAACTTTTGACTGGTGCAGGTGCTATGCTAAATAGAGATCATTGCACAATGCCCTACTGTGGTGTGATTAATTTGTCGACATCAAATATTCACATAGGACCAATTAGGAGTCTTTGTTTTAGCTAAAATCATTCACTTTTTAATAAACCATCAGGCAACGTCTACTGTATATTCACCCACACAAAAATGTAGGAGCTGTGACAAACCTGATCATTTGAAATCAGAATAATATGAAAGCTGCTCCCATCCCTCAGTGATTACAGCCTAAAACACATCAGGCCAATACTCGCTTTAATTGGATTTTGCAGACACATCAAACTCTATTCAATTCCATTTATGTCCAAGAAAACAGTATCCCTGGGTTTTTATCTCACAGAAACAGATATGTGCTCTGCTCTCTATTCTGTGAGCGACGGCTCAGAAAAGCTTGAAGGATATTAAAACATCTGAAGCGTTCAGTAGTTTGCTCCATGAAGTGAAGGGGGAAAAAGTGAAACTTATACATTTTCTATTAGGTTACACAAGATTAGAAAACACACCATAGTATGATTACAAAATGCAGAAAGTGTCTATACAACTATACATCACATTAACACAGAAGAAGCATCATTCCAGCCATTTAGGAAGCTTTTATGATTTCTGGTGGGAATCTCTAGTTGATATGATATGACAACATGTTGTTTTGATACAATTTTGCACTTGTTTTTTGTATTAAATTATACAATAAATAGCCTAATTTTTGTATTTTTGCACCAAATTTCCTTATTTTGCATAGTTTTATTGTATAAACCTATGCATGCTGTTAATGCTTTAACAATACAAATGCACAACTCTGTCATTCTAATAAAATACACACACAAAAAAAATTCAGTGATTCTTTCTGCAGGTTACCTTGTTACACCAATAGCTGGCGACAAATGACTGCCTTTATGAAAGACTCACTGACTGAATCATTAAAACGATCCGTTCAAAACCAGTGATTCATTCAGTAAGGACACAGGTCCTTCATTCAACTGATTTGCTCAAGCACGCTAATTCATAAGAACAAAAAAAGGACACAAATACACAAAGTAACTGGATATATTTTGTCTAAAATGTAAGTTACTTAAGGCCCTTGCACAGTGAGTCCGAAAATCGCGTCCGAAATTTTCGCACGTTAAAAAATAAATACGACCTCACGTTATGTCAATCACACTTGCACACTGCCTCCGAAACATTCGTCCGTCAAAAAAAAAATTCGGATCGGGTTCGATTTTCTGCGTTTTTTTCGCATCCGTAACAAGCATTTGAATGGTGTTTTGACAATTTAGAGCCACAGAATGACGGATACAAAAAAACGCATGCGAAAATTTCGGATTAAGTGTGCAAGGACCTTAAATATTAACATCTTGTTTATTAAACTATTGTATAAAAGTAATAATCACACTTTCAGTCTTTCTGTATTACAATGTATAAAGGCGGAGCAAGTTACATCTTGACGAGATTATGAAGACAAACTTTCTTTAAATAATGTGCCTTGTAAAATAAAATAAAAAAGAAATGTATTTAGAAAATAATACAATAAAAATTTACTTCATAATTAAAATAAAACTACGTTTTAATCTGATAACGTTTTATAATGTAAAATGTAATTCTATATTCAAGACTAAAAACCCTCCTGATGTCTTATTTCTTTCCTCTCAATAGTAATGTCTCTGATTTCTCATCATCAGAGTAAAACTGCAAGCAAAAGGTACGATTATATTCCAGTGAGTCCAGTAATCCCTCAGTATCCAAAGCAGCCCAGAGCACCTGATCCTGTCCGGCTCATACTGGAATATCACAGGAAGGTTGATCAGAGGAGAACATCTATCTGATAACTCCACCAGCAGCTCGAACTCTGGTTTTCTCTCAGGACTTAGTGAGATACAGACTGAGTGAGATACAGCACTTTCACATTGCATAGAAGCGCAGTGTCCATCACCACAGAAATCAATAAAGTGGATGCGGGGGATTATCTGATGCGTACAAGATTCAATCTGCTCTGCAATCTCTGTCTTCTATCAAACGCCAGGAGCAAAACCATTCATGTAATGCACATTATGCTTTGTCATTCTTTTGTTATGCTTGTCCCTGTATAAGACATGACAACACCATCTTGCATGTGATGTGTGTGCACATCCATAATGCATAGCAATGTGTAAATGGATGATGAAGGTAAATTGTGCATGTCTAAAGCATACAGTGGCTCTGTGCATGAATGACTGGATGTAGCTAGCGCATATTTAGTGTACAGTATGGCATTATGCATAAAAGGCCGTTGTTCACATGTCAGTCGGTGACATCCTATACATGTAAGAGATAAAAGCACATGTAATCTATGGGAAGTAAAAGTGTGTGTTAGAGAGAGAGAGAGAGAGAGAGAGAGAGAGAGAGAGATCTTGCCCGTGTCTCAAGGGGGGGGGGGGGGGGGGGGTTACCATTCAGGTTGATGTTAAATCCATGGGTGACAGTCTTTGACACCTATTGACAACATAATTTATGGAAAAAAACATGACTATATTTGTGTTGACAAAATATTTTTTGCCTTTCTAAATTCAAGTATCAGAGAGATTTTAAATGTATATCTGGTCTAAAACAGAGTACGTTGACTGCAGGCAGAATGCAAACATAAGTGCACTATCAGAATTGTTTTACCTTTAGGGGTACAACAGCTTGTCTCTGGGCAGTACCCCAAAAAGGATAACTTTGTACCTTATCTACCCCAAAAAGATGCATTTTAGTACCCTAGAGTAGTAATATGTAGCCTCACGGTACTACAATGAACTTTTATGGGTAAATAGGGTACAAAGTTGACCCTTTAAGGGTACTGCCTCCATGAAAAGTTGTACATTTTTTCTTTTTGAGAGTGCATTCACTATCAAGCATTATTTCTCGTCAACTGAATCAAGTCTCTTGTGTGCTATTTGCATGACGCAGACTTCCGGCCTATTATATGTAGAATGTTCCAAATCAGTTACTTATGATGTGAGTATACCTACTCACTAGTAGGTTTTGGATAAAAATTTGTTTTTTCGAGTTAGTTCCTTGTACTGAACAATGCAACACACAAATACAGTAAAAGGAGGGTGATTTGTCTCATATACTGTGATCTGCACATAACAGACCATTTAGTGATAAATACAATCTGAGTGAATTTTAGAGAGCAGTGGTTCAGATACATGCCATGCTGAGAAGAGGGAAACCAGAGATCACGTCAACAGGTGCTGCACTAATGACTGACACTTTGCCCTTCCTTGTTCCTGCTACTCAGTAAAAGGCCTTTTTATTGAAGCAGGACCGCCATATGTAAAAGCGGTGGTTTATATCTAAAGATGTGACTGTGAGTGATTTAAAATAGTCTAGATGTATAATAGCCAGTTGGAACTTGTGTAGGCAGGAAAGCTCAAAGGAAGAGGATGTGGTCACAGCTGAAAAAACAGCCATATAAAGAAGATTTTCATTGTGAGTAATGTCACAGTGTCCCTCCATGAAGCGGCACTCTGTATCTTGTGATGGCTTAAATTAATTAACAGGCATTCAGAATAACCATTAACCAAAGTCAAAGAGCAAAAAGATGCTATGGAGGTGTCTCTCTCTAGGGTCTTTCTTTAAAGGGGTCCTATTTTGCTTTTTCACTTTTTCAACTTTAGTTAGTGTGTAATGTTGCTGTTTGAGCAAAAGATCTGCAAAGTTACAAAGCTCAAGTCCACTCCAAAGGGAGATATTTTATTTAACAGAATCCGCTTTCCAAGAACTACAACAAACGGCTCGTTTGGACAACAAAGCACTTTTTCTGGATCTTGTTTAAATAATCCCCGTCTAGATCCCTGCTGCACTAGAGAAGACGAGGAGTGTTGTCGCTGTTTTTTCCACCCCGGAAAAAGTTTGTCCTAAGGCTGACGAACTTAGAGAGGTAAAACATTTTTTAACACTGTTACTGAACATCATAACCTAAACGTTTGTCTGTGCACTGCATATTTTACGGAGAACAGCAGACAGAAGAGAGTACAATGCAGGCTATAAGCATAAAAGCTTCTCCTGAAAGACGCAGCCGTTCCCACTTTGTCGGAACAATCTGTTGCTTTTGGATCACAAATTGTAAGTACGTCTTGTTATTTGTATTTTCTATTAAGAGTTCCAATTATAAGTTTTATGTAGTTGCTAAGCTATTATGTAAATGAAGCTAGCCTACTAACTAACATTACAGTATTGATGTAGTTTACTTAAGATTTTGTAAGCTCTTGCTTTTGTAAGACTGTTTACCGCCCTTTAGGAAAAATATCCATGATTTTGTGAACGATTACTGTTTGTATTATCATAGTTTTCCAACAAAAATGATTAAATGCTGGATAACATCAAATCTATAAGAAAAATACGAAAAACATACCACTCTGAAACGTCCTGTGAAATCCGTGCTTAAAATCCGTTCAGCACGATCCTCTTGTTCGTTAACATTGTCAGGGTCTGAATCGGGCTCGAATTGGTTTAAATTTGACACCATCCTTATTTATTTACACTAGAGAAGAACTTGTGGTTATGGAGGGGTGGGACATTTCCCAAACACGTGCTAAGCGTTGCCAATCACAAAACACTAGGCCAGCTAACCAATCACAGCACATTTCATATTTCGGAAGGAGGGGCTTCATCAAAGATGATGCATTTCAACCAGATTGGGGAGAAGCAGTAATAATGTAAAATATGTGAAAAATAATGCATTTTTTTATAAATAAAAATAAATTCAATAAAGCATGAAAACATATTCTAGTACACCCCAAAAACAAAATCAAGACTTTGTAAAAGGGAATAATAGGAGCCCTTTAATAAAACAATGCAACCAAACTGTGCTAAGAGAAATCCAGTCTTTTGAATATTGAATATTGAGCATTTTGCATGCGAGAATGTGGCTGAATTTCAAGCCCTGTCGGGAAAAACATCTGCAGGCAGCTTTAAACCAAATCCAAAAGGGTGTTCGAGGAATGTTCCAAACAACACCGAGACATTTCTTGCTTTTTGAGATGCTTGAAAGGGAAGTAAAACAGACAGCAAATTTTATTCAGCCTTAATTCTACGGCACAAAACTGTAAAAACAGACTAAAATAAAGGTCTTTTTAAAGAAATGTGGGTTACCATCGGCCTAACAACTAAAGCACATGCTGTTTCCGCCCTCAAAGCTGTGACACACGTCGTGGTATCGATGAAAACAAAGCTGCCTTTCATTGCTTGCTGTATACAGCCAGGAAATTATGCGACTATAACTCCCAAAATCCAGCGCACTTAAAACGTCAAGTGTAAAAGACTTGCTCAGGGTGCATATTTGGCTTGCATTAGTCACAGTAGATTCATCTGCCGCCACAATCCATCTTAAAATCTTTCCTCTAATTACTTCAGACAACTTTTACAATGGAGAATCATAAAATTTTTCCAATACAAAAGATTCAGTCCTGACTTTTGACAAATCAATGGGCAGTATTTTGGCCATCCCTGTGCGGCAGCGTGCCTGGTGAAGACCGGAAGTGATTTAGGCACCCCTCAGTCTGTTACGCTTTACTGACTAATGGTAGACCTTGATCGCCTCCGCCCCGCTCTGGCAAAACGCCTAATGGCTCGCTCCATCAGCTCATTACCCCGTCGGATAAAAGGCTTTATTTGCGAAGCAGGGCAAACAGACTGGCCAAGTAATGAGACAGGAAGTGATCCCAGTCGCCTATAAAGCAGGGAGGCAGGTTCCACCCCGCTAAAACACCTGAGGGGAGCGACAACCACACACTTCATGGGTTTTGGCCCACAGGTTTCGCACATATGCGGTGGTCTGTGCCAACTGCTTCTACCTGCAGGCCCACTGAATGGAGCCACATAAAAGGTGCAGTCCAAGAGAGTGCTGTGAAATATCCCTCAAGACTCAAGACACACCAGTACTGAAAGGAAATACAATCAGCATGTGGAGGAAATGAATTACCTGATGCCTTTGATCTGTGCAATGCTGTTGTGGGAGATTTTGGACAGCGCAGAGATCACCTGTGGAACAAGAGAAGGTTTGGGTTAGCCAAAGAAACTTCACTTAATGCAAATTACAGCAAAATCATAACTAGATTTCAACATCTTCTGAAAGGTGCAAAACACGGCACCACAATTGTTATCTTTTTGCTAGAATGATCTAGGGGGTTGTTTTTTTTTGTTTTTTTTTAAAAAAGCAAAATTATATGACTCACAAACAACCTATTTCACCATAGCTGTTCCATATTTTAAAATAAAGAACTACATAGACAGCAAGTAATTTTAACAAAAAAAATTATGATTTAGAATTTTTTTTGTGGTGGGAGAACCATAACGAAAAGGAAAAAAAAAAAGTTTGAAAAAAATAATTTATTTTTAAAAATCAAAGCATTGTACCATTAATTTTGTAGCATAAATTCTGCAAGACAAGTTAGTAAAAGTTTAATACTTAAAGGGCCAGGTATACTTCATTTTCCGCGTTCCGCTCCGTCTTATGCACAGTTGAGTGCGCAATTCTTTCAAAGTATACTCCTTTGGCTACGAGTTCGGTGCATGTGCACTATCTAGTGGACTTTGTTTTCAAGCACTCAAGTTACTCACACATGTGCTGTTGTACGCGCACCATCCATGTGGACACAAAAATTGGGCTGCAAAATTATGTCACATGGACAGTGCACGGACTGTCACGAAAAGCGGACGGCCGAAGTATATTTTGGGCTTAATTGTTGTAAACAAATAGTGATTCCAGTAATAAACGTTTGCTACAGAACAAAGTGTCTCGTTTTTTGGGGGGTGGGGTGGGCTTGTTTTATGATGGGCTTTGGTGGCGCAGCTTGTGTGCACACACACGGATCACACTACCCCACTAAGGACGACATTAAAGGACATGTGGCATGAAACGCCCTGATGAAATCATAGACGTGAAGCGCTTTTCACAGATCTGTGAAGGCCCCTCCTCTCCCCAGCTGCATTAGTGCCGTGTAACAGGGTTAAATGTGTGCGGTATTTACACACTGATTTAATACCAGTCATGAGTCCCATGTGAGTAGGCTTATTGGTGGGCCTTCTAGAGGCTTCCAGATGGTGTGCTAGAGGGTCTCGGGTGTGTAATGCAGAAGCCACACACCAACAAACAGGAAAGCACATGTGCATATGCAAAAGTGAAGATGGTGCTGTGTCGCCTCATTACATGCTTATGGGCGTATTTTCCGCTAGCCTTGCCTGCTGCCATGGTGACACTAGCTGTTCCTCAGTCAGAGCAAAACACTGCGTGCAGATGCTTGTGGAGCTTCTACGTAGGTTCTTAAAACAGGTAATGAGCGAAATATGAAAAAATGACAGCATGAAAACTACCAATGACTAAATTAATAAATACTTATATATATATATATATATATATATATAGTATATCTGCTCAGTATTGTTTTGTTTTTGTCCACAACCAGTCATAAATTACAAAACAAAATACTTAATTCGAACATCACTGTGTAACAGACAATCAGACAACTAGCACCCATGAAGATGACTCCACAGATGACGATGAGCTTTAATAAAAGATGTACAAGCTCTTTATGCACAAACAGACAGTCTGTAGTAGCACTTTTGTCACATAATGCTTTTATACGAGCCAAAATGTACAAGCTAAACTTCCTTAAAACACAAACCCACATAATCTGTGGCTGCAAAACTCAGCACATTCCTGCAGAATTGAAATGGCTCATGAATGTTCATTAAAAATTATGGCTAATTTTATCTTTTTTTTTAGCTACTGACAAAATGAATAGTACTGATATATTTTTAAATCCAATTGACAGAATTTCCTTCCTAAATCAGAGCAGAAAATGCATCTGGGCCTGTGTATATCTGCACAAATACTGTATATAATCAAGGTATGTCTCTTACTGCTGATAATCTGTATTAATGACTTCATGACAGACTATAATGCACTGCATTTTTCATTCTACCACCCATATTCCACCAATTTTCTGGCTTGCAACAGGCAGAATCAGTCCAGGCAGGCGGACAGATGATTGAGGGATCAATACAGCTAAATTAGTCTATGTGTTAGGCGTATTGCTCTTGTGTTCATCTGCTAATGTGTCTAAATATTCATGGAGCTTCAACAACAACACCTGCGGGGACGATATGTGACTCATCCATCAAAGCTGTGGCTTTTTCTTCTCTGTATGTTGTTTCTAGTGTGGCGCTTCATCCTTGTACTCAGTCACTTTCATTGCTCTCGTCTCTCATTCTTCATCTCTCCCTCAGGTCAGGTCAACAGCTCTCGCTATGTTGTCTCAAAATATTGATTTTTCCCTCATCTCAGTGCTTCGGTGTGTATGACGAGCATCAGATCAGAGTCAAGACGCAACACCCATCACCTCGCGAATACAGCACATACTGTCCATCACCTCACAATAGCAGCGACAGAAAGAGAGAATTGTAGATTGTTCGCTAATGTTATACAATTGCTTATCTGAGGTGAAGATACAGTAGCATTGTGCCTACATCAGCTGTAATGTGTGCAGGGTTTCCAAACATGGCAAATCCACCTGTCCACCAGAACATGACTCTTGAAAGGAGAGAAAACAAAAGAAAAGAAAGGAGATAAGATAAGACAAAACTAGAAGAGATGTAGAAACAGACAAGAGGAGAAGATAAAATAATAGACAAGAAGAGGCAAGATGGGATGAGACAAGATGAAAAGTAGCAGGAAAAAATAAATCAAGAATAGAATATGATGCAAGAATTAGTAAAAGATATGAAAGGTAGAAGACAGAAAGAGGAGAGGAGAGAAGATGAAGATCACAACACCATGCCTGCACACATCACAAACAGAACAGATGATTACAGTGACATAATGGAAAAAGCCAGTGCTATATATCAAGCTGCTCTGAATCAACCTTATGCATAAGTGATTTTAAATAAACCTGATGAGGGAAATCAGCCATATAAACAAATGTTCAAATGTGATATTCTACACTAATATGCTCTGAATGAGAGTTTAAGCAAGAGTCTGAGTTTCAGCAGGGAACTGAGAGTGGTAGGAGATGTGTGAACAGATGGCAGTGAGTCCTGGCACTCGTCTGAAATGGACCTGAGAGCCCAGCATCACAGGACACCAACCAGCACAAACTCCTACAACTCAAAATAAACTTGGACACACACACCAGATTCACATTCAATAGTCTCCTGATTCTCTCTGTTAAGCTAGGGTCTCACTCACAAATCTCACAATATGATACACATCGAGATGTCACAATTCAATACATCATGGTATCTAACTTGATTGAAGTAACACTACATGTGTAAGCAGTATAAATGCACAAACAAACAAATACATTTAACATATTAAAAGCAAAAAAAGTATTAGAAAAAATGCAATTGAAAAAATGCAATTGAAAAAATGCAATATACAAGGTTGGCTACAATTGACTGAATTTTTGATTAAAAAACAACAACATTTGATATGGCATATGCTTAAATGCTTAAATTAGTTTTAAAGACAAATATAACTAAATACCTATATTTTAAAATAATCTATATATATATTTTTAAATGTTTAATATTTGATCAAACAATTATTCACATAATATAACATAACATAATATAATATGATACAATATAATATATAATAAACCGCAAGACAACAAGCTTAGACTTTATAGTGAATTTAAATATATTACTAAATGCCTTATGCTGGCAGGTTTTAAACATATTTCAATAATTTAATATATTTATATGTTTGAATAATTCGATTTTATCTTTGTTATGTTGGTTAAGTCTGTTTCTGACTTCTTAGCAAACTACACTGGCAAACAAATCACCTCTAAACAAAGGACAAACAAACACAATCACCAACACACCCTTCTGTTTCACATCAACCGAAGAGTGATCAGTCCATGTCCATGTGCTGCAGTATGGGATATCAGCTGACGTGGTGACATGACGAACATGCTGGCAATAGAGATTGAGTCGGAGCCGAATCCTCTCAGTGAACTCCAGCTGCTGCGTGTTTAGCAGGGATTTTCCACAGTCAGCCCTTCAGAACAAGGGAGGGGGACTCGGGCCGTGACCCAAATGTCTATGGCGTTGCCCCAAAGACCCAGTCCTGCTTCTGAGCATGAAAGGATGACATATGCTTCCGTCTGAAGACGGGAGAGAATGTAAAAGACTTCTGCTCAAGGAAAATGGATATCAGTGGTCATTTTCACACAAAATATGACTACCTTCTGTGCCAGCAAACAGATCAGCTAATATCTAATAATATCACATAAACTAGTGGGTAGAGTATTTCTTTTCATGCCATGGCACCATGTCTGCCAGAAGAGGGCATTTCTGTCCATTACGACACCTGGTACTGAGAAATTCTAGTATCAGTTTATGCTTATTTAGACGACCTGCTTCTAATTGAACTAGAGGAAATAACATAAATGAATACATAGAAGAATGTCTAAAATAGGAACTCTAGATTTATTTATTTACAGTATTTATATGTGCATTCATAGTAGGGCAGCACAATTATTGATATTTTAATCGCAATAACGATATCTGCTTTTCTCGATTAATTACAAATAGGGCTGTCAAAATGTAAAAAAAACAAAAACAAAAAAAAAACCAGTACAGTGCAGTACTGGCACGCTGTCTGTGAATTTCCTGACTGTGAGACACACACACACAAATCGTGTGCACAGAAAGTCGCTTCAGACAGCGCGCCAGTACCACACTGAACAAAAGAGAGACAAAAGTTCTCTTTCACGTTTGAATGGACAAAAACATAAAATTATGCTAAATGCACATGTTGTCGAGTATACTCATAAGTACAGTATTAAATGAGTTAAATGAAGAGTTAAATGAAAACTTAAATGAATGTAAAGAGTTGTGAGAAAATGGAAAAAATAAACCCGACTGAATAGGGCACTTTCACTTTTACGATTAAAGGGGCAGGGGCTCAAAACCTGTACAGCCAGCAGCCATATCACCCTGTAGCCCAAGACTGGTTGCCCACTGAAGCTAAGCAGGGCTGAGCCTGGTCAGTACCTGGATGGGAGACCTCCTGAGGAAAACAAACATGTTGTGTAAACACATAGTGACGGGGACACTATACTGTCAAAGAGCACCGTCCTTCGGATGAGACGTTAAACCGAGGTTGTTGGTTGTTGGTTAAATAAAGTCTATGTGCCACCTACAGGCCTATTAGGTGAAGTGTAGGCTGTTAGTAAAGAACACAAGAAATGTGGATTGGTCTATTACATTACCCCTTTTAAAAATGATATAATAAAAGTATATATAATATTATATAATAAGTGCATATATAAAAACATTTAAATAAAAGGACCTTTGATTCCTTCATTGATATTTATTTATTCATTTAAATAATTAAGTAAATAAAGTTAATAAAGTCAGACAATCATATTTTTTTAAGCACACATTGTGTGTGTGGAATAATATGGGTGTATAACAAGATGAAAATGGCCCCTCAAATTATGTGGAAGGGAAAATTCCCATTTGAAAATCATTACACGGCTCTTATCAGATGGAGGGCTCTTGTGGTCTTGGCTTGGCTCCCTGTGTTTACAAATTCACCAAGCAATGGTGCTAGCAAAGCAAAAGGCTATTTAGTTAGACCGCAGACACTTGTGAACGCATGCCTGTCTCGTACCTGCATTTCCACTGGGAAAGCACTGTCAAATTACTACAAAGTGAATGGTGATGTTTCGGTATAAGCCTTGGTAAAAAGGTTTAATGGCTATAATAACTGTGATTACAGATGTAACATGCTGTAATGCATTCTGCTTTAAGGGGACAAAAACAAGCATAGAAAGTGCAACATATAAAACAGTGCACGGTTTATGCTAGCTGAGCCTTTAAAACTTTTTTAAAACAGTTTTTTTATGATCTTAATGAGAAGACTGAGACTTTTTATGCTCTTTGAGTCCTATCGAATAATTACAGTCCAAAAACACAGACAAAAGACCTATGGTTTGTTTCGTAAGCTAACAAAGGAAATGAGAGGAGTGTTCTGCCAAGCATACCCTACCATCTCTCGCTCTCAGCGCCAGACGCCACAGTGAAAACCACATGTGATGCTTGTTTATAAATTGTTGGAGCTGTTTAAGCTGAATGGTCCAAGGTGATATGTGCCCAAACCCACTGAGTTTAATGCACAGATATTCGTACAGCTTGTCCTGTATTCTGAAAATACAGCACAAAATAGAACTTCAAACTACATTTGCATTTTTCGGAAGAAGTACAATGCTTGCAGGAGTAAAAGATTCATTTAAGCCTTAGTGTGCATCTTGTTTTCTGTCGACATCTAAAAATATGGTGGCATCATCTTTGCAGAGTAAAGGTGGTTATAACAGTTTCAAACTATGAAAATAAATCTTTAAAAAAGGAAAGAACTCAAACCATTTCAATATTTATTCTGTGATAATTATTCATATCCGTCTGTCCCATATACATACTTATAAGTGTCTCTGCATATTAAGCTGATACAGACTATTTTAGGATAGGATTCAGTACTAAACTAAGATAAGAGGATTTTCATTATTAAAAAATTACACTCTACAGCATTCCTGTTGCTCAATCACTAATGCATGGTGCTAGCAATGCCAAAGTCATGGGTTTCATTCTCAGGGAATGGAAGAAAAATGTGTCCCTTGAATGCAATGTGGATAAAAGCATCTGCCAAACGCATTAATTTAAAAGTTATTTGTAAAAAAAAAAAAAAAAAAAAAAATTCAACTCATTTTGGCCGATAGCCGGTGCCGATACCAATTTACTTATATTTTTTCCCTGGGTTTGGAAATAACACCAAGTCTCTCCTGTGCAGGAATTACAAATGATTTTTTTCTTTTTCATTTCAGTTTGTATTGAGCAAAAACTGTATTATCTCATTTTGGTTTTAGAGTTCTGAGGTCTCTTTACAAATTACTTTTAATAAGAGAACAATGAACGCTTTGGAAAAAAAACATTTTATCTGTGGATTAAAAAAATTCCTTTAGAGCTCCTTGGATTCAAGTTACTTTCATCATCATTTATCATGTAGATTATAGCTTCTGACCATTAAATCAAATCAGACATGTGATTTTATGACATCAATTACTGCTTTATATATTCATAAACAGAAGTAACGTAATGTTATTTGTGTATTTTACTTTTCATTTTATTAGTCTAACAACAGCAGCCCCATAAATAAATAAACCTCTTAATGGGCAGGCACTAGGACCTGGGGGAGGTTGCTGCTGCACGTGCTAGAGAGCGACACCGG
Source organism: Squalius cephalus (assembly GCF_949319135.1). NCBI lineage: Eukaryota > Metazoa > Chordata > Actinopteri > Cypriniformes > Leuciscidae > Squalius > Squalius cephalus. The sequence goes on along the minus strand of NC_137138.1, from coordinate 13,621,102 downwards.
ACATGTCCAACTGTACTCTCATGCTCTAGTTCAACACGGCAATCTAAAACAGTGATTCAAAAAAGCATACATGCAAAAGTTCACTTCAAGAATGACCACACTGCTGACATGATCTTATCGTTAGCACTCCTTGCACACAACTGAGATATCGCAGGCGTACAATCAACATATCTGTATTTTTTCATATTGGGTGATGACGATTATTACATTTTAAGCCTTTATTGGCCGATTCCAATGTTGTGCCATAATATTGCGCCTCCCAATAGCAAATAATTAAAAACTTCAAAAAGAAAGAAAATTCAACACAATGCTGCCTTGTAACCATTAATTTCATACTGGCACCAAATATAGGTTAAGGTCATGATGGGTTTAGTAAGAAGGGCAGAGAAATGTTCAGCTGTAAAAGATGACTGTGAATGTGCCTGTTATGACAACAATGTATTGAGTAAGAGAGAGTGAAGGAGGGATTTCACTCTTGGAATCCAAGGAATCCAAGAAAGAACATAAAGGGATTATGGGACAATAGTGAGCTTAGTGTCCTTTCATTCCCTAGAAACTGTATAGAAACTGTATCCATGTGTCTTTCTCTCTCTGTACCTCCTCTGCAGGTTGGGTGTGTCTTCAGAGAGCACCATGTTTTTTTAAGTAAAAACTAATTCCTCCACATTCGGTTTTATTAGCGAGGGCACTTGCAGGGGACACACATCAGATGCTGGGATGCTGGTTAGATTGAGGCAGATGTTGGACAGTCTCTCATGCCTCTGATCATGTGCGAGTGGATGGGATTAGTTTGGGTTTAATCTGAGTGTCCTGGGGTGGGTGAGCAGGGCGAGGGCTGAAGCTCTGCGCTGGAGGAGATAAAGGCGAGTGGGGGAAGAATAAATGGGCGGATGTTCCCTCTGAATCTGTCCTTCAGACTGTCCCAGGACATTGACTGTTGTGCCTGGCGAGGATGTGCGGATCCTCTTCCCCGAATCTAACCCAAGCCTCTCTTTAGCAAGCCAAAGCAAATGCAGAGCATCAGAGAAGCAGCATTTCTTCAACCATCTCAGTCAGATGGAGAGCGCTGATACTCTCTCTGTAAAGCAGATGGATTTATTCCATATCCAACCTCACAGTTGCAGGGTCAGAGAGCTCTAATGTGGCAGGTCAGCCATGCAGAGCTTCTCTATCACGTTCAGACAAGGCCCACAGCGGTCAAGTACAGAGTGGCTACTTAAGCTAAGCACCCACGGGTTGAAGCACTGAAAATCCATTCAATTAAACCACAGCTCTAAGCATTTATCTTGTATTCATCAAAATTATACTACAGGAGATCATTGTGTCTATTAGTAAGAAGAGTGTGGTTTTGAAAACTAATAAAGTTTTTTCTTTTGATGGCTACAGTATCTATGCACACATTTATTTAAAAATGCAATGCAATAAATTATATATATTTAATATATTACTGTTTTTACTGTATTTTTGATCAAATAAATGCAGCCTTGAAGAGCATAAAATACTTTTTTTTTAAATTCCGACAACAGACTTGTGAATGGTAGTGTATAATGCAAAAAGGCAACGACTAACTACTAACTTGCAGAGAATTTGGACGTTTGTGGTGACCTGCTTTTGCTGTGAGAAATTACCCTTTCTGTAGGCTAAAGGGAAGTACAGTGAAAGAGAGAAAAGGGCAGAGAATCAACATAATAAATGATCTTATTCTGATCACCTGCTGCTCTCTCTGTTACAGCACAAGCGTGTCTGTGGGAGTCAAATGAAGGCCTGCAGGAGGCCTTTCCAGTGGCAGTTGACGTGACAGCAGGACAAACGCTTTCCATTTGGAGCACTGGCCTAATTGACAACACTGCTCTGTGTCACCACGACAACTATGATGGACACCTGAGGGCAGAGTCGCATGACTTTGCCGATTTTGCCAATAATGTCACAGGATGCAGAGGCCACAATGAAGATTATCATCCACTGAGATGAAATATCGGTTTGGAGCCTCTGGCACAAGGCTTTTGACCAGCAGATTCCTGAGAGTTTTATGTTCTGTCTGTTATTACAACGACCGCATCTTAGGAAGTAAATGCATCGCATTACAAAATCTCAAGTTATGAAGATGAAGTGCTACTCAAAGTCTATTTAAGACTGTGCAACCCAAAAAAAAAAAAAAAAATTAAATAAATAAATAAATAAATTGACTGTCAAAAAATTGACAGACCTAATATATATATCAGCTATCTGTACATATCTGCACATATCTGCTATCTGGTTCCAACTCAGAGTAAAAAAAGGTGACTGTTTCTTGTATTTATGATTTCATATCTAACAATTGCAACTTTATACAGTATCTTATAATGTGACTATTTTTTACAGTAAAAATTCTCTTTTTTTTATTTTTACTGAGGTAGAAATTGGTTCCCATGGGCATCACTATTTATAAATATAAAAACATACAATGTTATTATTGTGCATCACACTGCATAACTGCATTTGAATCATAAAAACTATTTCAAACAACAAGATTCAATGAACACAGAAGGTATTACACCGTGTCTACACTGGACGCGACAAAGGGACTTGCAAATCCATTTGTTCTTTGTGTCAGAATTGGTGCGAGTTCGTGAAGTATGTCTAACTGCTTTTATCGCATCGTGCCGCTAGCATCTGGTGTAGGCGTGTTTTAGAATCTAAAAAATGGCAGCTACAGTATAAGTATTATCTAAAATAAAGTGAATTCTCTTAGGGATAAAATTAACTTTGTACCTTTGAGGGTTCAAGTATTATGATAACTTCCATGCACGCACACACTTTTACAAAAAGATCAGAAATGTCCCCAGTTGACAAGAATAAAGAGGTTTCTTCGACCGAAAAATCACAAAGGAGAAAGATAAAACTGTGGGACTGAAAAACATGTTTGAGAGCATGGTGTAAAAGAGCCAATCTCAGCCGCCAAACCAGAAGATCATCTTTTACCACTGGGGGCTGAATTTGGTTTCTTATGGGCTGATCAAAGAAAAGCATGTGATGTTATCTGACATATTGAAAAATCCTCACATATTCACAGAGAGAAGTGCTATACCAATCCATTTTAGGATATCTTATTAAAGAATGCTGGTACAGCTCTATGTCGTTTAAACAACTAATTTAAGAATTTGCCTTGAGCGTTGTTAGGGTGTTCAAAACATAATGTCTCTGAGAACTCTAATGATGATGGTGATTAAACAAAGAACCGACATTGCTATAGTTTCTCATCAAAGCTGACACTCAATCCTGACAGAGAGAGTCGTGTTACTAACTAACTGATTCATCCACTCTATTCTCTGATCTTCAGTTCGTGGGGTAGGGGTGCAGAAGAACGAGTGTGTGTGGGTGTTTGTGTGTGACAGAGGTGGTGGGAGGGATTGTGGCAAGATTGTCAGGTTGCATTAATCTCTCCCAGCTGGGGGATTCAAAATAACAAGGTGGGATTTGAGCCCAGGGGCAGAAGAAAAAATTAATATACAGGGATTATGTCTCATTGGAGTAATTCCAAATCTTTGTGTGTATATATATATATATATATATATATATATATATATATATATATATATATATATATATATATATATATTACTGAAGAAAGGGGTGCTCCCAACCTCTCCAGGAATGAGATCAAAAGCACAGGCTTGCGTCTTCATTAAAAAGAGCCTGACTTCATGGGGAAATTTTGTTGCTACTGTTCTTAACAGGTAATGGCCTCTTCTGTGAAGTTCACCAAATACATACGCTGGTATCTGTCTGTAGAACATGTCATACCACTCATTACTGAAAATGAACACTGAATATGACAACAACAAAAAAAGATACATAAAAATAAAACACTACAAACAAAAAACAATCATTTTAAATGCTACAAATAAACGTAGGCACCAGAACATTATAATACTGTCTGAGGGAATCTGAGGGTGCTATATTACCAAGCACCCTCCAAAAACTCCTCTTGGGAGAGATGTCATGTCAAATTGGTCTGGTGACTTATTCAGCAGTTAACCTTTGGACATTGCCTAACACATCACAGGGTGTTGGCATACTTCCCAGGCAATGTACACACCCTGATGTGGGGCGAGATGGCATTTCCCTGTTTTTTTTTTTTTTTTGTTTGTTTCAAAGCAAAAATTCAGGCTTGCATGTCGTGATGGTTACTCCCACAGACAGGATTACCACCTCAAACTGACAGACCAACTGCTGAATAATGCTAATGAGAGTGAGAATCAAGGTTTGGTGGCCGAGGCATAGATGGTTAATAATTCTCTCTTATGATGAGTAAATGGGCTTCTCATTGCTTAGAACTGTCAATCATCCATTCCATACAAATAACATTCTCTGTTACGATCATCGCTGTGTGGAAGTTACAAGCTACAAGTCTAATGGATTTGTCTGTGCATTTGTTTCTGAGTGGCGAAATGTGAAATTCGTACGATAAATTTCAGTGGTTTAGAATGGTCACATGGGATTAATGTTTGGCTATTCTGTATTTTTCCTCGTTTCTTGGCCACTAAAAAAATAGTAATAAAACATGCTCCACCTCAGAATGCAATGTAAAAAAGGTAATTACAGGATAAGTTTTAAAATAAGACTTAAATTCACATTTTGAGATAAACAACAGTTTTCAACATTTCTAATAATAATAAATGTTTCTTGAGCACCAAATCAGCATATTAGAATGGATTTCTGAAAGAACATGTAACACTGAAGACTGGAGTAATGGTGCTGAAAATTCAGCTTTGCCATCACAGGAAAAAACTTTTTTTTTTTTAAATACATTCAAATATACAGATTTTTTTTTTTTTTTTTTCAAATTGTAAGTTTTTCTGTATTGTTTTTTATCAACTAAATACAGCTTTGGTAAACATGAGACTTTTTTCAAAAACATTGAAAAATCTTACGACCCCAAACTTTTAAATGGTAGTGTATAAAGTCGTGTATAAAGTTTTCTGAATTTGCAACACAAAACAAAATTACAGTGGTGAGATAAGAAGTTACAATGTGAGATATAAAATAAAGTCGTCTTTTTCTCTCTCTCTTTTCTTTTTTTTTTTTTTTTTTGTGGCTTACATAGTTTGTAGTCCAGAGAAAAACCAAAAAGTCTATGAAACAGAATGTGCCCGTAAATCACTCTCGGCTTCTTTGACGTCAAACTCCAAGTGAGGAAGTGGGGAGAAAGGCAGTTTATCAAAAGAGTTTGAGTCCCACATTCAGTCCATCATGGACCTCAGATCAGGGTCATAAATCTCCTGTACTCATATCTCTCTCTCTCTCTCTCTCTCTCTCTCTCTCTCTCTCTCTCTCTCCTCTCTCTCCTCTCTCTCCTCTCTCTCCTCTCTCTCCTCTCTCTCCTCTCTCTCCTCTCTCTCCTCCCTCTCTCCTCTCTCTCTCTCTCTCTCTCTCTCTCTCACACGCTTATTCACATTGGATTCACTGATGAATGAGCCCCTGGCTAGGAACATATCCAGACCAGACAGACCAATTCAAGAAAGCATTCAGTATGTGGAGTCTTTTCTGTCTGTGGATACAGTAGTGTGTCCATCTGGCTCTTTTGTAATGGAGATGACACAACAAAGAAGACGGTTCATTCTCATTTCTCAGCTGTGATTCAGGGCTCTACTATGCACACAATTGTTACTGTTGGGCTTTCACAATTTACCTGTCCAAGCTCAAATGCGATGTGAGAGGATTGCACGTTCTTCAGCAAGGGAATAACTATCCAATACATCTACAGTTCTGCCCATCAATATGCATTACTTTCAGTTTCAGCATTTCTGTCACATTACAAAAATTCAGACCAAAAAAATTGTAAAAATAATAATAAAAAAATACAGTAAAAATGTATTTAAGAACAATAATTAAAAAAGATTATAAGTTTCTACATATATTAACTGTAAAGAACTGAAGTTTGGCATTTTTGGTTTGCTACATTAGCTCTGTGAGCAAATCAACAAGAAGAGGAACAAATTGAGACAGGAAGCAGGTCCTGCCATATTAATCATATAAAATCAGCCATAATCTCAGTACACTCCTGCTCTGTATCAACAAAAACACATAGATTAGTTTAACAGGCTTGTGTCTACATATACACACACACACACACATATATATATATATATATATATATATATATATATATATATATATATATATATATATATATATATAACATTATATTTATATATATAAATTCCTTCTGATAATAAGCTGATAATTGTTTTTATGCTATGGCCGAAAGAAAGAAAGAAAGAAAGAAAGAAAGAAAGAAAGAAAGAAAGAAAGAAAGAAAGAAAGAAAGAAAGAAAGAAAGAAAGAAAGAAAGAAAGAAAGAAAGAAAGAAAGAAAGAAAGAAAGAAAGAAAGAAAGAAAGAAAGAAAGAAAGAAAGAAAGAAAGAAAGAAAGAAAGAAAGAAAGAAAGAAAGAAAGAAAGAAAGAAAGAACGAACGAACGAACGAACGAACGAACGAACGAACGAACGAACTGACTACTCGCAACAGTGGCTTGATCTCGTACAGGAAGATTCTGGAACTAGTTCTTTGCCCCAGTCACAGTCATACTTGTACCTCCCCTATCTGGATGATGAGTAGATCCTGTTTACACTGATGAAAGCAGTCATAGTTTTGTGAGCACGGCTGTGCTGTCAGAGATACTATGAAATCCAGCTTGATCGAGCTTGATTATTCAATTTCTCTGCACCTTGAGGGGGTGAGAACGAACATTACAACCCCCCTCTGCGTAGATCTCCATTCTTCTTTCTCTGTATCTTGTTATCTCTCCCTTTCTGCATCTCTTTTCCTCGTCTTTCCTTCTGGAGTGGGTTGATTGGCCTTGAACATGTGGGCTGAGTGCCATTTTGACGCGCACCCCCAGCGGGGCCACTGGACTGCTCTGGGGCCTAATGAGCTGGCTGGAATGATTATGCAGTCTTTAGGGAAACCTCTCAATCCCTGCTCATGAAAGTGTGCTGCACAGCATACAGCCAGAGCAATGGACAGACATCCGAACTTCAATACTGTTCCTGTCTGTACTGTGATCATCAGTTAACACTGACATGAAGGCATAAAATATTCCTTTAAAAGTCAGTGGCAAAATACAGCAGATGCCACAGAAGCACTACTTAATTATATAATAAAATTTTCCAGTTTTATTATAACAAAAAGCATTACATTTTTGGTAACACTTTACAATAAGGTTTAATTTGTTAACCTTAGTTAATGTATTAGCTAACGTGAACTAACCATTATTTGTTAATCTTTGTAAACGTTAGTTAATAAAAATACAGCTGTTGCAAATGCAAGCCCTTTTGGCTTTAAAATGATAAATCTCACACTCTGTATGTTGCAGCCAGCCAGATTTATGGTCAGAGCAGCTATCAAATTCATGTGGATTCACCGCCGCAGTGTTTAATGGGAAACTGGTGGTTTTAGGGATATTGCCTTGCGGCTGAATTGACCTGATGAGGCAGCATCGCAGCACTCCGAGAGATGGAAAAATCGCCACTTCTTTTACAGACGGGAGAATAAAATACCATGACACTGCAAAATTGCTGTTTAGACTTGGCGTCATTCAGTAAGTAAAAAAGTGATGTCTCTGACACCAGATTCCTATCCCCACTTCCCTCTCTGCCTCTTAAGGTGTTTTAGTCAACCCTCAACTAGGGAAATCCGTTAAGATGTCAATTGCTGAAAGGAAAGGGACAAGGCTAACTTGTCTGATGGAAGTGCTGGGATGCGGTCATCTTTTCCACAGCAGGTGCCCTTAAGGATGAGCCACCCTGCCTAACAAAACGCTCTCTGTTGCACTATCTTCCTATTTTATATCACACAGTGAACAATTGACTCTTATGAGGACCAGGAAATGATGTGATTAAAACAGGACCAGGAAATGATGTGATCTGGGCTTGAACTTGTCGCCAACATGGACACCATTTCTCAAGGCTAAACCACAGCTCTAACAAAATGTCTTTTTTTAACGAAAAAAGCTTATTAAATTAAAAACTGCTATGTGCTATATATACACTCTTGAAACAATCAGGCCCATCCCCAAAAAGGCAATTTCCTGTGAAACTCCCGAACCTCAGCTCAGTGGTCACGATGGGGAAGCAGGTCTTTGTCCTCTCACTAGAGCAAGGCTCCTCTCCCTCTGATAAAATGGAATTTGACAGGCGCTTTTAATATCAGTGAGATGTCTTCCTCTCAGGACAACGTTGACCTCGATCACTCTATTCTAACAGAAATAACAGCAACCTAGAGAGGAGACACACCACAGAAACACACACATAGACAAAAGATGCCCACAGGCTGGGAGCAAGTCATATCAATTTAAATTACCACTCCTTTCATCCCCCTTTAACAACTTTCAACTTTAAGTGCCATCAACAACCTGCATAGACTGCAAGTAAAAAATTGTTGTTGGTTGTACATTATGTTTGTAGTAGATATTAGTGGTGCAACAGATCACTAAACTCACAGTTTGGATCATATTATGGTTTTTGAGTCATGGATCAGATAATTTTTTGGATCAGAAAAAAAAAGGGGGGGGGGGGGTAATGTAACTTCTTTTCATTTAAAAGAAAAACTAAATACAATTTAACAAAGTTACAAATCAAGTAATGTCTAACAGTAGCATTCAGGTACAGAAACTTAATTGAATGTAAAATAACACTACAGTATTCACTGTATAAATTACATATACTGTAGATTAATCTTTGCTGTGTTTTGTTTTTTTGACATTTTAACATTAATGACAGACAGCAGCAGATTTTTATAGGCTGCTGTCACTTTAAGAGCTAATGAACGGATCCAATATTACGAGACACATCAGATTTCTTTCTTAACTGTTTACGTTCACTTAAGACATAACCTACTGTGCTTACAGGAATACGTCCATAATGTGTCCGTTCAAGTGCAAGGAGATGTGAAAGAAGAATCAATTTTGAGTTTGCACGCTACTGTATCTGAAACACGCCTTTCTGTGTGTGCGTCTGTGCATGCAGACAACAGCACGCAATCAAGTTCTCTTTTGCCTCTTCTTGCGCTTGAATGTGTAAATTGTCATGAATTTTGTTCGCCCTATAATGGTTAAACTTAGCAATTAATCAACTAATCATATGTCTTGAGCACCAAATCTGCATATTAGAATGATTTCTGAAGGATCATGCGACACTGAAGACTGGAGTAATGATGCTGAAAATTCAGCTTTGCCATCACAGGAATAAATTACTATACTAAAATATATTTAAAAGAAAAAAGTTAGTAAATTTTTTACTCTATTTTTGATTAAATAAATGCAGCCAATGTAAGCATAAAAGACTACTTTCAAAATAAAATAAATAAATAAACCGGTCCCAACTAGGGTTGGCACCAGCTGAATTACATCGGTACTACAGAGTACTACATTAAATCGGTGCCAAATTTCGGTACCTGAGAACGCATCTGGGCGCGAGAGTAAAACTATTTAAATACGATTCCTGCATGTTCTGCCCGTCTCTGTGTGAATGAGTGGCGCAGACGCGCAGTTTCAAAGTACCGAAAAAAAAGTACTGTTGGGTAGCGGCACCGAATTTCAGGTACCGGTACTGGTTAAAATGTGAACGGTATCCAACTCTAATCCAAACCGTTTGAACACTTGTAACCATACGGAAAAGTGAAAATGAGCATGCACAGGTAAATACTAGGCTAAATGATAAATATCCAATATAAACCACACAAAAAAGCATATATTGTGCACAAATGCCCTGTTTTCTCATTCTAAACCTGAGAGGCAATGTGGGAGATCATATTGTTCAGATAACTGAGAGCAGGCATGTTGCATGCCTGATGTGATACATTCAAATCTCTGAATGCAGTACTCTCTGTACGTTCTGCTCGGCCTGCTGTTCATTTGCCGGAAAAGAAGCCAGCAAGCAAACCTGTGTGAGCCCGGAGGAAATGCAGCTCAACCTCCACAAAGAAAGAGGCCATGCCAATCTCAGCTGGGAGGCCTGAAACGATGCCAAGCTGGGACGGCACACAGTGGCTGGCATTTTAAGCTGGGGTCAAGTTCAGCTCATCAGATGTGCATCTGAAGAGAGTCACTGGTTTACAGCTGCTATTTACCATCTGTCCACTAGAAGAAAACTTCCCTTTCCTGATCATACAAAATGTCACAAGATTATCAGTAAACCATTTCTGCCGCACAAAAATCCAAACAAGCTAATCAAAAAGACCAAAAAAAAAGTGAGATGTGAACTTTCTGACCATGGAGTGTGAGAATGGAAGAATGCCACAAGCAGCAGTGAGGGCCGATCCACGCACGGGCTCGGTTCCAGCTGGTTCATGTTTATGCACTGCAGTTTCTTGTGCCAAACTGTGACGCTGCGCCTGTGAGCAAGAACACTCTGGGCCAGAATACTGCTGATTGAAGGAGCATTTGCAGCGCAAGTCGACCACAACCACCATTCGCTTGACGTAACCCGCCTGGAAACACAGGAACATGGGCGGACTGTCTCCAAAACCACTGCTAAAATAAGAGCAGATAGAGGCAGAAACCACAAAACAGTACCGTGTTTTTACCCCCATCCTCTCTAGATCCTCTCTTGCAAATGATCATGTTCAAGACCCCTTAATTCTTGCCAGAAATCCCCCATAATTGCTCCCATCACAGCGACAGGCACAACCGCAGAGCCTTGGAGCAGAGATGCATCCTGACACATCACAGAGCTGGTATTTTGAGATCGGAATTGTGTCACTGCTCCCTGTCACCACCTCACTGACCTCAGCATCTCTGGACACCCATTAATCCAAACACATTTGATTCATAAAGAGGATCTGAGCCTCATCTCATCTGATGTAGCCTAATAAAAGCTCTTGGCTCGACTTCATCTCTTATTCCACTGCGCTTGTCACAAAATTTAACTAGTTTATCAATCACTTTTTTGAACAAGACATTACATCATTAAATGTAAATAGAGTAAATGTAATTGAGTTTGCACAACGTAACACAACATAAGCACAAACATGGCAGTTTGGATTGGAGGGCAGGGCTCCAAAAGAGCTTGAGCTGCCTTTGGAGTGTAAATGTCCAAACTTGCCCTTTTCAAAAGCGTACACCTGTTGCAACTTCACATTAGTGAGATGGTGTTGTAATTTGTTTAATGTGTCACTGTAAAGCAGAGAAACCCATTAACTTAATGCATCTCTTCACTCTATTGTCCCACCAGATCTGCAGCATTGTGTTCGGCTATGCAGAGAGACTGACCTTCTGTGTGCCCCTGGCGTTGCTTCTCTCCGCTCTGAAGATCACATCTCAGCCTGGTGACATATACACACACATTCAGACATGCACATCCAGAGTGATAGCTCAGGTCACATGTGACTAGGGCTGGGTATCGAGTTCGATACTTTTTAGGCACCGACCGAATTGCCTCGATTCCAGAGTATCAAAAAAATCTCTTGTCGTTCGGTACCCAATTTCGATACCTAATGGGTTAATCTCATAAACGTCAGTGAGCCAATAACCGTGCAGAATGATTGGCTGTGACGAGGCATCAAGGAAAAACACTAGTTTACGCCGGTTACACCCAGAGACATTGCTCACATGTAAGGCTGTAGTGTGTAAGCGTCCCAACCCCCATAGATGTAAAAGATGTGGAAAAGACCAAAAGTGTAGCTACTTTTCACCAGGCTCGATGGTAACAGTGCGCAATGCAATATTTGCGACAAGATAATTGCTGCCAAGACTGGAAGCACGACAAATCTGATGAAGCTCTTGACAATACACGGAATAAACAGAAAGTTGCTCCGTCTTCGACTGCAAGAACTGGAGCGCGTCACAAATGAACCGAAACTCAGAGTACAAGCTACTTCACAGACATGAGAAATAGGCATATAGAAAGCTTGAAATGTCTACTTTTAAACGCCTTGCCTTGAGCACGAGGCATATATTCCACTGACCCCCAAGTGGCCTATATGAGTAGGTTTTTTTAGGTAACATGTAATGTATCGTTAAGTATCGTTCAGGAACCGGTCTCAAAGTCAAGGTTTCGGTATTGATATTGAACATTTTTGAACGATTCCCAGACCTACATGTGACAGATTTACAGACTTGCACTAAAACAGGTTTGGCGTTTGGTCCATATAATGGTACATTAGCCTAAATGCAATCGAGAGACAATAGGAACAGAGAGAGAATGAGAAGAGAGGCAGCAAGGGAGAAAATGGGAGGAACACGGCACCGCCATAGGAGATATGGCAGATGGGACCAAACATAAAAGGAATATTACAGTTTCTAGATCACTGACCTACATGTTGGTTAAATTACTTTTTTTCTCTTCCCCTCTCTTTCTCCATTTCCTTTTTTTGCCAGAAAAAAAAATTAAGTTGGTTGGTGCTTGTTTTTCACACAACTCGGGAAATTGAGTCTGCATCCAGATCAGCCAAGTCTACTCGAGGAAATGGGATTTGACAAACATGAAGGAGTGAGGGAGGTATTTGGGGAACAATGATGAAAACTAACAAAATCTAAACAAAGATGTTTATACAAAGATGGTGCACTCATATTACTTATGAATGGGAGAAAGAGCTACACGCAAGAATGGCGGAATAAGTCTTGCCTTCTAAATAAAAGATTCACTGAAGCTTTCGTTAGAAGCTCTGGTTGCAATAGAAACAGCCTAAGCTAGCCTGAAAATACGAGTTTTTAATACTAGGCCTATTTGTGCATAAGAAACAGCATTTATAGGACACGTCATGACGTATTTTGTTGCTGATTTTAAATATGTTATTTAAATATGTTAAATATGTAACTGTAGACTACAGTTAATACAGAATTCAGCAGCCAGAATTGTAACTCATACACGTTCTTTTGAACACATAACTCCAATTCTTTACCATCTACATTGGCTTCCTGTTCATTTTCGTGTACATTATAAAATATTACTCCTTACATTTAAAGCACTTCATAATCTGGCACCTCAATATTTGTCAGATCTTCTTCATTTGTATAGACCTCTTAGATCTTTGAGATCATCTTCTGCAGACTTATTGTCGGTGCCAAACTTCAAGATGAGTTCCTTTGGTGGTAGAGCTTTTAGTTGTGTGGCGCCTAAGCTGTGGAATGCATTACCCTTGCACATTCGCCAAATGGATTCAATTTCCAGTTTTAAAGTTCAGATAAAAACGTATCTTTTTAGAATAGCTTTTAATGAAATGATTGTATGATGTGTAGCATCGATGTGTTTTGTACTTATTGCCTTGTTCTATATTGTAAGGTGTCCCTGAGTGCCCTGAAAGGCGCCCATAAATAAAAGGTATTATTATTATTATTATTTAAATGCAACATAATAGTATCTATTGTAAAAAAAATAGTTGCAAATATGGCCGACGAAGGAAAATATTTTCCTTGAAAGGGACTTTAAATAAAAACTGAAAAGACAAACTGAAAATAAAAAAACAAATTAAACATCCAAAATGATAACCCTGGAACCCAGACTAGTTCAGGCTGTGATTTCAGTCATTATATGTGTAGTATTAAATAAAATACAGTGAACCCATGTTAGCAGAAAATTAATCTCTGTTAGATGCTGCCTCTGAAATGAAGGTTTGAAATGCCAGTTTGTGCTAATGTGAGGTACTGGTGGTGTGAAACTCCTCTGAAACATCAAAAGCCTGCATTTGAGTATTATAGGTATGCATAGTACTTCCAGGTCTCTAGATTAAGGGCACTGCCAAAACAACCATATAACCATTACATAAAGCGCACTACATTACTGAATAAGTGCTGGAGGCAAAATATCAGATCGCTGCTTTAAATGACATTACACGAATGTAAACTGCAGAGCCAATTGCCGGAACGGAATTTATCCACTGTTTTGTAACCATGACTACAGAGAGACTACAGTTTCGGCATAGTCTATAAAATATAGCCTAGAGTCCAAAAAAAAAAAAAAAAAAACATTTGTCACATTATTTGCTGTTCCTGTCTGCCTCCCTTCAATGCTCAGCTTTACCCTCTGGACTATTGCTTTTATGTTTCCCCATTTTATTCATACTGACATTTCTTTCCCAGTGTCGATCTTTTAGTGCCTGCCAGCCAGTTCAGAGTTGGTCGAGTTTCCTGTTACGCCGCTTTTGCTCCGGAATGCAAACCTTCATCGGTTATTTCCGTAGACAGTCTGTACAATCAGGAGTGATAAGCCATTTTTATTTGCGTATTGTTAATATACATTTATGTGCAACCACAGAACATTTGCATTAGGGATGCTCATAATTAACCATTTAACCATCAAGTGACAGTAAGAATTTTGATCGGTTTAACAGTTTAAAAGTAATTTAAGTAATTTATAAAGTAATTTTTCAAGATATTTTGAAAACATAAAAAAGTGTATATATAATACACACATATTATATATATAAAATGGAACTTTTGAGAGAGAGAGAAAAAACAGAGAAGTTGCGTACAAGTTGCATTTTATTATTACATTAATGTAAAATACCAGTAAATAATGAGAAATGTTTACAAAAATTATAAACACTATAAACATAGCTATAGGCTATTTTAGTTCCCCTCACTCCACAACAAATCCTTTCACTTCAGCCTATGAACGTCAAGCCAAAACTAATTAAATTTAAAGCAAAACTGAAACTAGCGTTGGGCTCACGTAGCCTATCTGTCTCATTCGGCATGAATCTAAATATTTCCAAATTCGTGATGTATTTGGATGCTAAACTATTATTTATTATGTAAACTAGGTGCTGTACTTCACTTGTGTTCCAATATCCGCATACAATATCATCCTTCACATGTGCAAATATGCTTGGCGTAATACCACAGTGGGGCGGTGGTCACCCTGAAAGGCACAGATTGTACTACGGACTACACAAAAACAAAACATTGTGCTTCTGTAATATAAAGAAAACAAACAGGATGTGCTTTCTGCTGTCTCGGTTTCCTTTCCGTGAACTTGTCTTTGGAGCACGTCTCAAAAATTAACATCCAAAATGAGCACATCCTTTGTCTATGGCAGTGGTTCCCAAACTGGAGTTTATCCCTGGCGGTAAGTGAGGTCAGAGGGGTACGTGAACAAAATGCTGAGTTGTGCCATTCATTTAGTTCTACCCCACCTTAAAATAATATTAAAACCGAACATGTATTTCTAACAGGCAAAATGCCACATCTAGTGTAAAAACAGAAAAATGGTAGTGCCGTAAAAGTTCAAATCAAATTACCTCATCTTTTGCGGTCAAAACTGACTGCATCCACACTGCATCTGATCATTTACATGCAGATAATGCTGCCTTAGCAAATCGCGCTATACTGCCGTTCTCAACAATGTACCTTTGCAAAAGTGGGGATTTAGCACTTAGCATGAAGAACAAATATAGACACAGAGAGTACATAGAGATTGGTTTAAGACTCAATCTCTCTTCAATACAGAAACATACCCTGTAAGAGTTCTTTTTGTTTTTAATGTTGATCATATATTATACAAGCAAGAATGCAATTTTTCCAGAATATTCACACCATTTGCAGTGCGACATTGATTTTAAACATCAGTTCAACAAACAAATTATGTGATGGCAATTATGTGATTTCCATTTTAAACACAGTATTGTCAATATTGTTTGCAACTAAATAATAGTTCCAATGAAAGCCACAGAACTGTTGAGCTTCTCCAACACACATCAGTGTTTCATTAGTGAATGAATCTGTGGCTTTGAATGAATCGGGAGTCCATGATTCAACGATCAATTCGTAAATACAGCCACTTTGTTACTGAATTAATGAATGAATCACCCTTTAAGACAGTGACTTGGCGATTTTAGTTTAATTTTTAAAAGTATCATTTCGTTTTTACCATTATTTCATATTTCTTTATTTAACATTTTTTATTTAAAATGATCTCATAATATTATTTATGCCATTGTAACTGAATTCATGTCACCTCTTAGCAACATTAAACAGTGTGTAAATACATCAGATGCAGCTTGTGCCACTGCAGTGCAAAAATGGCTTTTGTTGATTCTGATTAAATTTGATTGAAATTATTGATTTAGCTTAATTTCTTACTTAATTTTATATATTAATTAAATTAATGGAATTTTCTGAATTTGACAAAACATGACATTTAAAAGGGTTAGAAAAACTTTGCCTCTATAAAAGTGAAAAAAAGAAAGAAAATGCACATCAAATATTGTCCCTTAATGCAAAAGGTGTGACTGTAGTCTAAGTGGAAGAGCCCCTCTACGCAAAAGGATGTTACATGCCTCTGGGGGTATCACCACCAGCCACCATTAGACACTGTTGACAGTGACCAGGTCAAAGAGACCTCATCTCCATCTGCAGAGGATTACAGAGGAGGTTTTTTTACAGAGAAGTTTAATCTCAGCGAGAGCGCACACCAATGGCACTGAAACTAATGTCCAGATTTCTCTGCAAAGATGAGACACCCCATATTTTATTACCACATTAATCTGTTGCAGACGGTTTATTCATTTATAAGGCCATTTCCCTCCTTCCTTTCTCTCTTTCAACTGCTCTAAGAAATTTATTAGAACTGGAAGCATTACAGCTCCAAATTGATGGACTCGAACAATTGCGCTTGAACACTCAATAACTTTGATGAAATGTTGAAACTGTGATTACCTACTTAAAAGGTCACTGGAGTTTACGTAGTTCTGAAATGGTCGGATTACAATTACTCTGAGGTAAATCTGAGATTGTCAAACGCATTGCAAGCAAATGTCCATGCATAATAACTCTCTATTCAGAAGCTGTGAGGAAGAGAAATAATAAAAATATGGATACATATTCAGTGGACATAAAACAACTGCTACAGGCTTCCATTCACAGTTATAAATTTGTTTAATGTTTTTTTTTTTTTTTTTTTTATGAATCCAATGTTGAAATATATATATATATCCAAAACACAAAAATGAAACACATACAAATTTAAAATTTAAATTAAACATTTCAAATTGAAAATTTAAATTAAACATTTCAAATTGAAAATTTAAATTTAACAATAAAAATTAAATATAAGAAATACAATTTACTGATATGAATTCACACTGAAAAAAAAAAAAAAAGGAACATATGCACCATTTACGTTGCATGTAATAGAATTTAAAAACAAGAAATAGAATTTGGTAGGGCTGGGCAATATAGCCCAAACAATGATGTTCATATCATTCAATATATCGATAATTATCACGATAAATGTCAAATCTAATTAATCGATTATGCCAAATTCAAGAGAATGTAGTATTGTATGACGCTTCTGAAATAAAAGTCAGAAAGATGTGATGATTTGCTTTTGTAAATATGACTCATCTTATACATCATGTACAGTCTGTACTATATAAGCATATGATTTAACTTTTCCCGATGGCCTAGTGATAAAAAAATTGCAATATATTGCAATATCGAATCACAATATTCTACTGACAAATGCCAAAGTTTAAAGGCAGTTTTTTCACCTATGTGAAAGTTGTAGAAACCAGACAGTTAATTGTGGTTTTAAAGTAATCTTTTATTGTCAGAACTAGGGATGCGACAGTGACGAAATTTTTTATATGTTCGAAGTTTGATAACACCGATGTTTGATAACACCGGTAATACCGTTTTTCCCTCTTTTGCACCTCGATTTTAAATCGCTTACGGTGCGTGTCCACTGGTGCGGAGCGAGCGTTTTCAGTTCAGTCTTATGGAAGTTGAGCTTTAGCAGCAATTCGGGGACTAAACAAAATTATTTTTTATTACTATAAAAAATAGTGGTGGGCAAGTGATGTAATCGCTGTACACCATGTAACACCGGTAACACCGACTATTGCAGTAGCCTAGTCAGAATTTCTTTGTTGTTTCTCCATTAATTTGTAGATTAAATGTGAAATTATTACAATAAAAATATATTAAAAGCTTTAATGTTAGGTGCGATTAATTGATTAATTACAGAAATATTTACCACCAAAGACCATTTTTGGATCAGGAAAAACCCTGAAATGTGTGCATATGGGTCAGGATGAAGGACACATAAAAAAAAAAAAAGGATACAAAGATGAGCTGTGCTGAACTGAGTGACTCAAATGTTCTTTAATAGAGCTGTAACGGTCTCCCTCCTTCTCTCTTTCATTTTCAATCAAACAGAAGCTGCTTTGTCTATAGTGAGTGGGCAGCAGTGACAGCAGCTCTCTGGAACAGATGACAGAAGAGTGTGTGTCCAGTCTCTTTCCAGACCTGTCGCCTAGTTCACAGACGTGAGCCTCTTTGGCTTGACAGTTACCACACTTATCGTGGTACTGTGGCCCTTTGGAGGCACACTGCCAGGCAATAAGCTCTAGAGAGGCCAATGTTAAACCTCTTCCTCATATTCTGGCCTGCATAACTGCAGCAGGAAGTGTTTGTGGCCACCACCGCAGTGGGGCTCCATTAAATATAAATGAACAGTGCTCTAAGAGAAGGCAGAAGAGCAGACACGGTAAACACAAAGATTGTTATGCTGTTTGACCGAATCAAAGTGATCAAACATTTCTGGTAGAACAGGGCGAGTGTGCTGATGAGCAGTAATAGATCTGACCTCGGTTTGGCCACTGACACATCTCATCTTCCTCTCTACACAAAGGGACAGTGGGGCTGAGTGTCGACATTATGACGATAAACCACCTTGTCTGGCTCCTCCACCAAAGCAGTCCCCAGGTTTATGCTGACAAACAATTGACATTGCTAAAAATTTAAATGTACCATTGAACAACCTCTCATCTGTATTCGATTCAGCAGCACAAATGCTTCTGACACTTATCTCTCAGTTCATGATTGATCTTGACTAGAAGTGTTGTAGGAATCAACTGGGTTTTCGGCATGTACTGTCTATAGAAGCTGGTTTCTAAATCACAAAAAAATTAAATAAATAAATAAAAGAGGTAATCATGAGATCAAGTTTTAAAATAAGAAAGTCACATTGCGAGATAGTCACATTATAAGATTTAAAGCCAGATTATAAAAATATAAAGTCCATTAGAGATATAAAGCCACAATTACAAGAAATAAAATAAATAAACTACAGTTCAAAATGTGGGGTTGTTTTTGAAAGAAGTCTCTTATGCTCACCGTTGCTTTTTCAAAAATACAGCATAACAGTAATATTATTACAATTACAAACAAATATTTCTATTTCAATATATTTTAAAATGTAAATTGATGTGATGGAAACACAGAATTTTCAGTAACCATTACTCTTCAGTGTCCTTGATCCTTCAGAAATCATTCTAATATACAGATTTGCTGCTCAAGAAACATTTCTTACTATTATTAATTTTGATACCATGATAAAGTTTGTTTTTCAGGATTTTTTGATGAATAGATTTTTATTTGAAAAAGTTTCTGAAACAAAATTTACTGTCACTTTATCAATTTCATGCATCCTTGCTGAATAAACGTAGTATACCTTTTTAGTAGCAGTAGATGTATTGTACCCCTTTACTTTATTTCACAGGTGGACAAAAGGCTTCCATTTCCGGATTGATTGTCTGATATGAATAACACACGTCGGCAAATTATATTTGAATAGATTGTTATTGCTGCATCCACAGACATCAGTGTGTATTTTACAAACTCCAAATGTATTGTTTTACTAGTGCTTATGTGTATTTAAATGTCTGAAACCTAAAATAAACATTATGAGGTTGAAAACACTGCATATTTGTGATATATGACAGCGCTGAGCTCCTCTGCCTCTGGCTCAGCGCCAACCAACGTGCGAAATCACAGTTTGACTCTGGCAGTTATGTCACATCACTGAACATTCTAAATCCCATATGTGGGACCGTACCGCTCAAAAGGTTACATTTCATTTGTAACCATGAATACAAAAATGAAACTGAAGGGGTACAAATTAGATCAGAGGGGACAATGCCCCCTTTTACCCCCTTGTGGTGTCAGGCCTGAGTGTACCTTTAAATTAGAAAAAGTTTGTATGTAGGGGCATTTCTGTGTGGACGAAATTTAGTTACACTAATGTCTTGGGGGAACATGAAATGCATATCATCTCTCACTGCAGGTCCAAAAGCAATTAAGCAGATCTGCTAACTGTGGCTGAAATAGCCTGGGGCTGAGTTGGATATGTTAATCTAAGCCAGCCCTGAGCTCTACTTGAATACACTGGCTTCATGGTCCAGCCAGGGGAAAGGAAGACATGAACCCTGCTGGATGTGCTCACTTGCCCCACATGTACACTGCTTAGGGACTCTGGGATTGGTAAAGAGCAGCTACACAGGCCACAAGGTAAACTCACAGCAGGACTAAACTAAATCAAACATCTGCCATTTGTTTATTAATTTTTCAAATATATTGTATCAAACACGTGTGTCATTTTGTATATCATCATCAGCTAAAATGTTGATGCCATTTTAGTGACACTAACATGAATAAATATGTCAAATGGTAAAAACTATAACAAAACAAACAACTATACAGGCATTATCTTTTATAATAATATATTGTATCAAATATTATGGTGTCACTCTGATATAACTTTTTTTTAAAGAAATTACTTGCACTCCTAAATTTTTAACTTAGGAATATGTGTGCTTTTTGGGGAAAAAAGTAAGCATCATGCCCTGTATAACAAAAGTCTGGTTTCCAACCAATACTCTGGTAATCTTGGTGGTGATTCTGCTTTGGTCCCTATTGCAGAGGTGAGCTTGTCGAGATGTATTGGCTGGCATTTATTTGAGACCCTGCTTTTCTTCACCCACATCCCACCTGAATGTGGGAGGCCATAATCACCCCCTAATAAGCTTGGACAACAGCAAAGCTCAGGAGAACTTAGGAAGACAGCTGTTATGTTTCACTTTCACCTCAGGGGACCAAAGCGTGTTGGTTTGTGCATGTGAGTGTATAAGAAGTGTTGTTTTTCCCAGCACAAAAACCTAATAAATGTGAGAGGATCTATAAGTTAGAGTGCTGGGACCCTTTGGCATTCCAAGAGTTTTCCGCTTGGACAGTTCATCCAACTCAAGTATGACAAGGCAAGCTACAGACACAAATCATGTTTATATTACTATTTCTGTTCACTTTAAACCTCCTCACTCTCCAAAGCATTATTCTACTGATAACAAATTTATAAATAGGACAAAATACAAACAAGCACCCATAATTGGATTTAATCTGTCGTAAACTCTGTTGGACATTTCCTATCTGAATATTTACACCAAATAAATTGTGTATGTAATGAATAAAAAAGATCCAAAACAAATTTGCATTCTGATATTTTTTTCTGACCAAGTTAAGGGAAACTTGTCTCTGTCTTAAATGAATAAAACCAAGTAAGATTAAATCAGTCTGTGCAGTTTCTAGCCACTGTGAGTCAGTGACATTTGCTCAAGCTAGTGTGAATAAAACCAGGATCCATCTAAATTCTGCTTGGAGAGAAAAGAGTCAGGTTTAGAAATGAATGACTGAATTACAGACTATGAGAAATAAAATCCTCATCCAGTCCAATCAATCTCATAACGCTCAGACTTTTTATAGGGCCGCCTCTTTTTCTCTGAAGTCTCCTTTGAGAAAAGACTTCCCGAGGACCTATCATTTCTACATTTCAATCGTCTGTATCAATTTTTTTTTTTTTACTCTTCCATCACAGACAGAAAAAGTAATTTAGTGAAGAAATACAACACACATAGGCCAGGGGGAAGATAAAGACGCTTCCTTTTCTACACTCTAGGGCAAAGAGGAATTATGGGATGGCTAGGTGTGACAGAAGCTCATCTGCAGTCTATATGGACTGCATAATGCTGGCTAGAGAAAGTATTCCAAAAAGTCTTTTAAAAAACATCTCTCACCACATGCAGCACGTTTACAGCACATATTATCAAACATACAAGCTGCACTGAGACTATCAAATATTAGATGACAGTTAAAACATCCCGCTTATTTATTTATTCAAGTTAATTTGCGGTTAATGCATCATCAGATGCAAAAAGCTCAGTCAATTTTTACTTTCACTTTCTGTAGTGAATAATTGACTGGGGTTTGAGTCTTCTCTACCTGCATAAGTCTAGCGCAAAGTTTGCACATTGCTTGTGTGATATCCACTGGCTCACATGGTTTAAAACGGAAATATTTCCAATATTGCACATGACATTTCTCTTTATCACAAATTGCTCACAAAATGATGGACAATCATTCACATTTCACACGCATCATTTCCGGTGATAATATAATAAAGTAAATGACTGAATAAAAGAGTAAATAAGTAGGCTAAATTAACAACCCCCAACCTCCCACCGAGGGGGGCCTCAGACTTGCGGTACACCACCGGCTCAAGCCAATCAAGCAATTAATATAGGCAATATCTAGCTGTAACTAAAAGCATGCAGACTAGGTTTAAAGCTTAAAGCTGTGTATTTGCATGCATGCAAGTGAAGATTGATTTAGTGTGTGCACCCACAAGGGACGAGGAAATAGCTTTTGAATTTCGATCCATTAGGCAAGCTTTTGTCTGGCAAGGTAACTACTCTAATCAATTACATTAACACAACAAACTTCATTAACAAGGCTGCTGCTCCAGCCCTCAAACCCACA
This sequence comes from Squalius cephalus, assembly GCF_949319135.1. Classification (NCBI taxonomy): domain Eukaryota; kingdom Metazoa; phylum Chordata; class Actinopteri; order Cypriniformes; family Leuciscidae; genus Squalius; species Squalius cephalus. Next base: position 13,598,533 of record NC_137138.1, on the reverse strand, counting down.
GCTGTGATACTGTACACATTCAGAAGCTCATCTGACACATCAATGGCATTACATAATAACCATAAACAGTCAGCAATACATTAAGAACAAAGAAACTAAATTACAAACAAATACAACAGAACAAAAATATGAATAAACTAAATAGTGCTTCAGGTTTTTCAGGAAGATGTACTAAAAGTGGTATTCAGATAAGTAATACACTACAACAGAAATTGAATAAAGTAATCAAATGTAAAATAAGACTGCTGTTGACATTAAATATAGACTAATCTTTATTAAAACTACAGTTTATTCATTCAAGAGCAGTGAGTGATTTTATCTTTGTCTTTTGTTGTTTGATTAACAATAATGACTGCAGATGTATTAGGCTGCTGTCACTTCAAGAGCTTATGCACGGATCCATATACTGTTACACAAGCGCTCTTTCTCTGTGTTTACATTCATTTAAGACATATCCGACTGTGAGGATACTTACCAAAATGGCATTTCGACATATTTTACAGTTTAGGTGCGTATCTGAAGCCTATAGTATACATTAACACAACAAAATTCATTAACAAGGATGCGAGTTCTGCCCCGTCTCGGAGCACGCGCACAAGAAGCCGTCTCTCTTTCGTGGCTTAATACGCTTTTGATAACACTGTTTAATATCAAGCACATCCTGCTGTTTAGCAACAGTAGACTGCATTTTACAGTACTCAATTATTTGGCTGATTTGGATGTCAAGTTTGGGCTTTTAGGGAGGAATAAAAGTACACCCCTGTAAAGGAAAAGAAGGTGCGCGGGACGGAATGCGGCAGCAGCACAATAATCATTTTGTGTCGATTATCTTGCTTTCATAATTGTTGGAAGCCAAAATCGGAAAATCAATTACAATTAATCTCACAGCCCTACTCTAAGGTATTCATAATTTTCAAAGACATGATCTTCTCATTCTAGAAAGTAATTGGAAATTAAATCAAATTTACTCAAAAAAGTAAATAAATAAATAAATAAATAAATATGCCATTGTGCACAGGATGAATCATGAAGTATCATGAATACTTAAGAAATAATGTATACAATGAATACAATAAATACAATGTATTTTTATTATTATTATTGCATCTTTAGAATCTTTAAAGTTATTGGACTAGAAACCAGAAAACGTTTATTTAATCATGTATCATGGTTTTGTATAAAATCCTTTAGACCCTTCATTGTGGGGTTCTTAAATCGGTAAACACAACGCTGGAACAACATTGGGCGTAGCACTTAATAACTGATCCTATAGACTCAACTCCCTGTTGAAGGTGTTTACTTCAGAGTTCAGCCCTCATCCTGAACACTGATATTTAAGGACGGGACACAGAGCACAGAGTAAACAGATCAATACGCCACTCTGGTATCAGTGCTACAGTCAGCTGAAACCAGGCTTGAGCCTTATTATGTATTCACAGCTTCTCTGATTTAAATGAGATTCCTCATTAGGCGATGAGGAGCTGGAGAGGGACAGCCCATGGGAGGGCGGTATGTGTGGTGATGGGCTCTGAGTGCTGGTGGGCTCAGATCAGGCTCTGATCGATGGTGGCTGAGCGCAGAGCCAAGCTCCTTCCACTGTGTGAAGCAGTGATTAGCCAGTGTGGAGGACTGGAGCTCATTGATTCTGTGGATCTGCTTCTTCTCTGATAACAATGACTGACTATTTCATTATGAAGGGGAGGCATTGGATTGGGACTTGCGAGGAAGTGAACGGATCAATCAGGCAGTTTTCAGAACAACACGAGGAGCTGTGTAAAGCCATAATTTTTGGCAATTCAGTCTTGTCCGAGAAGGTTTAGGTGACTTTACCAATAAGGAGCAGTGCACTTACATCACACATGGACAAAGAGAAACACAAGTCAAAGTATAAAGAGAGGGTACAAAGATATAATGAGAGAGGAGAGTTTGGAAAAGAAAGAGAAATAAAGACATATTGCGAGAGATAGAGAAAAATAATACAACATTTGACATGAATGGACAGAACTGTCATGATGTAAACAAAACCTGGCTGGATGTGCTTTGGTCAGCAATTTAAAAGTGTCATATCATAAGAAATTATCAGTAATCTGTTGAAATAAAAGTGTTTAATGCAATATGAAAAAAAACTATCTTTTTTAAGTAAAAAAAACCTCAAAACAATATATTATTAAAATCCAGTATGATGATTTAATATGAAGGAGAAAAGATGCATACAATTACTTAAAATAAACAAAAACTATTCCTTTTGCATAGAAAATGGCATAAAATAGGCCTATGTGAATAGAAACTCCAAATCGGATGGACTAAGCAAACCCGAATCCTTTGGCTAACTCATTTCACATTCAAAAAATACATATACATACAGGTCTTAAAGGCACAGTAGCAAAAACAGGCATTCAATTCTAAGAGTCATGAAAAGGTTGGAGAATGCTCATGAAACACTAAATTATGGAGAAATAAAATAAATAAATAAAAATGATTACTTAATGCAATATAGTGCAATAGTACACAGACAGTTGAGAGGTCTTCTAATTCACCCTCTGTGAAAGAAGGTCAACATACCATTACGGATGCGTCTATAGCAGCTTGGCACATAGCCACGACCCACAGCGCTGCCTTTGCTCAAGGGCACAGTTTTCACAGAAATTACAGATTTAATGCAACAAGACATTGATCAATCAATCCATAATCTCATTGACCCAAACCTTATGGCATGCCCAGGAAAAAGCAATTGTGCCTAAACTGCGGTTTAATCTGATAGGGTCAATTTGATTAAATATGATCCCATGGCAATATATTATGATCTCGGTTTGAGCCAACAATGTGTTGTGTGGAACAGCTGGGCTTTCAACCAGAGTGCTGATTGATCGGTGTATTGCGCTACTGTCTCTCCAACCACCAGCTTCAATGTCTCGTATGATTTGCACATGTCCTAATATCTACTGTTATTTTTAGCCATCAACACATTAAGATTAAAAAATATTACATTTAAATGAAAATGACTAAATGTTTTTATTTTTTCTAACAACTGATAACGTAAGCTACTCAATCAGACCTCGTATGTAGTGAAATAAATAATTAAATGTATGAGTGGTATCTGATTGGTTTTAAGTACTTTGCTATGAGGTTGATATAGGGTATATGTATACTGGCTCAAGACATAAGCTCCACCACCAAGCCTCCAAGATATTTTACACTATTTTACCTGTAATGCATTAGCACACCTCCATTGAACAAACCACACAATCTCATGAACAGAGAACAAACAGCAAAGGATACATGTGTTGAAGATTAATACTGAGGGTTAGGGGTTTTTCAAATCCCTAATCTAAAGTGCATGCAAAATCAAAAGTGAGTTTAGCCTTAGCAAATAAGAAATAAGAATAAGAAAAAGGTTGCAAGAGAAATTAAGAGAGAAACAGCAGATAGACTTTGTTTCTTAAAGTGTCAGAAATTGCTTTGTCCTGCTTAGTCTGTAAAATAATCACTGTGTCAAAGATACTATTAATTATCCATTAATCTAATGGCAACCAAATAAACAAGAGCACAGTTGAGGATGCCAAAGACCATTTGAGCCTAAACTGAATCTACAGACTGCCATTTGGAGCTGTCATTTGCCCAAAGGCGTTAAACCCTTGAACTCTCCCAACAGATCTGCTTAGAGAGAACCAGCAGGCCCTAAGCGGGTACAGAGCAATGATTATAGGCCCTCTTTGAGGACTCCACCCTGCCGAGCATATCTCTCTTCATCTCCCTCTCTCTGCCTCTGCTACACATGGCAGAAAAAAAGTGTAGCCCTGAGGCGAGCGCTTTCTCCAAACCTGTGGTGAATATTAATGCAGTCCCTCTACAAGTTTTGCCGTTCCCATCTCTCAAACTGTCATCGCAACAGAGGCAGAAGGGTTGTGCACTGTATAATTCCACTTATGGGTTGAGAAAATTGATCCATGTATGAGTGATTTGGCATGACTGTATTGTTGCCACATGTTAAAGCTGTTCTTCAGAGTTTAACCAACCAACCAACCAGCCAGAAGGAAAAGCTGGAAGCCTCTTCTCTCATAGCTCCATCACATTAACCTCTTTACGAGTCATGCAGCAAGTCTTTTTTTGCTAGCAAACACGATTTGTACCTATAAGAGCCCCCATGCTACATTACCCATGTGATTCCAACGGTGCAGATATGGTAAAGATGGTAAATGAGCTCTACTGATCTTAGCTGGTCCAACAGATTTGTGATGCTGATGTGTTATTATCCGTGCACCTTCACTGTGAGGGCCTTTGGAGCTTTTCCTAATCCTAGCAGATTACAGAGGGTGACTTGGGATCATGCCACACCCTACAAGAAGTTAAATTAGAATTTTAATTGCAAGAGGGTTTTTAAGAGGATTTTTCTGAATTGTAATTCAGTAATTGCATTTTAAGAAATCTATCTTACAATAAAGGCTATAAACCTTCAAATTTCCAATCAAACGTCTTGCCAAACTTTGCTGTTCTAGTTAAATATTACAGTTACAGTATAAAAATTTCTTTGAATTTCAAACAATTTTAATTATATGCCCAGACATTAAATTTGAATTGCAATTCTGCATCCTGTTTACTACCTCATTCAAATTCAATTCCAATTCAGGAATTGAACTGGAACCAAAAGCCATTCTCAATTCAACTCTGACTTGTGCACAATACTGCAAGACTGATTCTCCAATGTTTTGAGGGTTTTCAGGTCAAGAAATGCAAAGGAATATTGGTTTACGAAATATAATTTAACAAATAACAACCATTTTTCTTTAAGAGTCACTTTCAATAACTGTAATTTCGCAATAGTCAGAGAAATTTCACAGCATGGACTTGCAAAAAACACCTCTCTTCTCAAGACAAACAAAGAAAACGACAGAGAAGAATCATGGTGCTTGACAGAGACAGCTGCATAAGTATGCAAAATGAAATGTTATCTTGGTCAGCTATCTGCAACTTTCTCCTTTTTTCTATAACTGTCCTTTTTTCCAGACACCACTGGGATGCCAATCACTCTAGTCATCTATGATATCACAGCCATCTGAAAAACAAAACAAAACAAAAAAACAATCCTAGCCTGGTCCCAGAATCAGTTCCCAGATGATTCTGTTTGGCATAGAAGACCTGTGGAGCTGTCACTTACTCACAAGCCTCTCCATGCCTGTCCCTCCACTCCATCCCAGCTTAAAACTGGGACATGACCTTTGTATAATCAGATACATAATGGGGGGTGGGGAAGAGAGACAGAGAATAGTACAGTTTGACAATCCATAAAATAACCACACTGATGTTATTGACTTTAGTACAGCTATGGTACTACTAATACTACTACTACTGCTGACATGTGACTCACAGTCAATGTACTTTTCAACAAAAGCATCACATGCTGTTTTGACCTCCACATGAAAAGTATTGCAGATGTCACAGACGGGCAACTTCACAAGGTTTCTAAGTGCACAAAAGTTAAAGTGGTGAAATCAAATGAAAGATAGAATCATAGAATGAAAGTTAGAACAACAAACAGACAGAACAAAATACATAATGCTAGAACATAAGACAAAAATAACAATAAATACAATGACAGAATGTTAGAACGACAGAAAGAGAATAATGGATAGAATGTTAGAACATTAGAACAACAGACAGATAGAAAGACAGACAGACAGAACGACAGATAAAACATCCAAACAACAAGAACAACAAGACAAACAGAAGGTTAAATAGCATGTTAGAATGACAGAGGGACAGAACAACATAGAACGTTAGAATAACAGCCACTGAAGACAGACATTATACCATGACTGAAGGACAAATATGTGCAGCAATTGTCAGCTGAGATGCCAAACTAATCTCTTAATGACATTGAAAAGAACTTCACCAATATTAAAATGGAAGTGAAGGTGAAGAGTGCACATTTCAAGCCTTGGTGACAAAGACAGGAGTGAGGGATGATGTTAGATTTTACAAGCCCCAATTTTTCAGATGTTAAATCATCCGTTGAAATTATTTCATTAAATGCCCTTCATTTCCCATTAATTGCTTTAATAAGAAAAATATGAGTGAGGCACTGGCTGTGAAGCGAGGAGCTTGGTTCAATTTGAGTAATGACTTTCACGTGTCTCATCTCTCTTTTGAAATCAGATCACTCTAAAATGTAAAACTCTCTTTCTTACGATTAAATATCGAAACAGTGGAAGCTAAAGAGATGGAGTCTTTCAAAGGAATCTCCTGGGAAAACCGTTTTTTCATTTTCACTTGGTGTCCACACAGATCTTTCCAAATAATTAAACTTTCTTTGGTGTGGAACATTGCTTTGGCAAACCATGAGTGAATCAGCCGGAAATGTGTAGTGAGTAAAACTGAATTTGGCATCCCTGACATCAACAGCGGACCTCCAGGTGGGCTACACTGCCTAGACACCTGGGGGCTGTGCTATCCAAGTTGGGTTTTTTGGGTTTTTTTTTTTTAATCAAACCTTGCCTTGTCAGAAATCCAATTAGTCATGGGAAATCAAGAGCTGAAGCCTTGATAAAATTGATAGAACTGTATCGAAAGAAAAGCCAGCGTCGCTAATCCGATCCTATTAGCTCAAACCACCAGAGCCACAGTGACAAATTGTTGGTCATTGCTCAATGTAGAGAGCAGCAGAGGGTTTCACGGACTGCCGGAGCAGGAGTTCGAACCAGCATGGCCAAAAAAGGTGGATGACACAGCGGGATCTAACATGTCCCCGACCACAGATGATATTGATTTAAATTCATCTCTCAAACATAGATGGACAGGACTGCATTCACTGCACCTCATGCATTCACATGGATCAATGCATCTACAGTAGGTGTTAAAGAACAAGGTGAGAGACAGAGATAAAGAGGCAAAAAAATAATGGGTGAGTGGGAGGAGGGCTGTGGGAGGAAAAGAACAGAGAGATGAGACCAGAACCATTTAAACACTCTGAAAAAAAACAAAACAAAAAAAAAAACCTGCTAATATTTATTGAGGTTATATAAAGTACATTAACATTTGTTAATGCAACAGCTAACATAAAATAACAATGGACAATACTTTTAAAGCATTGATTAATCTTGGGTAATTTCTACATATACTAATACATTTTTAACATATAATTTTTAATGTTTTTAAAAGAAGTCTTATTCTCATAAAGGCTGCATTTATTTGATCAAAAATAGAGACAAAACTAATATTGTAAAATATTACTACAATTTGAAATAACTGTTTTCCATTTTAAAGGGGGGGTACCATGGTGTTTCATGTATTCAGAGTTGTTTACAGTGTTAAAGAGATGGATTCTCGTGTTAAACATGGGCAAAGTTTTAAAAAAATATTTTGGACGAATAACGGAGAATTTCTGTGCCGAAAATCTTACTTCCGGGTTGGTAGAAGTTTCGGCTGGGTTTTTTTCGACCGTGGATCTAATGACGTAGATCAGAGTACAACTCCTTATATGAGCATTTCTCTCGGAAAAGCGCGCCCGCGAGCACGTCGACTAGAGGAGAACGAGACCGCGCACATCAACGCGCTTCAACAGGAAATCATCGGCAGCGCTGCCTAGGATTTGTTCAAGAATGTCTCCAAAAAAGTGTGTTTTTGGATGTGAGGGAAAGCTTACCGTGTTCAGTTTTCCAAAGAACCCAGTGTTACAGGAACAGTGGATGCCGTTTGTTTTTCCGGGGCAGCAACGGAGTGTAGGAAGTGCGGTTGTGTGTTCTGGCCATTTCAGTGACGAATGTTTTATTAACAAGGCCCAGGTCGACGCTGGATTTTCAAATCGTTTGCTATTAAAACGTGGAGTGGTCCCAGTGATAAAAGACCCCATTCATGTAAGTACAACTGGATCAGATTTCTGTCTTTTGCTGGAAAGCTACCGCTTGACTCTATAGCTCCGCCTCCAGGAGCTCGGCTTTTTCCGGAGAGAATCGGAAAGCTGTATTTTTCTTTTATAAATTTAATAAAACTAAACACTTTTTTGAGATATTAAGGATGCACTACTACTCTATAGGTACTCAAGATTAACATGAGATTAGGTGAAACTGTGCATGTTATGTACCCTTTAAAGGGGTCATTTGATGGTTCTAAAAATAACATTATTTTGTTTATTTGGTATAATGCAATGTGTTTACGTGGTTTTAGGTACATTATTATTGCTCCTCTATGACCTGCCTTTCTGAAACGCGTCGATTTTTACAAAGCTCATCGTTCTGAAAAGTGCATTGAGATTGGCCTGAAATACCTTAAGCGTGTGACGGAAATGTCACGTCCCTTACCATATTTGGAACATCAGCTCCCAAAGCACTAATGACAGGTGAGGTGATAATGTCAATTCGAGCCCGAATCTGATCCGGAAAATACAAATGACCAAGCTAATCGATCAACTTTGCCAGAGCGACTGGACCAGAACGTATCAGATTGGTAAGGTTTTATTTAATTGGGGACATAATTACTGATTATAAAGGACTTATACTGTCTTACGCCGCGCTACGAGGGGAGAACACAATGTAAACATAAAACCAATTCTGCATTTGTGATCGTAGAAACGAAAAACAAGCGCTACTCTATACTGCTCAAAACTCGCGTTTGAATAGTCAGTAGCAAATTCTTAAAATATGAAAACGTACAGGCTGCGTCTGAGTCAGAAGCGCCAGACTGTACTTGCAAAGATCTTTTTAGAATCAGCCTTTATGCACAGCCAGCCTTGTACTCTCCCGGGTTCTGGAAACGGTCCTCCGAAAAATGCGCAGCACACAGTCGAATATTTTGGTTGTACTGTTCTGGAACAGTGTTATAAATAAAGCGTAACCCACTGTTTTCTAATTGTGTCCTCTTTGGGAAGGCCAAACAAAGTAGTTTGGCTTTCGCAACGAAAAACAGTGTCTCCACGACATAGCAGCGCCGGCGGCAACAATAATACAGCGAGAATAAAAGTTACGCCTTCTTTCTTTGCGGATACATTTGGGCTACGAAACTCTGCCCCCACACAATGACGTAGATTTGTGGGGGCGTGTTTGAATGAAGCGTTTTAGGAAGGTGTGGCTGAGCCTTTACTTTTGCAAAGAATATCTCTTTAGGTTTGAGAATTTGTTGGTTTGTAGGTTTAGGTTTGTAACTCTGCAGATCTTATACATGCACAAACAGCTACAGATGGTGCCCAACCAGAATGAGACTTTTACCGCCGCCGTTCCCGCGGCGGCAAAATTGGGATGTGTATTTGCTGCCTTTTACCGCTGAGTGGCGCTGTAATCACAGACTTTGAAAAGTGTCAGTTTATTCTCTTTAATGCCGTAATCTGCCGCGGCAGTAATCTGAGCTGAGGTCACAGATAAATTTAAGATAAATATTGTGGTTAAACGAATTCAAATTCATTTAATTTAAACAAAGTAGACACACGTTAACATTGTGTGCCCAGTTTTTCTATAATTTAGAAAGGTTATGTCAATAGGTTACTTGTCATTTACTTCGTGTTATTTTAATGGTTTTGTAGATTTATTAACTGAAACATAACAGTGAAATAAATTAAAATAATTTACCGTAAAATTAAAACATTTTCAGGACTTGCAGTTACTAACCGATGTTAGTCGGTTTAAGCATTATTTGTTATATTCAGAATTAGGCTTACATGGTGTTATGATTATCAATTGAATTCTTTAATAAATAATCAACCACAATGCCTATTACTACTGCCGCAGCAAAAATAAACCAGTCGAATTTCAAAGTCGTTCGCGAAATTACTATAGGCTATACCGGGCAAGTGACAGGGCAAAACAGCAGCAACTGCGACATTTTAAAAGGTAAGTTTCCTATCTGTTTATTTAAAAAAAAATAAAAAAAAATAAATAATAATTTTTCATTATTTGAACAAAAATGAGACTGATTGAATATGTTAAAATATAAACAAACAAAGCAGAGAATAAAACAAACTTTTAGGGAAAAAATATAGGCCTATTATGCTCAGAATTGGTTAACATTAACGAAAGCAAAATATGTAAAAATACATTTCAAACAAAATAAAACAAAACAAATTCGTGGCCGAGTGGTAGGCTAAACTTACGTTTCAAATCCCGAACAAACATGGGCTACTTTTTTATTATTAATTTAATTTGATAGTTCTAAAATATTGCTACACCATATTGTTTTTTTCTCCTATAGCCTATAGGCTATTAAATATTTTATATTTATAAAATAAAATTACCATTCATTTCCATTTTACATTAGGGACAATTTTTTTCCAACAGAATGGCTGAATTAACATCTGCATAATAATAATAATAATAAATAAATAAACAGCACAAGGTCTTGTAAAAACACTTTTTTTTTTTTTTTTGACACATAATATTTTATTTTATTTAACTTTTAAAACAGAGAAAATAGTAGACCTAGGCTATTCAGACGATATCTGTGGTCAATGCATTAACAATAGACTCTCGGAGCTTCAAACGATCTGAGATCGAATCTCAGTATAGCCGACAGTGTTTATGTTTTTCCGTTCTTGATGCTTAAATATGCATCTGTTTATTAAAGTCAATCATCTTGTTTAATTATCAGTTGTACATTAACATAAATTTGCTACATTCCAGTTGAGCCGCTGCACGCTATGACATATCTGATGAAGGAAGACTGTCAGCCGATTGCACCAAAAAATGAAGATGATGAAGCTCGTCTTTAATCTGCTAAATTATGTGTTTTTTTGTGTGTGAATCATTCACGAGATTGAGATGACTGACAGTAATACCCGGCCATAGCAACGGTAGACATTTTCCAAAACAGATCGAACAAATCAGAAAAATACTTTCAATACAGTATTGCTTTCAATTAAAAAATAAACAATGAAAATGTAAAAGAAAAAGAAAATTAATTAAGTTTGAAAACCCATCGCACATTTCAAGGTATGAATAAAGTGTCGGGACAGTTTATTTATTTAAACAGGGTTGCATCGATTCGATAGAGTTTATTCCCTTTGTGATGCAAAATAAGAAACATTTTAAATTTATTGTCAAAGAAATTGCAGCTAAATTAAAAAATGAAAACGGTACAAAACGAAAAAAAAGTTCAAAGCAACATAAATTAAGAACAGGCGTTTTTCTTTGCCTCTCTGGCGCTGGATATTTTTTTAGTAAGTTTGGTCTCCCTCACTGCGCGCGGTCTTTCTCGAAATTAAGCATTTCAGCGTAAAAAACACCATACAGCTGATAATACTGTATATGTCGCTGTGTGTCATCCACACAAATCACGAAAGAAAAAACTGTAACAAATAGCTTTTGTTCCTTCAAAGATACAACATGCCTTGCTGAATTCACCTCACAATAAAACGAGGTGGGTCGCGAATTAAAGAGCTCTGTATCTGCTAAATTGAAATTGTGTGTGGAAAACCTTTAAATACAATCAATAAAACTACAATATATAATTTAATAAGATATAGGGCCTACTGTACAAAGGCTATGGACTTTTGGAGATTTTGAGATTATCAAAAATAACTTTGCCTTTGCCTGCTCATCAGGCTGGCTCCGACACTCTCCATATGAAAGACGGAACATTAACACCTCTGTCCTGCACCCCCACGATAAAGCATTTAAAGCAGATAAAACTATTGCCTTCTCCAAACCCCCCACAGGAGATCTGAGTTTGCAAAACAAAACAAAGAGTTTGCCACTCGTCGTGGTGTGCCAAAACACTTCATTATAAACTTCAATATTTCATTCAAAACAATCTCAAAACGCTTTGTGACATTTTGAAAAGCCGTGGATGCATTACTGCCACTGGAACCATGAACGCAAATACTGGTTCTGATTTTATTGTTTGTCGTTTAAACGTATATATATATATATATATAGGCTATATTAACAGAACTGCTTTTGAAATTACGATTGGAATTATTATAGGCTACAGAAGTAAAGTCATTGTATAATATTTGTTCCTTAGTGTAAAATGGAAATGCATGGTGATTTTATTTTGTAAATAGGCTATAAGCAAAAAAACTATGTTTTAGAACTAGACAAATCTCTCTGCATCAACAATAGACTATAAAATGCATTAATAGGCTAATATAAAAATATCAATAGTCCAAGTTTGTTCGGGATTCGATCCCTTGTCATCTAAATGATCGTAACGTCAGTTCAACCACTCGGCCACGATTCACTCGTTGCGGCATGGCCTAATGTTTCAGTGTGTGTTCGCTCACACGAGCGAGAAGCGCTCTTCATTCAAATGAACGCGCCGCCGCGTTTGTCGAACACTGATTCAACATGCCAGAATAAAACCTGGCTTTGGAACAATGCATAGCGTCACTCTCGTCGTGGTCTGTGCCAAAAAAATTATAATAATTTAGTTTAATTTATTTCAGTGTTAATGTTTGAGTTAAAAAAATCCTCTACAAATTAAATTAACACAAAGTCGGCTGTAAGAGTCCTTTAGGCTAAGTAAAAAGCAAAGGGCTTACAGTCTTAACATTTAGGCTACTTTGCTTAAATTCGATACATTTATTTTCAGTAGGGCCTAATAAATTTGTAGGGATGTAATTTCAGTATGCTTTACCAACGCTATGTATTGGAGTGGAGTGGAGATATGGAGTGGGTCAGACATGATTTTGACCACTTCATTAAGTTTTGTTTAGTAGAAAACCTTTCTTTAAAGTGAATTTCGTTTTCTATAAATTGTATCTTAATTTTAACAAATTTTTCATCAACCAATTGCCTGTATTTAATAAGTAAGAGAAGCAAATATAATAGACACTAATCATGGAGGCGCCCGCGCGGTCACTTGCGTTGCACGTCAGCTGGAGCGCATCTCATCCTAACTTAACGAAACTCAGCGTATGCCTCACACAGACATGATAAATACATCAAATACACAAAGCTTGAAATGTCTTCAAACGAAATAATTCAAAACGAAAAGAAAAGGCTACTCTCTGATAATCAGATTATGTCTTTATGTGCATTTATCTCTAGGTGCGTTCACTACAAATATGGCGATCGTCAACTTCATCTTTGCAGTCGACACTGTCAGAAAACACTAGTTTATTGATAAAAATCAATGCACGCATCACCGGATTTACAAATACACATCTTGCTTGTTGCACGCACACATATTATGTCGACAAAACGATATTATGATATAACGAAATATTATGTTGAAATAACATTATTATTAATAATAGGCTACATCTTTTAGAATATTTGATTAAATGCTGATTGTTGCGCTTGTTCAATTTAATAAAATTAAAACTTTAATTGTGATAATTAAAATAATTGAAAATTAAATATTTAGTGGCCAAGTTTTGCTAATTTAGGTATTATATAGGCTATTATATGCCTATTGCCTATATTAAGTAGGTCATATTAAGACAAGGCATATATTAAGTTATTTTAGCTGTTATGAGAAAAAATAAATCTAACGAAATCTAAAATCTAAATCTAATAAATCTAAAAAAAAATTCTAACGCCAATTCAACATGCCAGAATAAAACCTGATTTTTGAACAATGCGTAACGCCACTCGGCCTGGTGTGCCAAAACACTACATTTTAAACTTCAATGTTTAATTCAAAACAATCTCAAAACGCGTTGTGACATTTTTTTAAAGCAGTAGCCAAGCCAATATAGATTAAGGGCATTGAAACCAGGATCTTAACTAAAACGCGTTCCGTGTAATCTCTCAAAATTTATGCCACACTACTCCATGTATTTTTTTTTTTAAGGACTGCTTTTGAAATCACTATAAATTACTATGCAATTGTATCGCTCACGAGAGCTCTTCATTTATCTAATTCCTCAATAGAATAGTAAAAATATTCAGCGTCATTGCTCCTAATATCGTCTCTATTTTTAACTTTTGATTCTATTTTTTCAGTTCTAAAATTGATTCTATCTTTAGTTCTATTCTGTTGTAGCCTTATAGGCCTATTTATATATATGAAAAATATGCCTATTAGGCTTAGGGTTTTATATTTAACCCACTTACATTTTAAAATACGGCAATTGCTGCTGATTTGCACAATGTCCCTTTGCGCCACCTGGCGGTCATTTTGGGAACGACTTTGAAATGCGGCTGGTTTATCGGCGGCTGGCGCGGCGGTAATAGGCATTCTGGTTGGGCACCATCTGTACATAACACACTAAAGAAAAAGGAAAACAAGAATTTGCATCATATGACCCCTTTAATATGATTATAATCATTCTAATATGCTGATGTATTGCTTAAAAACATTTATTTTCACTATCAATTTTTTTGAGGATTTTTTGATCACTATAAAGTGCAAAAGAGCATTTATTCAAAATAGAAATTGTCCTAACTGTTACTTTCCATACATTTTTTGAACAGTAGTGTACTAACAATATAGCATGACTACTGTGACCTCATAGCTTATCACTAATTAATAAAGAGAAATGCATGAACTACTTTTATGGCTCTTTGTACTTTTGGAGCTTTGGAGCAAAGGTCAACATCCAGTTTGGCAAACGAGCAGCATTTTGGGAATTTTAAGAAAACATTCACTTTAAATTCTGCAATGATTTCAAATACAGGTTCTTTAGCTGTTAGCTGGAATGAAGAACTGAAGGTCGTCACAGGTGGAGGCAACAAACCAGCAGCATGTACGAGTAGTGGCGTGTGATGTCCTCTCAATCTCACCTTAAAGTTCTCCTTCATTTCTTCTTCTGCTCCTTTTATTTTAACTCTACACATTCCAGCTGTCTTCCATCATGTCTGTCTACAACCCCCTTTCCGCCTTATTCTGTTATCTTTTCTCTTACCTGAGAGAGAGGAAGATGAATGAGCTCATCCTAGCTGCCTACAGAACGCTGGCACGCACCCACAGCAAATGGAAAGCAAGCAAGTGCATTCGATAACAGACTGTAGTAGACACACATTGTGATGTGTGTCAACTGCTAATTCATGTCCAGTAATGCAGTGGTTCCACAAGATACAGTAAACTCATCTACTCTACTGGGAGGGTCACCAACAGGTGTCCATGGTGACTATGGAGGCCAAAGCTACTGAGGTCAAAGTGAAGGGCAAGTAATACTGCAGGTTATTGCAAAGAAGCCTGGCACTAGTTGTCCCTTAGATAGAGAAATACAAGTATTTTGTGCACAAACATGCCACAAAGAAAAACTTCAGCTTTCTGCTCCAAGGCAAACACAGGAGGGAGTCTGCACACACACACACACACACACACACACACACACACACACACACACACAGAGATAATACTGACACAAGTGAGGGAGTTGATCCAGAACAAACAAAAAAATAAAATAAAAATTCAAATTTGTTCAATTAACCTCACAGCTAATTACACATGCAGGGCAAAAAAGATTTTGATTTTATACTTGAAAGAACTTGATCTACAATAAACCTCACTTTGAGAGCTGAAAGGGGAGAGAGAGAGAGAGAGAGAGAGAGAGAGAGAGAGAGAGAGAGAGAGAGAGAGAGAGAGAGAGAGAGAGAGAGAGAGAGAGAGAGGCAAAAAACTACAATGAATTGTAAAAATGATAAAGTTTATTTTTACAGCATATGTACAGTACATAAACTTTCAGATGTACAAAGCTTATGTGTGCAGGGATATATGATAGTTATGATTAACAACTAATCAATAGTGATAATAAACCATTTTTAAAAACTAATATAGTAGATACTTGACATTTATTTGTCAATTAGTCATTTTATAGTAGTAACAAAAAATCCTATATCCATGGATACAAAAAACAAAAACATGGCATTAGCCACACGTTCAGCTGTAAAAAATAAAAAACAAATGTATAAATAAAATGTAGCTTTTTTATCAGGTTAATCCAATGATTGAATCCAATAATAATTGACAAAATTAATAAATCAAAATAGCCATTGGTTGCAGCTCTACTTAATAGCTTTGAGGTTCTGGATTCCATGATAGCCTTCCTATAGAATGGTTATTCCATAATAGCCATAACCCCCTCTTAACAAACCATCTGCACATCTATAGATTGCCACCCCCCACCTCTCTCTCTCGCTCATTAGATGTGAGCATGTTGTCACATTCAGAAGATCCATTAATGTAGCAGTGTGGATAGTCTCATTGACTGGCTGCACCACTGTGTCATACTGAGGAGAAATTAAAGGGATATTTGTGTGTGACGGGACATGTGATTTGGCATTGAAATGCAAGTAGTATTCAGATCTATACTGGCAGCATTTCTCACAGAGCATCAATGGCAGAACAACAAACCCACTATAATTTTACAAATACTGCCGTTATTGTATGGCGCCAATTTGAAAACATGTTTCGAAATTTTTGGAGATGTGAGATCCAGGGCGTCAGTGGCCATTCAGCGTGCGCGCACATGTGTGTGTGTGCTAGGGATGCGCCGATCCGATACTCTGTATTGGTATCGGCTCCAATACTCCAATTCTTTGCCGGATCGGGTATAGGTCAGACGAGACCGATATTGTGCGTACTATTCTGTGTTATTGTTAAGCCCCACAAAAGGCACAAAAACATTATAAAGCACCATAAAGTTTTCGTGCACTATATTATAAGTGTTCTGAAGCCATTCTATAGTAGAAATTAATATTTAAGTCATTAAATTCAAGTCAACGTAAACTCTTCCCTCCGCTGTGGCTCTCACAGCACTTATTCAGCACTCAAACAGCACGTCGCGTTAGGTTATGACAGTCAACACGATGAAACTCTCTCCAAGATAATGCAATGTTACTATTATTATACTTGATCTGTAGATAAAGGTCTATGGTTTCCCATAAAACAACTTTATCTTGCTGAACTTTATTGCTGTACCTTAATCATGTTACTTTCTACCGGGTGTCTGTTAGATCAGAGTAGAAAGCACTATAAACACGCGCATAGTAACTGAAATTTAAAACTGTTAAAAGAAAACGCGCAATAAACTATTGCACAGATAGATACTGTATAATACACTACGCATCAATATGTCTTTCCTTTGTGCTTTCAACTTTTCAATGTGGACTCGAAGCGATGCGCGCTGTGACTCCATGTTGCTTCAAGTGCGTCATTCTGTGCTCGGGATGCGTATAAGCGCTTTGTGCCACACTGTATTGGAGCCTTTCATAGCCTATTATAATATTTCTGCGCAATGAAAGATTATTAATAGCCTTGCTTGTTCTGTCCTATCTATCATATGTTGCTGCCTCATTAAACGGCTGCGCTATACATTTAAAAGTTGTCTTAATTTTATATATGTGTAACGTTTTACCAGATTTAGGGCCCTTTCACACATACCTTGTTTGGTCCGGACTTTCAGACTTTTCAGTTTGGTCCGAATCAAAATTACAGGTGTGAAACCTCCCTCAGACCACGGTCTGGACCAAACAGACGAAATTTGGTCCGACGAAAAGAGGTAGTCTCGGTCCGGATCAAAGTTCAAACTGAACAAAGGTTTGGTTCGTTTCTAGTGTGAAAGCATTTTCTGTATGGTTCGGACTTTCAGACCATTTACAGGAAGTTCCGGTGGTTCCCGCGTAGCCTAAACAACTGAAGAAGAATATTTATGTGCAGTCCTGCCCACAGCGTTTCTTCCAGCTGGCACACACACACACACACACACACACACACACTTGTCCTGCGTCCTGCCGGCGATGATAAAATATTCGCACAACGAGGACGTTCATTTGGCGAATTTGAACTAGCCTCGAGTATAGTTGGTGCTGCAGGGAGTAATGCCATAATAATAAAAGTATAGTGGCAACAATATGCGTCTGTTCATTCATTCTTGTCAAAGTTACCCGCCGAATTGACAACACGCTGACGTCAGACGCACGTCCGTTTACAAACCAATCAATGTTAAGATGCAGCCCATATAGATGATGGCGACAGGACGCAAGTACGTCATGAAAAGTTCTTTAGTGCGCTCGCATAATTGCAATGTGAAACCAAACCAAAACTAACCTAATGTATACAATGTATCAAAACATGAACTTTGGTTCGGACCTTGGTGCGGACTTTCAGGTGTGAAAGGGCCCTTAGTGATACACTTATTGGGCCCTATCTTGCACCCAGCGCAATTGACTTTGTACACACCGACGCATGTATCATTCCTATTTTGCACCCGACGCACAGTGGACTTTTTCCTCCACAGACGCACGTCGGTAAATTAGGGAATGAACTTTGGTTCAGCGGAAAGAGGCGGCGTGTTCCGGCGCAAACGTTCCGCCGCATAAATCTAGCTTACACATTTACCCAAATTATTATACGCCCGTTTAATCAAAGCTAATTTGGGTGGGTTTCTCCCATCCCCATTCAATCTCACTTCTGTCTTTTACGGCCCTGACGAGAACGACGGTCTCCTTGACTGTGAGCCGCTCCTGGTGTGGGCCTGGCAAATCCGCCGTTATAATAGCAATCCGCCATGGAACAAACGCGCCTGCTTTTAAAGGGAACGTGAGATGATGCTCTGATTGGTTTATTTCATGTTACGCCCAAACCACACCTATGAGTAATGTAACTACTTCAGACAAACCCATTTTAGATTTGCAGCAAGATCCGCCCACAAAGTTACTTGTGTTTCGCGTTTGATACTTGTGTTTCAGATCGTTAAAATAGGGCCCATTGTCTCTTATTTGTTCCCCACTAAATAATGTTTTTTTTCACTAAATGTTCAGATTTTATACAATTATTGTGCACTCGTGATTTTTCAAGAGTAACTTTTACTGCTGAATTATCCACTAATTTAGTTTATAATAGCATTTTTGTCATAGATTATGATAATATATATTTTTTTTGATTTGTTGTTTTTCTTTATAATGAAGTTGTCTATATTTAGTAGATTGTGTTTTAGTAGTGAGTGTTTACTCACGGTTCGGTTTGTATCACTGTTTTAGTGTCACCGTTTCGGTACGGTTCGGTATGTGCTATGTTCAGGATAAAAAGGGCTACTGTCAAAGAAAAATAAAGAAAATATGAACAAATAGACTACAAGCAATAGCACAAATAAATACAATAGAGCAAAGATACAAACAAAATAAAGGTTTTCACGTTTTTCAGGTAGGTCTAAGATTTCAGGTACAGAAATTTAATAAAAATAATGCATATAATCTTCACTCTATGAATTAAATAAAGATTAATCCTTATTAAAGTTACAAAAGTTATTCAGTCATGAGCAGTGAGTGGTTTCTTTGTCTTTTGTTGTTTGATTAACAATAAAACAGACAACAGCAGGAATATTAGGCTGCTGTCACTAAAACAATGCACGGATCCAACATACCAATACTGTACACATTATTATTATTATCCTTTATTTTTCCAGGAAGGTCCCATTGAGATTAAAGAAATCTCTTCCTCCAGGGAGTCCTGGCCAAGATGGCCATACTACAAGTCACACATTTACAAACATATGACACATATAAAACATTCTAGACAGTCAAAGTACAACATTCATCATAAATCAATAAATTAAGTAAAACAGCAACATGATTCATTCATTTTAGACTGCAGTAAATTTTTAAATATATTCAAAGGAGGAATTGTTTCTAGTGGAACAATAGCTTGAAATTCATTCCACAGCCATGGGGCATAGTAAGCGAAAGATGATTTTCCATGCTCTGAATGTACCCTAGGTACTACTAATTTAATCCCATTAGATGATCTGGTGCTATAGTTCTTTCTACATAAACATAGAAGACTAGTGATGTAGTTTGGAAGCATACCCATCAATGTCTTTACAATAAATACTAACATATGTGATTTCCTCCTTTGAAATAAAGAGGACCAACCCAAACAGTTGTACAACAAACAATGATGAGTACGTGAACAAGAATTGGTTATAAAACGCAATGCAGCATGATAAACACCATCCAGTCTTTTCAATAAATATGTAGAAGCGTGCATATAAACAATATCACCATAATCTAAAATACGTAACAAAGTACTCTGTATAATTCTCTTTCTAGCTGTAAAGGAAAAACATTTTTTTTCCCGAAAAAGAAAACCCAATCTTGGTTTAAGCCTTTTCACCAAGTAATTAATATGAACATCAAAGGCTACACATGCGTCGTCTTTCTCGACTATGCTTGAAGTTGAAGTTGTCCCTCCGATGTGCGCGCACACAAAACTTCTCACGCAATGCATGTGAGTTCTCTTACACGTCTTCTTGCATTGGAATGTTTAAATTGGCAAGGCTTAAAAACACGCGCAAATGCTAAACTTTTGTGACGATGCAGCTCTAGCCTGATAGGGATTTACAGTTCCCCAGGCCATTGGGAAGTCCTTATTGTCAAGCCCTGCCCATCGCTTTCGTTATTGTTTTGTGCCTATCTAAATTAGCACTGGATGTATCAGCAGCTTGTTTTCTTTCGCTTGCTATGCAGAACTGCAACACACCAATGAGGAACTGGGATGTCAAGGTGATCTCACATACACGTTGGTTCTCTATCATCCAGTTTCAATCGCAGTCCGATTATTTATAGCTAGTGATGCACCAATATAAAATTTCTGGCTGATACAAATAAATTGATATTTATTTTCATATTATGGCCAATAACTGACTAATGAATGATCTTTTAAAAAAGAGACCTTGCAATGTGTGCATGCTTAGGCATCAGTGAACTTACTGCTGGTATAGTTCAGATCGCAACGCTGAATTAAGGGATATGAAAGAAAAAAAAAGGACAAAAAAAACCCTCACAAAAGCCTCAGGCCTTAGTCAAAGTCATTGTGCATGAGTTTGTATTTCTGCACTGGGGCTCTGGTGTGACATACACAAGCCTCGGCCTGATCCTTTCTCAGCAGGAGAAAGACAGTAAAAGCTTTAAAACAGTTTGAGTTAGAGAGCTCCCTGTCCACAGACCTGTCCTAAAGATGCCAAAAGGCTCATGGTCCACCAAACACCAGCTGCTCAACAGACCCAACTGAGCTACACAAGAACCCAAAGACCTATAAGATTCACACTGAAAACATCATCTGGATGGACATGGAAACATCCGTGATGTGGGTTTGAGACCAAACTACTCATTTTAACAATACCTACAACACTACAGTGGAAAAATGGGATTTACATAATGTTTTATCGGTCTCAGCTGAGCAGGTGAAAGTGGCTGACTGCTATGCCTGGTCACACACAATAGCCCACTGGTTTAACCACAGCTCTCGACGACAGGAGAATCAATTTCATGCGTATCTTTGCTAAATGCAACAAATTAGAAGCTGATATTGATTTCCGCTCAATAGTCACTGTGGAAACAATTGCTTCCTTTTTTGAGGTGTAACAATTTGGCCTTCTGTTCCGTGTGAGGGAAAACCCCGCTGAGAGGTATTAGTATCTCATTCTTTTTACCTTCTTTTCCTTCTCCCCATCAATGCCTACCTTAGTGCCTCAGTCGCTGCGATTCTGGGTCTCTAATCTAATCAGCATTTAAATTATGGACCCAATATGCACTGTGCAGTTACACATACAAGGTTATGCTAGAATCCTGCATGTGAGAGGCTAGGGAAGGAAAAAACACGACTTAATACGCTTGACGTGATCTGACCCGACTTGGGCGCACATACATCTTACATTGCAAATGGTACAACACCGAAAAACTGACTGACTTATTTAAAAATGAATCACATTTTGTATGAAAAACATGACTTTGGCTGTGTGACATGCTGTTAGCATGTGCAAGAAGCATGAAAACTCATTCTTGAGACATGCTGTTATGATTGTATTGTCACATGGTCACAAAATCTACAGCCTTGATTTTATGTGTGTGGGAGATTGCAAGCGGGATGGATCATATGCCAGATTAGTGGCAATATTCACAGCTGTACACATCTGGCTAGAATGCTGACCGACAGTGATTTTGGCTGTAAAGACACTTCCTGTCTGAGAGCTGCGACTAGAGCACTGGGGCCAATGGCAGCAGTCATAGTTTTTAGCCTGTGGGCATTAGCCATGATTCCTGGCTGACATGACTGCAATGTCACCCAGTCTGTCTGCAAAGGAGTCAAGGCAATAATGCCAGCTGTGTAAGAGGGGGAAAGGGGCAAAATAATGGGCACTGGCTTTGAAGCCCTTCTTAAAGGGTGTTGTCAATCAGACTGTCCAATGAGAACAGCAGGCAAACCAGGGAGGTTTTAAAACATGAATTGTCAGAGGATGCCGTTACGATAACATCCCTAGAGCATTTAGCGAAGTAAAAAAATGATGTGAGGCTTGGGAGAGCCTGAAGTCTTCCTGATGAGGACCAAGCATTGCTGGCTTCACGTGGAAAATGTTTTTTCCACAAGAATGGGCCAGAAATGACAGGTCAAATGACAAAAATAGCCAAAGATGTGCATGCTGGGACAGGTGTCAGCATATCTTGGCACATATAAACTGTAGGACATGACATTTTGAATTTAATGGGTGGGCAGAGGCAACATGTTGACAAATCAAAAATTAGCAATGGTTGAATACTAAGTAGTTTTTTTCCATACAACACACAAACTAAACTAAAATACATTTTTCATGATCGACCTAAAATTAAAAAAGCTACAAATGAATGATAGTTTTCAGGGTTTTTCCTGGCTCAAAATGAGGCGGAGGTGGTAAAATCTTAATAATGTATTTTAATAATAAGGTAATTAAATTAGTATTTTTCATAGATCATCATATAGCCTAATGTGTTTTCCACATTATTTTTTGTGGGTCGAGCTTGGCACCTCTAGGGGGGTCCGGGAGCATGCCCCCCTGGGAAGAAAATTTTGTAAATTTTAAAGATAAATTCATTAATCTGGTGCACTTTGAGTCACCCAAATCCACTGTTAAAAATAAATAATCCACCTGCAAACCGCCCATATTCTTTGAATTAAATATCTGCATCTGATCATCACAAAAATTATTCAAATTCTCAGTGTTATTAAGCATCTAGCGTAGCGTTAGTTCTGGCAGGTCGCGTTAGTCAAGCTCGCATCAGCTGACCCTCAGCTGATCCACATCTACCTATAGGAATACGATGCCTATCACCGTAAACATATATAAGCTCCTTCAGTATTATCAGCAGCTATTGCGTTTCTCAGGAGCGAATTACCTCCATCCCCTGCTCCTCCTCTCGCCCAGTCAGAATTGGCATTCTGATTCCCCTTGAATCAGAATAAATTATCGAATAATGTTGTACTTTAAAATCTTGAATTAAATATATTTGCCAACTTTCATGTTGGTTCTGTTCTGTTTACCCTAAGGGGGGTTATTGCTGCTCTCATCCATGCTAGGTTGCATGGATGCGCAGGGAGTTCTCGCCCAGAGCGGAACCATACCGCCAATCCAAACTGTATGCTAATTGTCAATCATATTTGACGATAGTGGTCCTGACAGAAATGATAATATGGTAACATATCACACTGAAGTAGGCTGATTTAAAATGAGCATTTATTTAAAATAAAAGTTCTTCTTTTGGCAAAATTACATTTCCTTTTTTGACATTTTTTTGTTTCTTTATAAAGGGGATTTTCCCCTAATTGTATTAAATGTATGCTCCATCTTTCATTTCAAATTCTTAAATTTGATCAATATATTCAATTTAAATAAAGACACTAGGCTGTTACCAATCAAATTAAATAATTTACATAGAAAAATTATAACTGTATTAAATGAGATTATTTAAAATATTTTTGAATATACAAATAAGGAATGTTGAAAAGAATGATACTTTGAAACTAAACCGCCAGTAGGAGGCGACAGGCGACCGTCTTAATGAGCGAGTCATTTAGTCATTCATTCAAATGATTCGTTCAAACGGCTGATTTATTCAGAATGAGGCAGTTTATAAATGGGTAATTGAATCTTAGACTCAATAGATTCGTTCAAAACGCTGAATCATTCAGTAATGAAACACGGCTGAGTGTTGCTGTGAGATTCGCGGTGGTTCTGCTGTGATCTTTGTTTGGAACTATTTTCGCTGCAGAAACAGAACAAAAACAGTCATTGCGTCTAAAATGTAAGTGACTTAATAACTGTTTGTTTATTGAACTGTTATGAAATCAGTCTCGGTTTCAATCTTGATGGCATTCAAGAAAACAGCACTCTGGTCGTGTGTAGCCAAGGCTATATATTGTTTCTTAAATAAAATATGTTATAGCTGCGCGAGCCTCAACAGTGCAACTTTGTTACCGTCAGCCTACATTAGGTAGGACTATATTATTATCAACTATAGGCTATCAATCGCCACTTACATTAAATGAAATAAAACAGAATCATCCTCACGTTTTTCGGTGATTCCCTGAGTTTTATTTTTAAATAAATAAAAAAAAATTTAATCAGGGCATTTGTTCGGTTGGGCAAGTAGTAGGCTACAATTCTCTCACTTTTCCCTTCAAAAAAAAGAAAAAACACACGTGTCCCAGACAAGCGTTATTGTCGAGCCCTGATATGTTTTCCTTAATTGGTTTTCCCTGAAGAGAATACGTTGTTGAAAACGAAAGTAAAGGTGACGCACGTTCATTGCGTTTACCGTGATGAGAGTTCCGTCTCTTTATTAAACTCCACACATTATAATGATTTATCTGTCATCCACCCTCGATTAATTGGAATGTAATGTTTTTATTACTTGGCCCCCCCGACCCGCGCAGCACTATCGGCAAACTATACGGTTTGAGAATGGACACAAGCGGTAACAGCAACAGAACCGTCACGGTGGAAAAAATGTATCTGACCATGACTGTCTGTCCGAGTTTTGTCGAGAGCCGGAGGCGGCACGAAATTTGACGGAGGCGGCCGCCTCATAATTCTCTATGCAGGAAAAACCCTGAGTTTTGGATTAGAGATGTCAAAAGTACTAGTACTTCAGTAGCCTACTGAAATTTTGAAAATGTGACGATACCAGCATTTCTGTAGTACCAGTAACACGAGTGCCGGGTATATTCGGTACCCACTAATAGGCAGCTGCTTTCAGTCACTTCCGTGTTTATCGAAGCGCAGGGCCCCGGGCTAACTTTTTTTACTAGGAGCACTGTAGCCAATATATACCGTAATATATACTAGTGTCTGTGAATATTAAACACCAAAAAGACCATTTAAAAAATTAATCCTGCATGTTCTGATTGTCTCACTATATGAGAGCTTCATCTCCAGAGCCGCTCTGAGAGTCACTACACGACCATTTTACCGTTTCATTTGCAAAAAACTATTGTCATATCATAAACACACATTGAATCTCAAAGGTCTTTACGGCAACCAGTCAAAATAAACTTGAAGAAATATATTGGGCTACTGCTATTCAGTAGATTTAGCTACCTCTCAATGTAATAATAATAATTATTATTATTACTATTATTATTAGTTTTGGTGGAGGGTTGCTTATTTTTCACTTGATCATTTTTATAAACAATGTTTACTTTTAAACAACATGTAGCCTTCAAATGTTTATATGGATTATTTAAGCCTACTTGTAATGATTACCATCATAAATAATACACTTATTGAATTTAATTTAATTTAATATTGTTTTCAAATAGTTAAATAAAATAGCAAAATATTTCCAACAGATTTTGCTGTGGTACCGAAATTGGTATAGAGAACCGTAAAATGTTAATGGTATTAATGCTAATTAGCACATTAACTTTGGCAGCCATAAAATACTAAAACGAAATAAACAAAGCTAGAAAACTCTGGTAGATAGAAATTTTGGTAGATACAATCACTATTTATCTTTTTAGGCTAAATAAAGTAGAACTTTAGTGTGATATCAACTGCTGTTTAAATAACAGAAGCTTTGATGATGGGTCTATATCAGAAAGCTAATGCTAATGAGATACAGTTGCAAAGCCCCTTCCCATGCTCCACTGCAGGGCAGGGCCTCTGCAACCAGCAGCTATAACGAGGAGTGTCTGATGTGCCAGTATGGTGGTAATTAATACGCTGAGTCAAATGGGCACAAAGGTAAATGCATCTGTACTGCCCTGCCTTTCCGAACACTGAGAACCTCATTAGCCTGTCGCACTGCAAAAATAATTACAGCACTATCCAAACAGCAGGATTGAACCAGCTAGAGAAAATCAAAGCAGGGCATTATTAAGATAAAACAATAGAAGTGAGATGTTTCTGTGGACAATGTTCAGATACTAAAATTGACCACTGGTGCCATGACAACCCAGACCTGTAGTGATAACATCTGCTCTGCTGAGAAAAACCTTTGAAGAAAGTCACTGATTATGAATCAATAGAAGGATTTCCTCAAATGATTTAAAAGCAACAAAACTGACAGTTATGAGGAATTATAATGCACTTTGATTCATTTTATCCAACAGATACAAAAGGACAATACAGACATAGATTGACCTAATGCAAAGAGAGCTGTTTTCTCTTTTAATGAGGCACTCCACAGGCTGCTCGGCTCAGGCCTATAAAAATGCTCCCGCGGCTTCTGTTTCTTAGTATTTGTCCAGTGAGAGGAAGCTCAGGCTTAGGGATCAAGTTGAGGAGGTTTGTAAAAAGCCTGTGGTCAAAAAGGCAACAGACTGAAATAAATCAGTACACTTATTCCAACATGAACACATATGTGAAGAAAACATGGATCATAGTTATAAGGCTTTGAATGGAGCCAGGGGCTCCTGTTACAGATGACTGTAATGTTGACCACAGGGGCCTTCATTAAATCAGCAGTTCCCGGAGAAGAGACAGAGGGGGAGAGGAAAGACGGATGTGAATATGGAGCCTCGAGGGATGACTGTAAAACGAAAAACGGACAAGAGGAGGTGAACGCGCTCTTACGGGTCGAGCTGAGTCAAAGGACAAACAAGGAGGACAAACTAGGCATTTGTTTTGAGCATAAAGAGGATGTGTCAACAATTCCTCCCTCTATTTGAGCTTCACTCTGAGAGACAACCTGACATCCCACAGTGACTCTCTGATATAACAAAGGGGAAGTGAGAGATGTACGCTAACAGATGTAAAGGTGGAGTCGCCATGGGCGGAAGCACATGCAAATGAAATCAGTGAGTTATCTTGAGGAAACATTGCCATACTCATTATTTTGTGGCCAATTCTGTAGCATACAGCATGTGATTGTTTAGGTCTGCTCCGAACAGATCCTGTAGACATGCCTCACTTCCTCTGAGTCGGTGGGGGAGGGTCCTCACCCCTCTTTCATCTGGATGAGAGCCGTCTGTCTGTCAACGTCTGATAAATGCTCATCCCCCGAATATCTCCATTAAACGGGCCTCTATCAGGGACGCAGGCCGCTTAGAGTCCCTCTATTAGCATTGCAATTTACAACCAGGCACCACAGTCTGCCTGCCCCAGCTCCCATGAGGACCGACTCCATTCACAGCGGATTAGGCCCAATTGGGCAAATCATGTGTACGATGATTGGAGGGCCGTAAACATATCATTTGTGATGTCTATTAGATGAGAACCAGTAGTGCCTATCTCTAAGTGGAGGTTTATTTCAGATTTGGCCCACTGTGCAATGGTGATTTGGCAAAACAAAACCACAAACACCATCGTGGACAATAGAAAACATGCTGAGGATGTTTTTTTTAACGACTGTCAGGCAGAATTTTGTAGTGAATCATAGATTAAAAAAAAATGTAAACAAGAAATCATCTAGATGTAGGTCAACTCAAACATAATGAGAATACTACAGACTACTGTCAACGATAGTAGAGTTAGTAAAAAAAAAAAAGGAAGAGGGAAAAAATTTGCCAAAATACACATGTCGAGAGCAGCATCATTACTAGAAAACACCCGCTCTGTATTCGGTTGACTTTGAATACATTTGTGTCACTAACAAAGCACAAGAGACTATCTGAAGGTGGGAGAGCTCTAGTGGGTTTCAAGAGCTTTGTGCCTATGCTCTGCTGTTGTGTGACAAGCATGGGAAAAGATAAGAAACCATTTTTTTTACAACCCCAAATACACAGAGAAACACCCAGACTGTGACCGAATTTTCATTTCAAATTAAAATAATATTATGTTTGCAATAAGTCACATTTGGAGAGATTAGCCATTAATTCACTTCCAGTGAGCTGAGTGAAGATAAAGAGAGAAAATGCATGTCTGAAAGATGCCGTTTCACAAATGCGTAAAGTGAAATAAGAGGCAGAGGCAGAGATTGGGTTTTTGATGCAAACATGCTGGAAAAGCCTCTGCCATAGAGGGGAACTCCCTTAAAGAACTGCATAGTATAGACAAAAATAAATAACATCAAACATGGAATTACTTCTAAGTAATAACAATATTATTATATAATTATTATAATTTATTGTTATATTATTATAATAAAACATTCTATTAATATATGAGATAATAAAAATAATAATTAAGGATGCACCGACCCAATATTCAGTATCGTTATCAGCTTCGATATTGCAATTTTTGCTGAACCAGGTATCGGTCAGATCCAAATCTGATACTGTGCGTAGTACTCACCGTTATGTTAAGCTCCACAAAAGTCAAAAAAGCATTATAAAGCACCATAAATATTTTTGTGTATAATTTTCTCATGATGTGAAAAAATTAATGTGAAGGACAGATTAATATTAACGTTGTTAAATTAAAATTTATGGAAACTCTTCCTCTGCTGCGGCTGTCAGTCATTCTCCATTCAGCATTCAAACAGCATGTAGCATTCGATATATATAATCTCTCTTATATATATATAACCGAATGCGTTACCACACAAGACATTTTTTCAGTTTAACACGTTAAAAATATTTAACGCAATTAATGCAGTATGCGTTTTTTATCATCATCGCTTGGCTAGTGCTACGATATAGGATCACACTCTTATTCAAGCAAATTCTTTTAAACCATTCACACACGATGACACAAAAAAAGAAGGCAGTGCGTTACTACCGGTGCACGTGTCTGTGAATCTCCTGTCTGTGACACATATACATAAATAGTTGTGAGAAAATAGGATGTGTGTCAGATCCGAGTCATGTGCAGCAGGTCTTAACGTGACAGCAGCCTAATAAACCCGCTGCTGTCTGTCATTAATATAAATCAAAGAACAAAAGACAAAGAGCTGCTCTTGACTGAATAATGTTTGAAGCTTTAAGAAGGTTTAATCTATATATAATTTATGCAGTGAAGACTGTGAAGTGTTTGATAACTTTATTCAGTTCCTATAGCCTACCTGTTAGACCTACCTAAAAATCTTAAGCACTGTTTACAAGGTTACACGGATCAAAACAACAACAGTAACTTTGTGCATTTTGACAGTGCAAGTAAAATTCTGAACCGGTCTGACTGGGCCAATACAAAAAAATTGAGCCCTGATATATTGAAGGGCACAGGTAAATGTGGCATTTATTATAATGAGTTTATGTGAAGATTGTTTTAAGTTCACTTAAATGAAAAGTTGTTATTTTATTTAAAGCCTAATAAATGTAAAAAAATAAAAATAATAATAATCTCAAATTAAAAATTAAAAATTGAGAAAAAAAATCTATTTCATAGAAACATCAGTAGGGGTATTGGTATCAGTGATGCCTCATTTCATAAAAAGTAAACAGTAAACAAATATTTAAAATATAGACTACTGTCTTTATGTTGTTTCTATGTTAATTTGGAGATTAAATGTGAATTTCTTACAATATAAAAATATATTGAAAACTTCAATATATTCACTAGGTTTTATTAATCACGATTAATTACAGAAAAATTGTGCGACTGATCGGTTATATTTTTTAATTGACTGACAACACATACATACACACACAATATTTATATATATGCACTATATGTATACATACACATTATATATACACACACACTATATACATAGTAATTGTCTTAAATAGCCTTTTGTCTAGTATTGTAAATTAATGTCTCATGTCTCAATTACCTAGATGTGCTGCTATGATTAAAAACATATATAATCATAAATAATAATGAATAATAATTTGGTTATGTTAAATAATACTAACTTATACAATCTGCTACAAATACAAATTGTACTGTATTGAAAAGGTTTAAGTAAATAACACTAAGGCCAATTCATACCACACAGACAGACGCAGACCAATGCCGACAGTTACCAGATTATAGCACAACACTTCTCAGACATTGATTTACGGTTCAGCATGTTCAATTGGCAAAAACAAGCTCCGAAAGACGGCAGCAGACTCCAATAGGGGTATCACACTGATCCAACAAAACCCGATGAAGTGTCTGTTGCCGTCTGTCAGTCCAGTGTGCAATGGCCTTACATTTGGCACAGCCCTCTAAGAACCCGATTCTTCAAGGGTCAAAGTGAGAAAACCCTTTCATTTCATTAAAAACAAGTATTATAAAAAAGTATTATAAACAAGTAGAATCATTCCTGAACAGCATATGTAAATTATGAGCAACTAAAAGCCAAGAGAGCCAAGAGAGACGAGATCAGAGAAATAAATTCAAGTCTACAGGTCTTGGTGTCTCCACAGATTTCATCAGTTTTCACCTCTAAGCCCACTGAAAGCATCACTCTGGCTGTGAGAGGTTCTGCCTGAGAGTGGTGTGCAACAGAGATTTTAGAGTGGTCCTCTGGCCAACTCAAAGATCACATGGTCATCCAACACCGTTGGCAAGGTCATAGAGGAGAGAAATGGAAATTAATGGTGTATGGATGCTGTCTGAG
This sequence comes from Squalius cephalus, assembly GCF_949319135.1. Taxonomy (NCBI): domain Eukaryota; kingdom Metazoa; phylum Chordata; class Actinopteri; order Cypriniformes; family Leuciscidae; genus Squalius; species Squalius cephalus. The sequence continues at coordinate 13,567,985 of NC_137138.1, read as the reverse complement.
AAGAAACCTCTTCAGAAATGACTTGCTAGAATGGAGATATAAGAAAAAAGTCTATCTAGAGAATGTAGTGACCCTTTTAACACAATGACTCCAGCCCCTAGATGTTTAAAATAAAATTATTATCTTTGCTGAAAGAAGAACATGCGTATAAAAATGTGTGGTTTGGAAATGTCAAATGTTTCTTTAAAGATTCCATCCTCAGGTGGCATTAACGTTGAGTGACAGAACCAAGCAGCTGACAGAGCTGTTTGAATCATCACAGATGAGGTACTCAGCCAAGTGCTCACATCCTCCACACAAGGCAGCTCAGCACTTTCCAGACCTCATCCAGGGTTGACCTTCAGCAGGTGCACGGGGTCTGCAACCCAGGCTGCTCCCCAGGAGGAGCCTGTAGATTATGTAGCATCAGTGGCTGAGATCTGGCAGCTGCAATCAAACTGCATAATGAATCGGTTTCATATGCCAGCATTAATAGCAGAGAAGTACATGTTTTTGAGCAGACGCCTGTGCAAACACATAAGGGCTGGCGTCTGGGTCAAACAATGCGAGGTTTACACAATTTCCTCCTGTTCCACATGAGGCCAAATAAATAATCCTGGCTTTTTGGCAAGAGGCGGAACTAAGCGTGGGGGAGCACAATGACAGGACTCAAAGCAGATTCAAATAAATCCATCATGAATAGACTTAGGATTCATTTCACCTCCAAAAGGGATCCGAGAAAAAATTGGGGATATTGTGAGGGGATGGGTGATCCAATTGAAAAAGGACATTAAACCTTACTGTACCTGAAAGCTTTCTGTTGCCTCTGGCAGCAGACATTTCTTTACTTTTTTCCCCCCAGTGTCTAAAAAAGTCGTAAAAACAAAAACAAGATGACCCTCACATCAAAGAGCTGAGTAATGCTACTGAAGTGAGGCCGTTATTGTTGTGCATTGGTAAAAACAGCTAGCTAAAAAAAAAAAAAAAAAACAGTAAGCTTTGAATAAGATTTTGATCTTTCTGGAGGGTTTCTTGGACGTTTGAACTTTCTCTCCTCCCGCGGTCCCAGAGAGTCAAGCAAGGATAGAGCCTGAGCAAAGACCGTCGCAGAGCTTGCATAACACCACTCGCAGTCGAAGGACTCGTCTGCCCACGAAGGTCAAAGAAGTGGGGAAATCTGAGAAAGGAGCATGCATCCTTTGGGCAGACAAGAACAAGATGAAGTGAATACATAAATATGTGGGACAGAGCATAGCATGCAATGTAAAAACAGGAAATAATGCATCCACAGCAGAATTTGAACTGGACTGCATACTAATAATACAGTCCAGAAATGGGTTATTAAATCCCACACCACTTATCTAATTCCAAACCACCCACACAAGAAAGATGATCTTGGAGATGTGCTCACCAACCAGAACATGTTTGGCTGAAGGGTACTAACTTAATTAGGGCAAATTAAAAAGAAAACTACTTAAGACATCGGAAGAAAAAAAAGAAAGTGTAAAAAGAAAGCAGATACACTAAGCAAGGTCTATAAGAGAGCAAATTTGCCATACCACAACACTATTTAGAACACATTGTGCAGATGAATGGAATTTTTAGAGGAAGCAAGTCTCCCTGAGCTTTGCTTAATGTGTAGCACAAAAGGGAGCCGTCCTCCAGTTAAAATAGCTAATGATCTTATTGGTCAATACATTGTTCTTTAATGCACTTGCAAAATATATAAACCAACCTGATTTGAGGTGAAGAAGCAACATTGTTAAACTATTTTACTGGTGATTTGACTAGGTCTGAGAATCAATACTTGATTCTGATTCACAAGCTCTTAATTTGATTAAATTCTGATTTCAATTCAATTAATTTATTTCAGTTACAATGTCCAATTTTGCTTACACTGCTCTTAATGCTGTAGATTCTATCAATGTTTTACATTATTGTAAACATTGCTATTTATTTAACAGATATAATAAATGGACACAAAACAAAATATTACACAATGTATTTATAAAATATCCCACCCATCCATCCTATAATTTACTGAAATATTCAATCACTCAGTGAAAGATTTGTTAGTTGTTGTTTGAATCAGAGTTTGAGTCTTTTTGAATAATTCATTTGTTCATGAATCAGAACAGAAAAGAGTTTTTTATTCACAAAAAAATTAATGGAAAAATCTGTATATTTTGACCCAGCCTGATATTGAAATGTTAACTTGGCAAACAAATTTGAAAATTTCAGTCTTTGCTTATTCAAGCAGAAGAGGGCTGGAAAGACATCAGCTGCCCAGAGGCATTGTCAAGATGGCCATTTAGTGAACTAATTTTTGGGGTAATGTTTCGGTTTCATTTAGACAAAACCTTACAAAAATAATAATTTAATTATTACCAGATTCAGCTAAGACTCAAATAATAAGATTCAAATAATTTAAAAGCAAACAGTCTGGGCTGACCATCTGGACAGGGTGTTGGCGTCTGTATGCTTGACTAGGAATGGTATCACAAATTAGTGACTGGTCTTAAGAGTCCTGTTACGGGTTATTACATCCACAAAAGAGGGGGGAAAAGAATCATGACGTCACGAAAAGAAACTGCAGTGCCGCTGGCTACACCAGCATTCTGACCGACAACAAGGCCCTCAAGCGGCACAATGGCCACCTGCCACTTTCCAATGGTCTTTGATGTTGCTCACACACTGTAAAAAGAGGCAGTCCGTTCATTCACATGCTGAGGTAATTGAGAGTTCAGAGACAAACCGTCAGGCCCTCACTACTCAATACATTGGCATCAATGCACACAGACCTCCTTGGCCAAGACCACTCTTTTTGATGAAAGAGTAGGGAATCATAACATGTCCAAATCTAAAGCTGTGAAAGTAATCTTTTGTGTGGTTGTATCTGTGTTATAGTCTATATTTCCTTCTCTGGTACCACTGCTCTCTCTGTCTCCCTGTAATCTTCAACCAAAGAACAAAAAGAAATGGAAAAAACAGTGTGACAAGAAAACAGCAGTAATCAAAAGTTAGCCTGCTAACAACCAATTATTCTAGATCTTTTTCAGTTGAAAATGGACAGAAAGAAATGAACAGAATGGAAAATCTACCATTCTGCCTTGCCACTCACAAAGTGAAGGTCACTAGCTTCCTGTCAAAGCATAGGCCATGGATTCTGAAAATATGTTGAATATTGGTCATTTATTGGAAATAATATCAGAATATTATATCTGTCCATCTATATTCAAAATTCAAAGCTTAAAGGAGAACTCCGGTCAATTTTAACATTGAGCTCATTTTTTTGTAAATTTGTAGTGCTGTCAGTACAGAGAACAACGACAAAAATCGGTGTTGCATACACCGTGTTATCCTCTTTTTGTTAGCCTCTTAACATCCTTGATGTGTCATTACAAGTGCACAGCCAATGTGAGTTATTCCTTCAGAGTGAACACGGTGAATCTGACTGCAGTAGATGTGAAAGATATGAATAAAAATGAAGTTAATTCGGCCAGCGCACATACCTGTATTTATTTCCTGTTTTCGGTCGAAGTCCATAGTAGTCGATTGTCGAGTTCACGCGCGTGATCATAGGTAGCTAAGCAACAGTGGAGAACTCGACAATCGACTACTGTGGACTTCGACCGAAAACAGGAAATAAATACAGGTATGAGCGCTGGCCGAATTAACTTCATTTTTATTCATATCTTTCACATCTACTGCAGTCAGATTCACCGTGTTCACTCTGAAGGAATCACTCACATGTCTGTGCACTTGTAATGACACATCAAGGATGTTAAGAGGCTAAAAGCAGGTTTAAAACTTGCCCCATTTAAGTCAACAGGGTGCAAATTTTAAAAAGAGGATAACACGGTGTAGGCAACACCGATTTTTGTCGTTGTTCTCTGTATTGACAGCACTCCAAATTTACAAAAAATTAGTAAAATTGACCGGAGTTCTCCTTTAACAGATCATTAAAAAACAAACCAACAGCAACGACAACAAAAATCGAACAACACTAGTTTCCTCTGAGCTTGTGAAGCAATGCTGTTGACCTACAGGACTTGAGTATGCAGTTGAGAGAGTTAGTGAAGAGCGCTGTGGGACACAGGTGCTTACACGGTTCTTTGTGCCAGCTTTCACTAACACAGCATAGCAGTCAGTGGTTATTATTGCTACCTTGCAGGGGCAAACCTACGGGTGAGAAATGAACAGTAATGGAGGAGGGTGGGACATAGTTTAGCACCCACAGCATGAGGTCTTGCACCACCTGGCAGCGCATCTTCAAGATTCAATAAGTCAAAAAGAAAGAGAAGACATTTATCATCCATATCAAATTACCCAGTGCTATGAAGAGAAAAGCTTGAGAGAAACCTCAAAAATTCCCCCGAACAGAGCACAATAGTAACCTATCTGATGTAGCACTGTGAATTATACAATCAAATCAAAAATAATGCTGCAATATAAAACTAGTATAAAATATCATACTGTATATAGGCCTGTCGCGATAGTCGATAAGTCAATTAATCGCACGATAAAAAAAAAATGAGCTCGATAATTTTTCCGGCCGCGATAATTCCATTTGCATGCTTGTTTGTTTTCCTCGTCTCTCTCTCTCTACCAAAGAGACTGGATGACCACTCTCGGTTCTTTAGCGTATAGGAGGAGTGAACTCTCTTCGTCTCTTGTCAGTTGCATGGTCTTTGTGTGGGGAGGCGGCGCGCGGCGCTTGTCAGTCACGTATGGGAAAGCGCCGGCGGGACTGTTTGCGGCTACTGCCGGGAGAGAGAGAAGACGCTAGTTGTGAGTTGCGACAGCGAGCCCAATCACATGAAAATGCGTATCTATACCACGAATGTTATTTCTCGTGCCATTTATACGCCAAAAATAGTTTTTGCGTGCATATGATACGCTCTTTATGGCGTGTAATACGCACGCACTCCTCACCCCTAATCCTAACCAAGTATTTTCAGTGCGTAGCATACACGCAATAAAGTGCGTCTCCGTCTTCCCGACAGTACACAATCACTTGACAAAGTAACAGGAGGACAGTGCAGAATGGTGTGATATGGCTTGTTGAGGCTTTTTTAAATTTGTTTACAAAGGTCCTAACCGGCAGTTTTGCCTGTTATGGAATGTATCACTATTTATGCCTAATGTCTATAGCCTAATAATGTTTAATATTTTTTGAAGTGCAATTTTGTTTACATCCATTTTATTTATTAACAGACATTTATTTTGTTAACAGACACTAAGAGTCCATTGCTTTTATTGTTTTTGGTTGTTTTGTTCATTTTTTTGGATATTTAAAATGTTTTCTGTTTTCAATGTTTAATATTCTTTAGAAATAAAAGTTTATAGATCGTTGAAAAGGTGTACCTGCATTATTATGCCATTATAATTATATTAAATGAAAATGGTCTCAGAACGACAATATTATCGTTTATCGCGATAATTTCTTGGACAATTTATCGTCCAGCAAAATTTGTTATCGTGACAGGCCTAACTGTATATAGTTTAAGTATATTGCCATCCATAGAGGAATTGATTTTTATGTGCCTGCAGTCAAACGGCAAACACAGGCGATCCACACTACAATCCAGAAGAAGGCGTGATCGGTAATGCAATGCTGTTTGCTAACCACCACAAAAGAAAAAGAAAAAAAAGAGCAGAAGAGGAGACCATCAATTCACCAACCCAAGGAATGGCGAGTAGTGCGCACGCGCTGAATGCATCTTTCTGCACTCACGGACAAAGGAGTATACTTTGAAAGGCTCGCGCACTCAACTGTGAGCGAAACAGAGCAGAACGTGGAAAATGAAGTAGGCTATACCCAGGCCTTAACACTACTGATAATGTGGACAAACTGATCTATTTGAAGAATTCTTTTTAAACAGAATAAATCTTGGATAGCTTTTAAGGGGTGCATACTGACCTTACAGACCTTACAGTTATTCACAAAATGCGATACATTGGTCCAAAGGCACAGTTTTCATATACTTTTTTTTAAATTTATCTTGTATTTTCACATCGCGAGATGTTTTTTTAGTTCTGTAGTGCCTTTTATTTAGCATCAGCCCTAGGCCGAAATAACTGAAACAATCCTTGTTATTATTTATTTTGTAGTATCTGAGTCTTTTGTTTGACATCAGCCACAGCCATAAAAATATGGCCTATGGGATACTATGTTTGCAGTTTAAATTCAATGCACGATGCGGCACAATATGAGAGGGTTTTTATTTTTTATAATGAAGTTATCAGTTGGCAAATACGTGGGCTGCTATTTGCACTACTGTCTGTTCAAAATTAATGGAAAAGAAACCTAGCATTGTGGATTTGTTGCTTTTTCCTGTTGTCTTTTGGTTTAATTTTTAAATATTGTTTGCTTCACAACAAAGTTTATAATGATGTGATTCAGATCATAGCTGGTTGGCTTGGTACATGGCTTTTAACTAAAGAATGAGAAAAACACTTTCGGAACTACAGCCATTGAAAAAGTGGGTGGGCACTGTTGCACTATACTTGTTTTAAAGTGTAGGACTTCACGAAGTCACAATGCGTTATGGGATTGGGTGGTCGCTGTTGAACTCTTATGCTGTGATAAGTAAAAAGAAACGCTGAAAACTAAAAAAAAAAAAAGACATGGAGAAATTCATGGTAAACCCCACACTGACAATGTCAGATTACGATGACTCCTGCAAAAAGGAGCCCAGGCTTCTGTCTTCTTCCTATATTAAACATGCAAAGGAGTAATAGATGTACATGTAATGCATTAGTTCCAATTTACATATCACAAGTCTTTGATAGGGAATATGAGAGCACATTAGATCCACTTGTGGTCGACATTTATGGCTTTTAGTAGCCTGAAACCCAGAGTGGCACAGCAGGCTGTATGCAGCAGAGTTCCTGATTAGTTCGACTGCAAGAGGGAAAGAGAGAGAGTGAGAAGCAGACAGTGCCTTTTAATGGGCACCAGAGGATGTACACCCACTGACATTTACAAAAGTTGATTATTTTAACTTCTAGGGTTGCTATGCTAGTGTTTCACCAAAGAGAACGTTAAAAGCTAACTCCTAAATGGTCAGATTCATCGCTATGTATTTGTTATTTTGCCTGCAGATCTGGACTAGGCTTAGCATACGTTTGGTTGGATTAACTGAATTAGATGAAGCACCATGTGATCAGACACTTTTCATGACCTTGAAACTGCTCAGCCTATCACAGCTTGAATCATGATGAATCTTTTGTTGATTTAGTACCAACATCAGATAAGTCTAAAGTGCATTTTCTCCTGACCTCTGAGACTTTAATTCATAGCATCCCGAGCTCTGAAATCCCTCTGTGGTGGGGTCATTGCCAGGCTATTCGCTGCCCAAGACATTTTTGAAAGATTAACATGGATCGCAGTGTTCCTGTTTACACCTTCGTTGAGCTTTAGGGCAGAGAGGTCAGCTTGAGCACAACTTATTACCCACATATACCTAGGCTTTAGAATCTCATACTTTGGAATTTATGGAGAGGGACAAATACGCTACGTGCACTTTCAAGGTTTATCTATTCATGCTCATCAACTCAAAAAATTTTACCTGTCTGTCAGAGGAATTCCTTTAGGTTTGCAGCAAACTAAAGGGCGAGAGAAACGGAGCAGGACAGAATGAGAAAGAAAAATAATGAGAGTGCTCTGCAAGCTGCTCACGGCTGGAGCTGAATGTGGAAGTACTTCCTGGAGGGAAGCTGCTCTTCCTGGATGACTCCTCTTTACTGCCATGGCACACCGGAGACACCCAAAGTGCTTTACGTAGACCAGCCAGCACATTAAAAACTCCCTCACTTTCCCTTTTCTCTCACTCTTTGCACCACATCTGACTACGTTTTGGACTCCGCGGCGAGACAATGCGCAGAGAATGTTGAAACAGAAACCCGGCAGAGGCCATTGTGCGGTTCTGCCACAGAGTTACACTCTCAAAGGGAAGACAAAAGAGCTGCAATTATTTCCACAATGTAGATTTTATTGTGCAGGGCGCTTTCAGGTCTCTGCATGTAATGCGTTCAGCAGTTCATCACTTTCCTTCCTGCAGAATTAAACGCTGCTGCCTGTCATCACCTCCTGTCAGAGAACAAGATCACCAGAATAACAAAGAGCTGATTCTGGAAAAACAGTCTCGGCAGATTTATGAAATATTGCTCCCATTTTGCTTTTGTGCTGGAAACACAGCGGAGCTTATTACATGTGTGTAGCTCAGGTGCTGACTAAAATTGGATGTTGTACTTATTGTTGACATAATAGCTGACAGTAGAAAACAGATGTAGTCGGGGTAGTTCTGCCTTTACTGGAGAGAAAAAGACATTGCAAGTTTGCAAGTGTGACTTGCAACAGTTCCTGATTGTGTTCCTCTCTCTTCATAAATCCTCAATTAACAAATATAGCAAATGAAACATAAAAAGCAATAATAATCAAACAATATATATAATGTTTCCAAACTTTCGACAGGTACTATATAGGAATAAATATATATTGATCGCTACCATATACATCAGGCGTTTATATCCAAACTAATAACCCAGTACTTTGTAATCATTTGAATTATTGTAAGACAGAAATAATGATACTGTGTGGCTGAAAATACTATTTGTGAAGCGGTTTCATACCTATTCATGATAACTGCTCTCTCTGGATTAGAAGCAGAGGCAATGCAGATTTTAATGTTTCACTGTGATCGTACTTGTCAAAGATTTAATAGACACAGGCGAATCGTTGTCATTTCATTTAAGAATAAGACCATGTGGATGTTTGATTCGAGATAGCAATCTTTTAACGATTAATCGTGCAGGTCTACTGTTAATGGAATATCCTGAGATACATCTTTGGTAAACTTTAGCTAAACTCATGATGGGAATGTGAATTAGAGAGAACAAAAGAATACCACAGTCGATTAGTATGGCTGTCAGTAGACGAATGACGGCTGACAACCACCTGTTTCAGCAGGTACCACAACGAGGTAAGAGCTAATGAGGCATTTTGAGGGAGAGAGAGGCAAGGGTCCAACGTGAAGCAGGTACTTCCCTTCAATTATTCATAGCAGGAGAATTATCATCAAGAGTGAGGCGTTTTGAATGAATAATTGATTGTGTTAGCAGCTTTATGTTAAAACATGCAGCCTTGCTCCTGATGGACAGGAGTCGCTGGGGAAAGGCATGTGACAGGGATACAGAGGCACATGTCACTTGTGTGAGGAGGAGAGCTCCTTGCATTCACTTTAATGATCTAAGTTGGGCGGAATGGCTTCCCACAACAGTGGCAAACAGCCTATAAAATGTATTGTCTCAATATCATTTAATTCACAACAGGATGCCTTTGGAGATGGAAGAGAAACTTTCAGAACCAGATTGATTTCCGAAAAAGCAATTTGCTACTGAAAGTACTTAGGGCTAATCCCAAACTAAGCTGAAGCAGTTTGTCTAAAGAGAAAATGTTCACTGTTTAAACATATCAAATGGATGCAAAGGAATCATGTTCTTAGCTAGCAACATAAACAACCTCCCTATACTTTTCTAAACATTTAACATCAGAAGACATGCACTTTAGCAGATGTTTCTTTTTTTCAATATGTATCAAACTTCTTTAGGTCAAGGGGGCACTGACCTCACCACTGATGAAAAATAAAAACAGGCCAGCCAAACAAAACCTCAACCAACTCTCGAATGTGTCAGTGCAGCCTCAACTTGGCTCCATGGCAAACTGCAGTTCAAACCACCGCAATAACCTTTACAGAGAGTCTATTCTTTAATGTCACCATTGTTCCTTAGCAACTTTGCTTTGTAACGCCCTATTTGAGCAGCTCTCTGCTGCAGTACAGAGTGCCTGGCAACCAGCTATTTTTGAGACAATATTTAGAGAGGAGAGGAGAGGAGAGGAGAGGAGAGGAGAGGAGAGGAGAGGAGAGGAGAGGAGAGGAGAGGAGAGGAGAGGAGAGGAGAGGAGAGGAGAGGAGAGGAGAGGAGAGGAGAGGAGAGGGGAGGGGGAGGGGGAGAGGGAGAGGGAGAGGGAGAGGGAGAGGGAGAGGAGAGGAGAGGAGAGGAGAGGGAGAGGGAGAGGAGAGGAGAGGAGAGGAGAGGAGGAGAGGAGAGGAGAGGAGAGGAGAGGAGAGGAGAGGAGAGGAGAGGAGAGGAGAGGAGAGGAGAGGAGAGGTGAGGAGAGGAGAGGAGAGAAAAATTATGCACATGGTGAGAGCAAGTACAATAGGTCTCTGAATTGTAATTGTGAATTCAAAAGAAAAGTATTTGTTTGGTAGATTGTTTAAGCACAATACTGAGAAACAAAAGAGGAAACCTGCAGTAAGAATAGACAGAAAAAGGGAGGGGTAGTCAACAAATAACTCAAAATAAATTTTCTGAATTTATTCAAAAAGGGAAAGTGTAACATTTTTAGCCTTAAATGCTGATATTTTATATAATAAATCATTGTAATCTTTTTGCAGGTCAAATAAATAGCTCTGTGCTTTTTATATTGTACAAAAATGACAAATTACATACAAATATTCTTTAAATTAATATTATGTTATTCTTTATATATGATATGATGATAAATTCTAGAAATGTTAACAAAGATCTGATTTTTCTTTACAGACCACAAAAAATTACTTGAAATATTTAACTGAAAAAAAAAAAAAAAAACGTCTCGCCCTTTGTTCTTATTTAATCTTATGGAAAAAATATTTACCTCCCAGAGGTCTCCAAAGGGCCCCAGTGGTGTCAATCAAGAAGCTATTTTACTGATCCTGCCCCCAGATGAACTGACTGTTAATTTAAAGCACGCCCACATGAGCCCACTGAGATGTCTTTGAATAAAGACGAGGTATAATTATTACAACACTAAACAAAAGAGAGCAGGTCAATAAGATTTTGTAGAACAGCCATGTCAGAACTGGCCTGCGGCGGGTCAATTGAGTGAGATCTAGCGCTAAATAATCAAAATCGTCTTCAACCTGTCTGATTCACACATTACAAAATCACAAAGCTATTAATAGGCTGTGAACAGGTGGAGTGTCATCACGCTAATTGTCACAAAGATGTGAACTAAAATGATTGTGGTGTTCATTTAAATGATAACAACTGCATATTCAGATCCAATTAGGGAGGGAAAGACAGAAGCAGTTCGGTTTGAATGCCATATTAAAAGCAAAGCCCAGAGAGCATTGCGTTTATGAGTAATGATGAATATGGAACGTTAAGGAGAATCTGGGTCCATCTGTGATTGTCGTACGGATGTGTCCCATGGGCTGATGGGATAAAGGAGGGCATGAAACATCAGAGTGCTGACAGGAGCGCTGTGGCGAGTTTAGTAAGAGATGTGGGGGTGAACCATCTGTTTAAATGCCCTAAAAGCAGTGAGATGGAGAAAGGGAAGAGAGGCAATTACCTAAAGCATCAGGAGGGACAGGTGTCTCCTTAGCTGCTCCACCCAGGTAAATTTAACGATGTGCTGATGAATAGAGAGCATGCAGATACGAAATATTCACACTAAACAGACAGATTTGTGCTCCCTTCTTAAACAAATCAGGAAACGAGTAATTCAGTGCACTGTTAGGATTAGGAGGGAACAAGCATTAGAATGACAACACTAAAAACAGACAACACCAGACATCGTCATTAGTGGTTGACGATATATCAGCTGAAGTTTGGCATTTTTTAATTATCGGCAATAGCCGATACATTTTTTTTATTTGACCGATGTGTCGGAAGTGGGACTTTTGTTTTGATGGTGCTGAGAACGGCTGAGCACACAGCGCTCCCATTCTCCATCTACGGCCTCAGTTTAACAGTCTTATCTAATATGTTATTAGACAGAACTGTTAAACAAAGAAAGTAAATGATATACAAAAAAGTATTATAGCGTTAGCTTTTATATTATCAGTAATAAAAAGGCAAACACAATCTAATAATAATAAACTCTCTCACTGTAATGCTTCTAATTTACCGTCAGCATTCAGCAAATACGCATTTGTAACAAATTCATTTAAACAAATATTTGAATATCTAATAAACATTTCATTTCTCAAACCTTGCAGACTTTGTCGAATCCAGCTGTGAGATCTTCTGAAGTGTGCATTTGTAGCTTAGCTTGCAAAAACACGTGTGTATTCTGTGCATCATGGTCGGTCTGTGCAAATTAAATGTGGACAGGAGCAGATTTAAGTTTCACTGGAGATGCACAATCGACAAACTTCAAACCCTTGATTTCAAACTTTATCCAGCTGGCCACTGTCATATTAATGTCATTTTTACTATGTGCTGTATGTAAAATTAGTGCTTCTTTGTCTTTATTTGAAAAAAATAATTTGATGCCCTGTTGGTTACAATGTTTACTTCCTTTTATTATTATTATTTATTTTTTTACAATTTCTTTATTTGTGAACATACTGTAATTGCATTCCAAAATTAAGAAGTTGACATCTAAAGTATAAGGGGCAGTTCACATATCGCGTCTTTTGCACGCTTATAATAGAACAGGTCATATGACAAGAACCAACCAATCAGCTTCACCCTCTCCATAACAACATTGAAAGCTCAGTCAATATGAAGGATGGGGTGCACCCAAACACTATGTTTTTTTGTTTTTTCTCTTCTCTGTAAAATCTTGTAGCAGCGCTACAGTAAGTGTTTAAGTTTTCGGTGGTGGAAATCCATTACTGAAACTTCCTCGCCGTTGTCCATGGTTGCATAGCAACGATAGACGCCACGGGAGCGCAAGCGCTTTGGAAAAAAGGAGACAGTGGCGCAGGCGCGCCTTTCACTCGTTTTTAGACGCGATATGTGAACTAAGACTATTTATTTTACAGATTTTTTTTAATTAATTTTCAAATTATTTATTTCTAATTTAAGAAATCAGCAATCAAAAAAATAATATCTATATCGGTCGACAACAAATCGCCATCCCTAAAAAGGCGTCAACCATCCCACCAACTGCAAGGACACAAAGGACTGAGACTCTCCACTCCAATTAAAGACACCCTGAGCTTGACAGGCCAGGGAGATATATTACTGCCCGAGGTGAAAGTTCAACAATGTATGTGCTATTGAAAGATTAAAAATGCTTTCTATCCTTCAGCTCTAAAGCTCGAGAAGCTTTCGTTTCTCTTAATTTAAAAGGAGGTGGACGATTTGCATGTATGGCGCAATGACATCAAGCTGCCTACTTCAATATATTATAATGCGCTGCTTGCCCTTAATGGAGAATCAATGATGGGACAAGCCCGTCACCTTCGAGTCGAAGCAAACGCAATTCACACATTGACATGTGGAGGGTGTATGTGATTGATTCCGACTGCTCGAGGGTTTTAATATTGTTTTCCGTGCACTCATTGACTCTCACTCACCGTCTTCCACATTATCCATTAAAGCTCACAGTCTGGCAAAGGCTTAATCTCGCTGTCTAGGCCCCTCCCTTTGAGACTTCAAACCGCTCTCTCCGTCTTGCCGCTCCTTTCTTTTCTGACTGCACACACTGGAAATGTCCAGACACGCTTGCTGAGCGGTAGTTAACCGGAACCAAACGTTTCAAAGGTCGAACAAGTGCTTTGCACCTGTAAATACTCCATGAAGTCCAAACAATTCATGCAACTCAAATGATCAATATTAAGAGGTTTGTCTTCTCTTTACATTTAGTAATTAGCACTTTTTCCCACTAATATTCTATACTAATATTTCACTATTAAAACCATACTTATAATGAAGAAGAACCCATCTCCAATATAAACGGTAGACATCAAGCTGACTTAGCATGAAGAAACAGAATTAACAATGAGATTCTATCATGGAGGTTAGTGAATTGACTAAACTGCCATAGTGATATAAGGATCAGGGTTCAGTTGTTCTTAAGGACATCACATTTTCTCCAATACATGGATGACCGTCAGAGCAAAGTCAGCATAAGGGCACTTATGCACTAGAGAAAGCTCTGACAGAGCTATCGACAGTAAGAAATCCGCAAGATGCCTTTTAAGGATGTGGAAATAGCTGGGACACTGAAATCGAGCAGGAATACAGCAAAAACCATAATGGGGGATGCCTGCCTGCAATTTTCATTGATTCACACATGCCTACTTCAAAGGGTTTTTTTAAAACTGAGGTCCAGGGATTCCCAACAGGCTAAATAGCTGGGCTAGATGGTACTGTGAATAGTTACCAGATCCTTCCAACACAATTTACCACTAAATCAATAAAATCATCAGTCACATCAAACAAGTACTGTTGAAAATGCATACACACACACACACACACACACAATATGGATAGCACCACAGATATGCACTGGCACACACAGACACACTTGTGACCCCGAGGTGTGTGATCAAATGTGCATGTGAATATTCAAATGCACAGTGGAGGAGATAAGACTAGGGGGAAGAAATACACACAGGGCCGATTAAGCATTGCACACACTTTTATATTATCCCCGGCATTAATGGATTGTGTGTGAGAGAGTTGTAAGAAGTGGAACAAAGCCCCACTTTTGGGTTAATCTCTCATAAAACTGCACACATTAATGTCATTCAGCTGCGGAGACATGATGGTGTAAAATGATTAATAGTCCCAGACAGCCTGCATGCTCAGCAAAACCACTGCTTCTCACCTTCCCAAAGTCCCTCACGTCAAACAGATCGAAGGGATCAAACAGCTCGCTGTTCCTCAGGCCGAACTTATCATGGCACACTTTCAGGAATGTCCGGATGTTCTTCAGACACAGAAACTGGAAAAGAGGGAGACAAATAAAGAACGTCAGATTGTTTTATTAAGATTAAGATTTCGACCTGACTGTAAAAAAAGGAATAAACACAAATGGAAATGTATTTATGCAAACTGCAAACCAATGGAAATATTTCCATATTTAACAGCATTAAAACACTGTCACTTCACAGGCATGGAGAACTGTGACACCATCTCATTTCTGCAGCGTGTGGAGCATATTTAATTTCCTGGAGCCTATTGACAGTCAGCTCATTTCCTTCTTCCTGTACCAGTGATTAAGCAAACAGTTATCGCACACTGTGATTTGGATCCCCAGATCCAGGCTTGGTTCAGATAAGCCAACGAGTCTCTGACGGATTGCCACTGGCATGATCTACCCCGGTCGCTGTTCACTTACCAGCCTACGAAACCTACCATTCCTTCTGTCCTTAGGGTCTCTAAAGCAGACTGGATCCTTCTCTCATTGCACAATCATTACCATTAGTAACACTGATGCTAGTATGACACAGTGCTGGCTTCTGCTCCTTATTTGTTTCAGAGAATTCATGCATAAATGTTCCTTGTAATGAGAATTTGTCTAATATAATTGACTTGAGCAGAGTGAAACCAATACAACCACACAAACAGGGACAAAACAATAACAACTTTGTCATTGTTTATTTCTACCCACCAAATGTCAATGAATCATGTATCATGTTTAATTCATGCAGATATAATTCAATTATGTGCATGGGTTCGCATTTCTATGGAGACAGCGGTGGAAATAAACTCCACAAATACTGGTAGCTGTGTTTGCAACACACTTAAGGCGAATAGTGCGTTGCGTTCCATACAAGTAATGATTCAGGAATGAAGGGGGCTGTAAACCAGAGATATTACAAGCTATTATTCAGCAGGAATCACAACCCCTATTGTGAACGCACCACTAGCAGCTCTGTTTCTTGTGTAATGTGGGACAATGGAGGCCTATTTGTCACATTAAAGCCAGTACAATGGAGATAACCATCCTTAGAACTCAAGATGAAATTCTTGCAGTCATGATGCCACTTTTAAAACAAGCCCTTAATGAGAGCTTTAAGTCAATAAGTATCCATTCTCATTTAATTTAATTCTAATTTAACACAATCTTGCCGGTTATCAGTTAATGAGCGTTAGTTGTCGGTAGGGATTGGCGATATGACCAAAATCTTATATCACCATACGAGTAATATTATTTATAAAAAAAAAATTATACCATTGAAATTTTAAAATTCTTGTCGCCATTTTCAATATCACAAAAAAACGAATAGGCCTACTAGCCGAAGTGAAAAAAACTCAAGCTTACTGAAGACAAGTAAACCATGATAAAGAAAGAACAAATAAACTAATTACAAGCATATAGAAAAACAAACTACAATAGAAAAACAACCTGAAAAACTTCAAGCACTAGAAATAAGAAATACTACATCAATTGTATAAAGTAATCAAATGTATTAAAAAAACACTGCATTGTCTTCACTGTGTAAATTAAATTAAGTCTTATTAAAGTTACTAAAGTGATTCAGTCAAAAGCAGTGAGAGATTTTCTCTTTTTTGTAGTCTGGTTAACATTAATAACAACAGCAGGTCAACTTGGATGCTGTCACTTTAAGGCTGACTTCATTGATCCAATATACTTCTGCGTTTTCGGTTTACGTTCACTTAAGACATAAATGACTGTGTTGACTTGCAAAGGCATGGTCACTTTGACACATAAGTATGTGTATTTAACCCCAATTAGTTCGGCAAAAAGCACTCAGTTCAATTCTCGGCTTCATGTGTGCGCGTCTCTCAGAAAGCACGTGCATATAGTGAAATAAATTATCACTGCATACTGCACTTAAACGGTTTAAAATCGCTTGTTTTTAAACCGCAATACTTAAAAACTTATGCAGATGATAAATGTTCGTGACTGCGTATAGCACAGCAACGTCATGTGAGCGTAACCGTGATAGAGACGATAGATCTCTACCGGTTGACAAATTTCTACCGGTTAATCGTGTCTACCGGTATATCGCCCACCCCTGGTTGTCTGTCAGGAAATAATATGAAATGAACATCCCTAAATTATGTGTCAGAAAATGCGTTTTATTTTGCAGTTCAGTTAACTAAAATTACATTTTTGTGGATTAAAATTAGATATAATTTTAGTCCAAAAATGAATGAATATGAGACGACAAAATGTGTACAAAATTCAATTAATATTTCCATCAAAAGAAAAACCATGACTTCAATTTGTATTCTCAGATTACCGGTATACTGAATATGTACCCTGGAAGGACTCGATACTAGACATTCTGGTAGGCAGTAACCTGCTTTTGGGGCAGATAGTTTTCTCTTAAAATAGATGCTTCAGTAACTTCTCTCTCTCCGCCATTTTTGAGACCAGAAGTTCAGTTTGTTCTAAACCCACTAAGCATTAAAAACACACTCTGGCCTTTAAAGTACTATAGTATACATTTTCCCCACCCTGTTTAGCTACATTCAGCTCAAATGAATAGGTCACTCTTTCTTCATGCTAATCACACCTCCCTTTAGTCTCCTGACTGCTTACTGGGAGCCCAAAGGTATCGCTTTTAGCTGTGTAGTGTCATAGCGGGGGTTTGAGCAAATCTGTTGCTCAGAGTGCGCGCCTCAACCCCAGGCTATGTTTATGTGGCTGTTGCTCTCTTTGCATTAAGATTCTAGTGATGACTACATGGAAAGATCAGAGCACCACCTGTCTCATTCAGCACAAGCACTCAAAAATGTGCCTTTTTCAATGAAAACAAAATAAGAGAAGGAAAGACCGCTATGAAGAGTGGCAGACATGAATAAACACCTAGGGGAAGAAACCAGGTTACAAAGAGCTGTCATTCCTGAACACGCATCCCTCAGGAACGGATACACACACAGGGAATAATGAATTATCCTTTCTGCCAGAGGTGCACCACCCTCCTAGGATACGTCTTAGCAAAACAGCGAAAGCATCCACTAATAAACTATATCAACAAAAAAATAAACCCTCAATGAAAAAGAAGGAAAGGATGAGAAGAAAATGTATCAAAATAGATAAAAGAAAACCAAGAGAAATGAAGAGAAATGAAAGGGAAGATTGTTACGGAGCCCGGGAAGTCACCTGTAGGAGAAAATAAAACAAGACCTGTAAATCTGGCACCACAATTTTGCAATTTGTCCCCTCAGTTTATAAACCATACTCACAGATTCTTAAATTGTTCCCTCAGTTTAACAAATCACTCCCACAAATTAATAATCTGTACCCATGTATTTCTAATCCGTGCGCTCAGATTTGTAAACCGGACCTTCAATCTGTTTTTCAATCCGTATCCACAAATTCATAATCCGTGCCCACATTTTTTCAAACTACTCACAGATTTGTGGCCCGTCCTTCATTTTAGATATCTAGTCTACAAACACTTAAATTCTAGGCTACAATTTGGAGACAGGGTGAAATAGACAACGATTTATTAAGAATCATGTGCGTCATAATCTTGTCCCTCTTCTGATATTCTAATACTCTCAATTTATATAGACAGTGGTTGTTGTACTTTAGAGATGCAACGATACTAAATTTCTCCTCTGATACCGATAGCCAATTATTCAAAATGATATCTGCCGATGCCGATACTGATACCGATAGTTAGATTTTTCTTAAGGAATAAAAAAACTCTCCCAAATAATGCTGCAAACTATTCAGGGAACCCTCTCATTTGGTATACTTTAACATTAGAGGTTACAATTAACAACAGAGGTATTATATTCAAGTGCGATTTATTTTCAGATATAATAATTACACTCAAATAAAAACAATTTGTATACAACTAAGTTGCACATAAGTACTTGTCTTCTTGGCAAATTTATTCAAACATACATATATACTTAACAGTAAATATTGAATAAGCTCCTCTCTAGTGTTTTTTATAGCTAACTAACAGACTGAACACTGGATAACTTTCCTGAGGTAAATGCAACATTAAGTGACATTGTTCACAAGCTGTTTTATTGACATTTTTCCGTGGATGAAACACAGATTTAGTGATTACATGAGACAATACGGATTTCGGTAAGTCATACTCTATCTTTCAACATACCTTCTGTTAATCATGCATGTTTTTTGAGATATAATTTGCATTAAACTGGAAGAAAAGACTCCAGCTCCGTGCTGCAGCTTGAACTGAGGTGCTACAGCGATCCGTAACGTCACATTTAAGAGCGTCAAAACGCCATTTATTGTTGGAATTTGGTGATAAAATGGATGTTATTTTAAAGCTGAGACTTTGTTTCTTATCTGAAGTAACAAAACACAAAGTTCTTTGTGATTATTGGATGAGAGGCATGCTACAAATAATGTTTGATGTAGGGAAAAACCACAGATCTGGCAACCCAGGCTTGAACTACGGGTGATTCATAGGGTCAAATAGAGCTATTTTTTTAACTGTTAATGTGTTATTGTTGCAGTAACTTGCCCTAAATTCAATACAAGAGATTGATTTCACACAGTACAGGTTGCAGTCCGACACGTTTTTCCGCATCCTTTTGATTGACAGGATGGTCGATAGTGAAAATAACAGCTTTTATCGTCTGATACCAATTATTGGCTGACATCTGTGCATCTCTGCTTTCAATACAAAATACATTTTACCCTAGCACTTTTACTTGAAGTGCTACGGTAAAACATCAATATAAAATATACATCAAGTATTTCCATGACAACCCTGGTGATAGATATATATATATATATATATATATACTAAGTGTACTTGCAGCCAGACTAATTATTAAAATGTGTTAATGATTAGTTAACTTGAAGTGTGCTTGACTTAGTTAACTTGAACAACTAATTGTGTACTAAGTATATTTTAGTTGTAAGTAAATTGTAATAAAGCATCACTTTAAGTGTATTTAGTGTACTTTTGTGTACTAAATTGGACCAAGTTCAAGTATACTTAGTATAATTTGAGTATACGAGGTGGGAATCCATGAGTACATTTTGCAAAACTGTTGGGAACGGATAGCGAAAGCATGGGCGTGGATTATGAATTTGTGGGTACGGATTGAAAAACCAAAGGTACGGTTTACAAATCTGAGCAGACGGATTGGAAATTGGGTACGTTATTAATCCGTGGGCACGATTTGTTAAACCGAGGGAACAATTGAAGAATCTGTGAGTACGGTTTATAAATTACCTACAGGTGACTTCCTGGGCTCAGTAGATTGTTGTGTCTGAGAAGCAAGAAAAAAAGTAGACCGGGAAAGGGTGTATCACTCCCCATGCGGCACGAGGAGCACAGATCAATCCAGCCAATGATTCACTTCAAAAACATGACTGAAGAAGTCAAAGAGTCAAACAATCTGTCAAGTAAGCCTTGAAGCAGCGACTCAAAAAGACAGTCAGTCAGGAAGAAGGCAAGCACAGAATCAGACAGCGAGTCAGCGGGAGAAGCATTGAGTCTAGACTGTGGCGAGACGTAGTCAGGCAGCCATCAGAGAATCTGCTGTATCTTCTGCATGCATCAAAGATGTAAGCAAACAACAAACCATATAAATGGCCAGACGGCTTTCAACCGATTGAACGGAGTGCTAGCTAGGATGATATGGGCGTAGAATCCAGGTATGAGGGCACCGTTTAGAAAAATATCTTCAAAAAGAACCTGGCAAAGGGTCAATACCGAGCCAAGTGAGGATGTGAGAGGGCGCTGCCCTCATTGACAGGCATGGCAGTGGCATTTTGTAAGCGCTCTGATCCTTTGTCTCGCTCACAGAGAGGAAGCTCCCACTAGAGCATGGTGCCCAGGACAGGTCAAGACAGAGCAAGAAAGAGTGAAGGAGAATGAAAGGCAAAAACAGTAAACACACCTCAGAGGAGCTGAGGAGGCTGGAGCTGATTAGCTCAAATCTTCTGCAGAATTTACGGGGTCGCACAGATGTTAAATCCTCTCCAGAGAAAAACCTGACTTCGACTAATTGGAGAGTTAGACACTAAATGAATAATGTATGCTGGTATGCAAATGCTAATCTGATAGGATTAGCCAAAAGGCCCAATTTATCACAGAAACCCCTCTAAGTCATGATTGAATCAAATAGTGTACCTCATAGGAACCCCATCTGCCTGTATAAAAACCAAATAAGAATGCAGAAAACTGCAGTTGCCTTCAAAACTTTAAATAAAAGAAAAATGCTTTCAAAAACATGTTTTGCATGGACTTCTTTAATAAAACTATATCTATAAAAAACTATAAAAACTATTAAAAAAAAGAGCCAAGACCTAAGGGAGGTATGTCCCTCACCACTACAGGTTTTCTGAAACAGAAGATTCATACACTGAGGAACAAACACTAGCCTCTCACAGATAATGGAAAACTGCAAGCCCTTTAAATTCAGAAGCAGTCACAAAATAAATGGCCCCAACCTGGCCAGATAAAGGGAACAGTGTATCAACATGTCTACTGTCAAAGCCTTGGTACAACACTGTGTGAAGACAATGGGAGCTCTTCAGTGCCCCAGAGCACTATCTGGATTCATCTGTCCAAATTCACTTCAACTGATTCAAAAGAATGAATGGATGCCTGACGGTCTGATCTGGAAGAAGGGGAGACAAAAACAAGAGGAGGACTAAATCTTTTATTATCACCATCTGACCTGATTACCAATTTCTGTTAAACCTCATAAATCCATTTTCTTTTTAGTCTCTCGGGCATTTATAAAGAAAATGTATGATTAAAAACCAGAGAAAGTGTTATACTGCCGTTTCTGTTTGTTTTCTTATATACTTGTGTTGTTGCCAAATCATTTAAATTCTCACTCTGTAGAAATACTTTTTTTTTAATTCCATATTCAGCACTTTTGATCTTTTGGAGCATAAAATTCTTGAAGTTTGAATTTGATCCCTGAATTGGAGATCCTGTATGACTTCAAGGCTGTCCAATTTTGAATAACTTTAGATTTATTAAAGATGAGCACCATAACATGCTCTATTCTGGGCATCCAACAAATCACACAGAAGTAAACTTGTAGACACTGAGCAAAGGCCAACTGAGTAATCGGTGGATTAAGTAGCCCGCAAACACATCAGACGCAGGGCTGATGAATGTGGAGAGAATGGCTGTGGAGAATCACAGACTACAGCCGATCAATGGTGAGGTTATTTATGATGCCAGGGAGGAGAACTGGGGGCCGCATACATTTTCTGCAGTCCATTTCTCTCTTTCGGCAGTGGCTCCTCGTATCTTGTGATTAAGACCCTGCTGTAGGTTCTTCTACTTCTTCTTCTGGAAGACATCTCAGATGCATCCTGAGAAGCTAGGCTGCATTTCTTGTGTTGTTTACTTTGTTTACGGGTGCTTCTGTTTATACAAATGCAAAGTAACATTAGCATTGGACACTCTCATTTGAAACAATCATGCAA
The DNA here is from genome assembly GCF_949319135.1 of Squalius cephalus. Classification (NCBI taxonomy): domain Eukaryota; kingdom Metazoa; phylum Chordata; class Actinopteri; order Cypriniformes; family Leuciscidae; genus Squalius; species Squalius cephalus. The sequence continues at coordinate 13,545,847 of NC_137138.1, read as the reverse complement.
AGTAGCACAGGCAAACGTTTTAACGGAGGCAGTGTTCTGTAAATATCATCGTGTACTTCCCTTGCTTTGCAGTCCGTTGCCCATTACACGCCTTAAAAATGCATAACCGAAGGGCACACATAAAGAGAAAGCATCACTCCACCGCATCTGTGCCATCAGCGACAGAAGCCTCTTTAGAAACAGCCAATCCAATTACAGTGGCAAAATCTTTCTACAACCATGAAATGGTTTGAGGAGGCATGCCAGGTTGATTGTAGCTAAAAAAAAAATATGGGTTATCTGTGATGACAATGACAGACAATAGACTCAGACCTATATATACAAAACTCTGGTCTAAATCCTATCAAGTTGCTATGTGGTCTACAGCCCAATCTGGCAATATCCTTACCAAAAAATGAAACCTTTAAACAGTTCATAATGATTGATTTTAGTACTCTGAGAGAGGAATATTTTGGGGGAAATGATCTATGTAATTATTTAAAATACATTTTTTACAACAGGTATACCTGCAAAAAAAACTTTATAGACTTATGACTTCAAAGAAATTTTAGAGGCATTAAATGCAATTCAATACGAGGTCCTATCGATATATTTAAAATAAAAATACTAAAATAATTCAAATGAAAACTCACCACTGATTTCACCAAACCATGTTTTTCTACCTACACATTGTCATACTTAAAAAAAAAAATAACAAAACATTTTTTAAAGGGACCCGGTAAATAAAAAGTGGGTCTTAGTTCACAAGCATAATAGTCTTTGCACCTAAAATGCCTAAAAAATACTGCCTAGGTTGTCAGCTCACTAGCTTTTGGAACTGAGCAGAAAATTCTTCACACAATAACTTGCATTATAAGCTTCTTGTTGCATTTATTCCAAGAAATAGGCTAGGTTTTTTTTTTTTTTTAGTACACTAATAAATCCAGCAGTTCAGCAGAGCAGTGTGAGGAGTGTTTGACACAGCTCATGTCTGGTTCTGAGTGCAGCTGCTGGGCCTCAGCACTTAGCTGCTATTATCTCAGAGCTAGCTAATGTCATTAACATAGAAAATGGCCTCTTAATCACTCAGTTGATTCCATGGCTTCTGTGCATGTCATCATTTAAATAATAATCTTCACACCCCGGCTAAGTCATCACTCAATCACCAGACAACATCAACACAATCTGAAAAACAGTTAATTTATAGGTAAGACAAAAGAAAAACAAGATGCGAGACACAAATGAATGAATATTATTTACCCAGACAGTAGTAGTAGTAGTAGTAGTAGTAGTAGTATATTCTGCTTTAATTTAAAAATAATTAAAAAAATATTATCCTCACTATTTCAAAAGACAGGGTCCCGATATCCTGTTTAAGACACATTTCCTGTTTACACATACAGACCATTGGAATTTGGCTTGAGATTTTTTTGGCAGCAGGCTCCACTGGATTTAACAGAAGAAGATAACAGCAGCTAAAAGAAAGACTTCACAATAGGCTGGGTGGCCCTAATATACCTTTTAGTGGTGCAGGTTTATCTTCTCTCTGTGTGACAACAAACAATCTCTTCTAAAAAGCTGCCAAAATAAAACCCATCATCTCTCCTCCACTCCTTTTCCATTACGGCACAGTGTAATTTAATTAACTCCCGATAAATCTTTGACATTCTTCAGTAATGACAAGCAAATCTGACGAGTCTGGAGCACAGCCACATGCTGCAACTGAAAGTGCTTGACGCTGAAAAGAAAACCAGTAGGAGAGAGAAGGCTTTGTCAGGGGGATATGGTAGAGAGGAGCATGAGCTAGCAAGATCAAAAAGGCACTCCCTATCACTGATCTCACTTGAGGAAGGCAGGAGGTGGGGAAGAGTAGGGATCACAGTCTTGCTTTGGCTTCTGCTGCTCTCCGGATGCGCTTGTGCTTTCATCAGAAGGCAGCATATCCAGCCAGGGGCTGATGAGGAGGATCAGAGCTGCAGCCACACATACAGACCCAGACAGAAAGCCTGGAGCCCGAGAAGGGAGTGTTTTTCTAACACCATAGCTCAATTAGGACAAGCAGCCAGACTAAAAGAGAATGTTTTAATGTGAAAGGCTGTGATGGTAAAAATGGAAATACTAACGATTCAAAGCCCTTTTGAGACGTAATGTTAAACTGAAGTGCAAATCCTTTAGTTGTGATCCTACAACAGAGATGAGAGACCGCAGTAGACATGTTACATCCAATCAAAGTGGCATACGTAAAATAGGCACCCCACCCTGCAGAAAGGAAAGAAATATGCAACATGGTAGCAAAACACATGAACTCAAAATGTGAGATGAAATGAGCAAGGTAGGTTTGATAAAGCGAATCCACATTGATCTTACGATGACACTGAGGGCACATGCGTGCAGGGTAAGTTTAAGTCCAAGGGATCGTGCTTTGAGATGGGGTGTGTGAATTTATCTGCAATGAGCCATCACACAGTCACTAGACAGACAGAGCCGGCAGCACGCTGGCATAAGGATGCTCCAATTGATTGGGCGCCGATCGTTATAGGCCGATAATAGCTTTATATAGTTTGATCGTGGTCTCTATAAAGGCCAATCAGAAGAACCGATAAGAGTGTGTCCTATCCAGACACAACGCTGCGACACACGATAAAAGGTATATTTTCCATGTTAATCAGTGTTTTTGTCCTAACCTGCCATGACAACGACACGTGATGATTCTATTTTAGAAACGGTTTCTATTTTTCTGCAATGCAGCAGCTGGAATAACAACATAAAGTAAGGCAATGATAATCTCAGGTACTGTTTATGTGCTTTATTTAATGTTAAAAGCGTGTAATGTGACTGAAAATCATTTAGTGCTCCCAGATTTGTAGCCATACTAAAAGCGCAAAGTACCAAAACTTGCCAAAGTACCAAATTGCTTCACTACATTTACCGGTCTGGCAGTTCTACCAGGTGTCTGAAAAGGACAATAAATTTGCAGAATCTTTGCAGAGAGCAGAGACATTGTAATGACAACAACCCTACAGCAATGACAGCAAGCAACTAGGGCTATGCGATTTTAGTGCATTTCTTTCCTTCACAGTGGTGTGCTTTCATTCCTCCCTAAAAGCCCAAACTTAACATCCAAATCATCTAGATCAGCGATTGTCGTAAAATGCAGTCTACTGCTGCTAAACTGCAGGCCGTGCCTAAATGGTTAAATACACACAGAAATGTCAAAATGCCCGGTTTGTTGAGTATTCGCTTAAACACCGTCGGTTATGTCTTAAAGGTGCATTGTGTAATATTTAGGAGGAACTGTTGACAGAAATGCAATTTAATATACATAACTATGTTTTCAGTAGTGTATAAAGACCTTACATAATGAACCGTTATGTTTTATTAGCTTAGAATGAGCCATTTCTATCTACATACACCGCGGGTCCCCTTACATTGAAATGGGCATTTTGCGCCACCATGTTTCTACAGTCGCCCTGAACGGACAAACTGCTCTACAGAGAGCGTTTCGTCACTAGGTTGTTCTTCATGCAAAGAAGCTAGCTAAAGTCAGCGAATAAAACACTGACACAATGACGAACAAGTAACAATAATATTCGCAATAACATTGTTTTACTGAATAATTAAGTAAATATAATTTCTTAAATTATCTTTGTAATGAAACCTCATTGCTTAACTGGCTACTCTCTGTTGTCTCAGACGACGACGTCTTTTCCTGTCGGCCAACGTAACAATTCGTAACCTCACCGCTAGATGTCGCTAACATTTATACACTGCACCTTTAAGTGAACGTAAACAGTTGGGAAATAAGTTGCATGTGTAACAGTATATAGGATCTGTGCATTTGGTCTTAAAGTGACAGCAACCTAATATTCCTGCTGCTGTCTGTATCATTAATGTTAATAAAAAATAAAAATAAAAGACAAAGAAAACAAATCCCTCACTTTAGTAAATTTAGTAGGATTAATCTATATCTAATTTATACAGTCTATGCACTGTTTTACATTTAATTACTTTCTGTTGATAAAGACTATTCTGTTTTGTTTTGTTTTTTCACAAGAATGCTTTATGTTTTAGCCTAAGCTCTAAGCTGTTCCTAATCACCTCTAAGAGAGGGCAAGGAATGTGTTGCACATTTTGCTTGCCAATAAATAAAGATTCATGATTGTCAATTCATGATACTTTCTCATTTCTTAATTTTTTATACTTAAAATACATTATTGTTGAGAATAGTTGGCCTATTGTTTATTTTGGTGATCGACATTGGCCAATACTGCTTCCATTGATCAGTATTGGTGAAAAAAATCAAAAAATCCTGATCGGAGCACACTTACACTGGCATGCCTTTAAAAAAGAAAGAGGAAGGGCATGAGGACGAGAAAGGGGAAAAAAAGAAAAAGATGTCAGTCTAGATTTAGCCTAGTTTCCAACATACCCATTAATTTCAAAGCAGATGTTACAAAAAAGAGAAGAGGAAAAAAAGCTTTGCCTAAGCCAGAGTAAGCCAGAGCTGTGCGCCAAACAAGCAAACGTGAGCTTTAGCTGAAGAGAGAAAAAATGTGATGAATGAGATTTAAGTTCTGCTGATACGATTTAAGCCTAAATCATTTTATGATGACCATGAGCAAGGCTACATTGTTACTGGTCAGTGGAGATTGCATGTTACCATAACAAGCTTGATTACAGGGAATGGCAGATCATGGGAGGAACCTCCCAGGCCATTAAGGAAAAGAAAGATGAGGAGAAGAGAAAATAGGAGAATATTGGCACACATTTCAACCAGCACAGACATGCCAAGTGACTCCCCTATCTTACCCTCAAGAATGAGATCACGCCAGAGACAGCTGGAACTATGACATACAAGATAAAGAAGGAAATCATTTCCCATCTACACATCCTATAATTTGTACTAGCAGGCAGGTTTCCAGCATCTGCCAAGCGTTTCCACTTTAAGCAGTGTTTTGTCATCACTAAATGCAGCTCCCTTCATGCCACAGGCACAATTAGTGCATTTCACGCCATCCCTCAGGGATATTTGAGAGTTTAAGCAAGGGAATGATCCTAATGAGACAAAATGCTGAACAAAACAGCAAACAAGCTTTTTAAGTTTGAGCTAATAGGGTTAATTTATCCAAAAATGAAAAATCTGTCATAATTTAACCTCATGTTGATCCAAAACCATGTGACTTACTTTCTTCTGTGAAAGACAAACAAGGACGTTTGGCAGAATGTTCAGACCATTGTTAATTGAATGACAGTAAATGAAGACTGACACTATCAAGCTCTAAAATTGTCACAAAATCATCATAAAAGTGCATTATTTTCAAAGTCTTCTGAACAATAGTGTGAGGAACAGACCCAAAAGTTAGGCAAATTTTATTTGCTACAAATCTTCCTCTACTGTAACTCATCTCATTCTCACTTTAGCCCATTCAAATCTTGCATGTAACGATCGGTTATGAGACGCACAACAACCAATTTTCAAGATTTATAGCAAACAACAATTTCAATTTTGGTCAGTTTCACACAAAGTTATTGTATGGTTTCAGCAAGCCTTAGAATAAAGCACATGAATAATATGAACCCCTTTCATGATACCTTTTTGGAGCTTGGATATATGCTTCCCCATTTACCCTCATTGTATGGAAAAGAAAAGCTGGGGCATTCCACTAAATTTCACTTAATAAGGAATAAAGAAAATCACACAACGTGAAGGTGATAAAATTACATACTACCTAGCACGAAACATAATCGAAGTTATTCGATTTGTGTGGAATGCATTGATTTGTCGCACTGTTTATGTCCATCCCCAATGATGGGGGATTTGATACTGTCGTGTTAGTTAGTTAGTTAGTTAGTTAGAATGTGGTTGTGACTTCAGCTGTTTGATCAACTACTTTAATCTTTTGAATGAACAAAACATTTCAGGATTCTGGTTGCTGCTGTATATCCCAAAAAGTGACTGTAAACGCAGCCATAGTAAACACCTTTCTTAACTAGGCCTACACTGCATAAATTCATCCATAGATTAGTTACAGTTTTTATTTATTGGTAGATTAAACAAACGATGAATCTACTGTTCAGAAAATAACTGATAGGTTAATGGGGGGTGGAGGCATCATGTGAAAGACGTGAAAACTAATTCCACCAGTCCTGGTCTTGTGGCGATAAATGTAGAAAAAAAGATTCTATTATATATAAACTCATCTGGTGTGACAAAAGAATTGACTGTGCCAGTGATTTGCAAAGTAGGATTACAGTGCATCCCTTGTTCTTCCTCTCAAATCCATCACCAGCTCTTAGGGGCCAGGGAGCGAGTCATTTATTTGGACCATAACTAGGAACATATTTGAACATGTATTATCTTGAACTCAAAACACACTGGTGTGAAATTTAATGAAACATTTGATCAATGAGAACAAAAAGCATGTGGAAAAATTACTCATTATCTGATTTACTCACTCATAATGATTTATTATCTCTTATTACTACTGCAGATTAATTTAAAATCATGATCTTTAAAAATGCACATAAATAAGTGCATGCTGGTGAGATGAGATGTTGCATATCCTATTCATATTTCAACCTACACTTTGAAATTTTGAACAGAGAGGACATTAAGAATCCCAACAATCCACAAACCTCTTCCTATATTATTCTAGTCTGAACTTGTTGGGATTCTTCCAACAAAGCAAACACACACCACCGCCAATAAAATGACTGCATAGTGCAGCATTATCCCGAGTCTTGGATGATCTAATCTCCTATACCTCTATATCCATTTTTTCTGGGGTTGTTGCCATTGCTCACCCTTTAGGTTTGACAATAAACTATGAAAGATTCACACCCTGAGGTAATCCTATTGCTGGGAAACCCCATCCATTTACAACCGAACAATATAGCTGATGGCAAATATAGTGTTGTTTCCCTTTAAATTACATTTTTTTTTAAAAATGTGTCTCTCCCTGCCATCTAGCAAGTGAAAGGAGCTGGAATCACTCATCATTTAATTGACCTGTTTTATTGCAGTGTATGTGGGAATGCCCCAGGAGAGCCTATAAATACACTGGGCTGAGCTGGAAAACTCACCTCCACTGGTTTGAGGTCTTTCCTTTGAGGCAAAAATATATTACAAATTATTATGAACAAAATATATGTGATATTTATCTGCATTTTGCATGAGTCACAAAGCATCTGAAGATTTACCATGTGTCACCAAAGTATTAAGAAACTTGTCAGTAAGCCTTAACCAAACAAAGTGTTGTAATATTTTATAGACTGTCCCTGTCTGATGACTAGGGTTGGGTACTGAAACCCGATACCAATATGGTAGAATGTACCAGTATGTACCAGATCGAATCAGAACGCAGACTTTGGTGCCTCATTTCGGTGCCACTTAAATGCCCGAGCTGTTGAGGTGGGGAAAGGTACTGTCTTTGAGTGAGTCATTAAACCGTTCATTCAACGCGTTCAAAACGCAGATTCATTCAAAGATAGATGTAATGAAACAAGGTGTTGAAATTATTTTAACTTTGAGTGCCACTTTACAAGGCTCGGCTGAGCAGCAATGCGTCGCATGGGCAATGCTAAAATTGATGCTTCACTTCATAGAGATCAAAGGCATTGATTTAATGCACTGAATGCATAATGCACTGATGCCATTCATGGGAAATACCCTTTACCCTTTAGAACGTGAAGCTAAAATAGATGTTTTTCACTTATTTAGATTTTTTGACTGTAAAATTCTAAAAACAATGTGCTATCTTCATGTGCAAGGTGTCATCTTTTTCAGAAGAATAGCTTTCAACAAATTACAGTTATTGACCATTACTGAGTGTGGTGAGTTTGTAAATAGAATTTAACCCTCTGGGGTCTAAGGTGTTTTTATTCCTCACGAAATGAATGCAAAGGGTTTTTAGTGTAAATAAAGGACTCGTATGATTGTAAAATTAATCGATGTGATTGATCGTTTTATAAAATTAATTATTTAATAATCAAATATAGCCTAGCAACTAATACAACGTGTCACCAACACCGCCTCAGATGCGTGCTATTCGGAATGTGTATCTCATGTTAACACGGCAACTAAACCCAAAGAATTCACAATGATTTATTAAAATAGTGTTTTCATTATTATGTTATATAATATGACAGTCCCAATCATAGTTATTATTAGAAGAGGTTAGCTAACAGGTTATTTAACTCAGCACTACGCATCCAGATATATATTTTTATGCACAAAAATACTAGAAGCCGAAGTAACAAGCATATATTCGATAACATTGCACTAGCAACCAGCAACCACCATACAGTACTGATAGCAATGTTGCTGAAATGACAGCATATTGCGGAATAAAATTGATAAGCTTAGCAAAGCATGTGACAATGACAACAAGTATAAGCCAAAAACCCAGCCATCTTCCAAATAACGACTTTGGCTAAATAACCTTAAAGCAACACCAAAGAACTTTTCCTCTTCGGCCCCCCTAAAGGTTGTTAGCGGAATTGTCCATTACCGCTGTCGTAAATAATTCCACCAACCGCAGCTACTGTCACACACAAGCTCGCTGTTTATCCAGCACCGGCTTTAGAATGAACGATGTCCACAGACAAGGTAGAGTATGTTGCATGATTTTATGAAAGTATGATGTATTGCGACATCAGAAACGAAGAAAAACTAAATAATGACTATTGTAATGCTTGCCGTAAAAGCAAGTAAAATTTGTAGTTTCTTATGTCTCATTCGAACCACAGAAACACTACCCGATCTGGCAAACTTCCATAGTGCGGTTATAGCAGATATAGGGCTGCAAAGCGAATCCAGAAGTGCCTTTCACCGTTATGACTTGATAAACCACTGATACGATTTTGGAAACATTATTTTAAGGTAAAAAAAGTTCTTTAGTGTTGCTTTAAAGGGGTGGTTCAGGATTTTCGACATCGGACCTCATTTTCAAGTGAGCCTGGTTGTTATTCATCAGTGGAGACAGTTTTCAAAAAAATTCATCCAGTCCTTACTTTTGGATAGTTCGCCTATGCTAGGCTAGCGTGAGTCAACGGTGCACGTTAGCCTGCCATTAAAAACAGTTTTACCCACTCCACAGTACACCAAAAGCAAATTAATTATAACGCCAGACTATCGATGTAAATGTCTGTTGAGAGAATAATGTTAGAAATCAAACTACCCTTTCATCACATTGCATTAGTTATAATTTGTTCCCTGTATTTATAAGCAGTCTACAGCAGCGGCGGAGTTATATTTGGTTACCTAGGAAACCGAGAGAGCCGGTCCACATAACAATCACGAAAGTGTATTTACCTGCCGCAGATAATGATACAAGAGTACTTTGATTTCTAACATTATTCTCTCAACAGACATTTACATCAATAGTCTGGCGTTATAATTTATTTGCTTTTGGTGTACTGTGGAGTGGGTAAAACTGTTTTTAATGGCAGGCTAACGTGCACCGTTGACTCGCGCTAGCCTAGCATAGGCGAACTATCCAAAAGTAAGGACTGGATGAATTTTTTTGAAAACTGTCTCCACTGATGAATAACAACCAGGCTCACTTGAAAATGAGGTCCGATGTCGAAAATCCTGAACCACCCCTTTAAAAGTAAAACAACCATGTTTCCAAAAGCAACTAACAGCTTTTAAAGCAAACAGTTTTCAATAGCCACTAGATAGATAGATAGCCTTTAGAACAAGCACTGTTTCAATAACATATAGTTTTTTTATTATTATTAAAATATACACAGCTTAAATATACAACCATGTTGAATTTCAGCCTATAAAAATGCTAGCCCTTAAAAAAACAATGCATTAAAATGCAAGCATGGTACACAATACACTATAGCTTTAAGAACACCGTGTTTCCAAGAACTAGAAAGACCAAGCATGCCCGATTACGCTGAAGTGACTCAACTGAATAGTGACTGCTTACTGTCTTTTTTTTTAGAGCTGTGCCACAGCAGAAATTATTCCGTTTGCAGTTTGCACCATCAATTGTTAATTCCTATCACCGCAAGCTGCTTGAATCTGTGCTGCATAGTGCTAAATGCACAGAATGTGCAATGCGATCAGTTGCCAATGACAACAGATAGTAACGCACATTGCCAATATGATCGCATAAGCCTAGCAAGAGCATTTTAATGAAAACAACTAACAGGCATGAAAACAGGTCAGGGGTAAAAAAGGTGAGAAGGATGCGGCATATATACACACACCAAAAAAATAAAAAAAATAAAAATAAATGTAATGAGTGAGTAGGAACGCGTGAGAGTTAACACGAACAGATGAAATAAGTACAAAATTCTCACTTATTAATAGAATTGAACTATACTCCACAGTGATGGATGGATGCGAGCAGCAATGCAGACTGAGGTCACTTCCAAATCACGAAAGGAACGAATTCCTCTCTCTAAATTCCCGATTGAACGATTCCTTGTGAGATGATGTGGTTTGCCTGCAGAATTTCGCCATTTAATTAGCTCCTGAGAAACGTGATAGCTGCTGATTAGACTGAAGGAGCTTATAAACGTATACAGTGATAGGCGTTGTATTCCTATAGGTAAACGTGGATCAGCTGAGGGTCAGCTGATGCGAGCTTGACTAACGTGACCTGCCAGAACTGACGCTACGCTTGATATATATAGGCCTACACAAAATAAAAAAATTTACAACTTACATTTGCACAAAACAAAATTTGGCAAATGCACATGCAAACTTAATATGGTCATCAAGGTATAACGCTTTAAACATAAAATAACCCTAAACATAACTTCATTTTTCGTCGCTTAATTTTTCAAGGCTCGGTCAAGGCGCGCTGGGGCTCGCTTTTTCCTCAAGTCTGCTTTATGTGTTTCGCGGTTGAGCAACACGCACGTGCATGACCTTGCTTAATCGACGATCGATACGTTCTATCAATTAAATTATTATCGACAATTAATCTGTCTTCGATTAATCGTTAGCATCCCTATGGCAATTTTTTTTTTTCCTTGGCCTGAAGGACAGACGCAGGTAAAAAGTCGATCTCTCTCTCTTTCAATGTCTGTTTAGGCTTGTTAAGAACAAATCCACGGAGCCTCTGTACAAATCACCATGATAAACACAGTCTTGTTATCATTATTAACTTATTTAACATTTAATACACAAGCAAAACATGTAAAACAAGAAGGGCATAACCGAAAAGAAAAATGTGAATATTGCGGTTGCTTGCTTTGCTCTACTAATGTCTCTTAGTTGTACTTTAACTGTTATTTAGTGTTAAAGGGTTAGTTCACCCAAAAATGAAAATTCATTTATCACTCACCCTCATGTCATTCCAAAATCATGTCATGAAATCCGAGAGCTTTCTGACCCCATATGGACTGCACATAACCCCCACTTTCAAGGCCCAAAAAGGTAGTAAAAGACATTGTTAAAATAGTCCATGTGACTACAGTGATTCAACCTTAATGTTATGAAGCGATGAGAATACTTTTTGTGTGCAAAAAACAAACAAAACAATTTTATTCAACAATCTCTTCTCTTCCACATGATTTTCCTAAGCTGTTTGCGTTGTAAATACAGTGCAGCGCTTCCGGGTTCTATGGTAGAACGCCACCTCATTTTTTCGTCCCTCTTCAGCGTGTCCCGTCTCTGGCCTCTGTTAATGTCCTGTTTACAGAATTTTAATACTTCCACTCAAATCACATTTTGGTAAATAATTGCAATGCATTTTGTGTGCCATTCTGGAACAAAACAAAAAACGGAACTGGCCGGTTCTGATTGATGGTCGGTCAATCAGTGCATCTCTACAACTGGCAACCCTTCACCTGGAACTCTAATGAGGAGAACACGCTCTCGTGAGAGGGAAAGAGTTCAGAAGAGAGTGGAAGAAGAGCAGCATGTGTATTCAGATGTACAGCAGCTGCAGTTAATGGCGATTGGTTGGGATTTTTTTTAATAAAGTATTTTAAATTATACACACCTTTTCACTGTGTTATTTTTGTACTCTAGCCCGAGGGAGACTGAGATGCAACCGCCACTGATCTTTTCATATTTGTCACACCTCACAGTCAGTGTTCAAGTTCGATCACGTCTTTTGTGCTGTAAAAATGTGATGGTTTATGTGATCGGCGAGCTCTTAGCTATAGTATAGAACCAAAGTAAGTAATTATCAACTGGCACCTTGCTGACTCGCAGTAATATTAGCACTAAAAGCCAGGCAAATGGATCACTATCTGAACTACTCCACAAGCCTCAGCCAAACTCTTTACCCAACAACCAATCCACACCTAGTCCCGGTTACTCAAATCTCAGCACTATATACACTTGAAATGGGTCAATATGGGACTCAACCCAAATCTGCCATTTATTCACAGCATGGCAAGGTGACAAGAGCATAGACAACCCTTCTGAAGTGTCCTGACATTTACTGGACATGAATAATACAGTGAGTGACTTTCAGCAAAGCTGTATACCATTTCAAAGGCTATCCAAGTGACTTTTTGCTGGTCTGCATTTCAAAGAGACAGGAACAGCAGTGGGCTGTATTACTGTATATGGTCATTAATATAGAGACAATAACGTGGACTATGGAGGGGGGACAGATGGATTGAAATTCACATCAATCCATCTGTCTGTCCATCAATCAATCCATAGAGGTAGACCTAGATTCAGAAGCACTTCCAAGCTACTAACAGAACAGGTTTCCTTTCATTAGAGAAAAATAAAATCAAAAACTTGCCTTTTTTGTGGGATTGAATTATAAATAGGCCTACATTCTATGTCACCATTATGTGTAATTATGCAGTAGAATTAGTTTTTTAAATAACCAGACACACAACATGCATAGCAAAGCAAAGACTATATACGATGCAGAAGCATTTGTTTATCGCCTGTGAGGTCGTCTGGGGTCAAAAATAATGTTAGTAAAAATAACATAACCATCTAATTACGTTCCTCTCACTCCATTAATTACTCATGGCAATCTGAATAATCACACACAGACACCCTATTCAGGGGGATGGATGGATGGATGGACCATTTCTGCGATACAAGACTTTTGCTCTCGTTTTGGGACAGAATTGTCATATTGCATCGTTACTAAAGTTTATCAATTGCACAACTTGTCAATTTAAACATTCAATGATTTTAAAGTATTCAGTAGTAGGCTAATGGTTGGAACTATACGGTTATCCGGCCCACACCTATTTGGGTAGGGTTAGAGTTAGGGTTAGGTTAACCGTATAGTACATTTGCGTGTGGTCACGTGTGGTGCGGATAACCGTATAGTACCTAATGGTTTTCTGTGAGCTTAAACACGCATAAAGCTGCCTCTCAAACAGCTTGCGAGTACTAAACAAACAAAACATGTCAGAAACGCACAAAATAAATGTAAAAATGCCTGTCTTATCGAGTATTCACATAAACACAGACGGTGATGTCTTAAGTGAATGTAGGCCTAAACATATAATGATACACTATATTGAACCTGTGCATTAGCTCTTAAAGTGATATCAGCCTAATATACCTGCTGCTGTCTGTGTCATTAATGTTGACACAAAAGATAGCCAGAAAAAGTTAACTGTATTTATTTGTTCTTATTTATTTGATACTTTTTTTCCTTATAATTCAAGGTTAAAATCAAGCTTCCTTGTACTTTGTGTAAACTCATGAGCAACAAAATTGCCTTATGCAAATCTCAATGCTGCAAAAACGCACTGTAAAAAGAAACCTTTGACGCTCTCTACAAAGCGCTAACACAAACACTCACGGGAGCATTTTAAAGCAGCCGGCTATCAGCGGGTACCTGTACTGCAGAACGGCAGGTATCGTCAATGATCAAATAATTCCCTGCTACTGCTATATAATAAATTAACCATAAAGAAAACAGCAATCAGGAGCAGAATGGGAATCCTTCTACCATTAAACACCATTTCCCACCCGTATCTGTGCTTCCCATGAGCAGAGGATGAAGATAATTGATGTGGTAGTCAGTTTTTGTTGGGTTTTGGGCATCCAAGCATGCTTGATTCACCTTCCAATAACAGATAGTTAAGCTCTTGTTGTACTGGTTAATTAAGTACATTTCTCTAGATTAATTTTTATTCCTTCGACAAGTCAAAAAATGAGAAAGGGGGGTAAACAATGAATCTCACTGTAACTATTCATCATCATCACTCTGCCAGTGAATATTACACTAATGAGGCAGGAAGGAAACACGCTGGCATCTGAGAGAGACGATGGCTGACATGCAACACGATGTGGAAAGGAAACGGGAAATTCTGTGTATTCCGATGCTAACATTCCAGGTTGCATCCCAAAAGTGTAACGTTCAATTAACACTTTAGAAGCATGTGTTCGAGAGGCTGTATTGTGGTTTTCTCATTAGAGGTGTGTGAGGTTTAGTGCCTGCTGAGTGAAGCTCTGTGAATAAAATAGGGAACACAGCCCTGACTTTGAAAAAAGAAAAATCTATTCTGTATCCTGTACTGATGTATTGACTGGTACCAGAGAGGGTGAGGGAGTGAGTGAGTGAGAGAAATTTTGGCAGGGCAAGTAAAAATTTCAACCACATGTAAACGATTCAATTCGATATTACAATACATTTCAATATTACTGCACGTGGCTACATTTTCGTCATTGAATACAAGCAGTCAGATATGAACTCCCTTTTTATTTTATCTGATCCAAGAAAGCACATTTCCTGAACGCAGTCAAGCAAAAATTAAGTCTGAACACAGCAGACGACAGGAGCTAGAACTAATAAACACTAGAAAATACAAAAAATACATGAAACTGTCAAGTAGTGTACTTAATTTACAATAACACACACACACTCACACGCAGTTAATGTTAAAATATTGAGTGCATTTTTTATTACTTGCTTTTGTGTTTCGCCTCCCTCCGCCATTTTATGGTAGTGAGACAAGCGCGTATGCGACGAATGACGTCAGAGAAACGTCAGTTGGCTATAATGGCTATAATAGACTATAGTCTATTACCGCAGAATTGTCCACATCAGCATTGTGATGCATTGTAGAAACAATTAATTTCAACACCCCTATCTTCTATTGGACAGCATCCAGCAGGGCCGCATTATTGCGCTACAGCACCCCACTGGTCAAACCGTGTTATTGCAGACCCTTAAAACAGGTCATATGAAATTAAAATACTATTCAACAACAAAAATGTCAACAATTTTTTTATTGTTGATGTTGTTGATAATGTCGACTAATCGTTTCAGCCCTACTCAAGACATTTGCTTTTGTAAAGTTTAGTACTGTAAAGTTATATGTCTCAAGGTGCATTATGTGCACGTTCCAAGCAGACTGCAGGTTTGAGAGTCCTTTACATCTGCTGTGGGCTGCAAGTAGAGCACGGTAGCAATAGCCCCAATAGTCGGGTCAAACCGTTATCTTTGCTCAACCGTTCCATTCCGTTCCGTCACAGTTGCGACGTCACTTCACACATTCTACCTCGAACGGTTTGTAATCGTGCCGTGCCGTGCCGAACCAGGGTCCAAGGAAATATAACTGGATCCGTTCCTTGCCAAGCACAAGTGGCTAACATGTGCTTTCCTCCCTCTCTGAGCTCACATATCTGGCTGGTGGCAGCGCTTTACAAACAGTTGCAGAGTTATCAGCTCCAGTTATCAGTCCGTCACACTGCGCTGAGAAGATAAATCTAGGCAATTAAAATTTAAATTGCTGTGTGCATGGCCATGACACTCACAATTTTTACCATCCTCTCTCTCTTTCAAATGGTCTGGTTTCTAATACAGCGAAAGCAAGGTATCTATATGTGTACAGCATGGGAGGAAATGAGTTAGTGTGGTCACACAAAGAGTCCCATCTGCCCCACCACAGCCCCTGTCTCACATGTCTACGGGCCTGAACACTAACAAAAAAAGCAGGCGACCAGACCTTAGTTGCGAGGTTAAATTTGCTTTTTTTTTCCCATCTAGTTTTCAGACGCATTTAAGAATAAAAAAATCTGTCTGGAAGTTTAGTGTCTGTTGATAGCTTAAAAACTATTGACAGAAATATGACAGACATTACTAACCTCTTAAAACATCCCAAATCCTCCCAGCAGGAGAGCAATGACTCAACTGCACCCACTCTGAGGCTTGAGTCAGCTTTAAACACATGCTAGCAAAGCGCTTTTTGCAATCAACAGCGAGTCTTAAACACACCAGGATCAGGATGTGTTAGAGGTTAACCACCAGAGCCCTTAATTATTCAACCAACAATTAGAAGAACATTTTAAACACAGCCGGAACATTCTGTTATCAATAACTCACCCGAGGACTCTAAGATTAGAATCAGTCGCTCCACGATCAATAGACCATCGACCAACTCTAGAATTAGTATTTTGAGTCGTTTCAGGCCTGAACTTGCTCTTTGCGGCTCAACTCACTTTTTTAACTTATACCAATCATTACACTTGCTTCTCCTCCAATATTGATGTTTGGAAGGATCCTAAAGCCCACCAGTAGGGTAAAAAGAGTGCGAAGAGATTAATCTGAAGGCAAACCAGCTAAGGGTAAAAATAATTTATAAAAGTCATTTAAAAATAACTAATAATGTATTATTTTCTGTGGTAGTCAAAAATGCTGTCAAAAGAGCTTAACATAATATTAATTTAATAATTTTCTCTTGTTTTTACAATTCAATATGTTATACAAGCATGCATATGTGAGCCACATTCAACAGTGTTACAATAAACAGTTCATATGACAGCTTATCTTGTGTAAAGACAAGAGTGTTTGCAGACATTAATCTCAAGGTTCAAAGCAAGGCTGCAGAACTGAAGATCAGCATGGGATGCAGAGCAAAACAGCCACTAAGAGTGTGCAGAACTGTGACTGAACCTGGTGGGGGAAGTGAGAAGTGGTTGTATAGGTTTTAAAATAATAGCTTCTCCATGTGGCAGCTAAGCTTGACTGAAACCTTCAATTCTAAACTGATATCTGATGTAAATCCAAATCTTGACCACTTTTACAATAATTGCACAACTGGTCTCAAATCAGTAACACAAGGCAATGTCCTTTACATCTGTTTCTTTATACCACACCAAGGGGGCAATCTAGTTCTTTCCTTAAAGGTCCCATGACATGAAATTTTCACTTTCTGAGGTTTTTTAACATTAATATGAGTTCCCCTAGCCTGTATATGGTCCCCAAGTTTCTAGAAATTTTAATCGGTGTAAATCGAGCTTTTGCTATCTTTCTCTGCCTTTGAGAAAATGGACGCTCAATCGCGCTGATCTTGATTCTCCTCCTTATGACGTTATAAGGAGGAATGTTACCTCCCCTGTCTCTGCTTTGCCCGCCCAGAGAATATTTTCCGCCCATGAGAAAATGCGATAGGAAGTAGGAACGCGCACGCGCGATTTTAGTTTGTCCACGAGAGATATAATGGCTTTTGAGCGAGCGAAGCATAACAATTGCTCAATAATTGGATGTACAAATGAACACCGAAGGGTTAATACAGAGCTGGGCTTGCTGAACGTCTGAAACTAAAGTCTGGATCAGTACCAACTCTCTTTGGCTCAGCTAACGTTACACACCTCGGACAAGTAAGTCAACTAATGATAAAAGTTGTTGCTTTACTGTTTATGGTTACCTAGCTTGTTACACGTAGGCTGTAACATTAGCTATGCAGTTACTTGCGCTAATGTAAAGGTAGACAGCATCAAGTATGTGTGTGAATACACACACTGTAACGCGAGTGTTGTACACTTCTTTGTTATTTGGATAACCGTTTTCCTGTTGGTTATACGGCGTGCGCGATATCCGCATTTCAAGATGCCAGAGCTTGATGTAATTAAAGATAAATTACAGACGTTACAGATCTCTCGTGAAAAGGCAACAGTAGGTTAGTGTTAGCTACATGATAATAACTAAACCATCCGAATAAAGTACCGTATCCAGACATAATATTTTAAACTAACCATTCGGAAACGTCCTGCTGGAGCCGCTGAGTTGCAACTTCTTCATCCGTTGCTTCTCCATCTGGATCAGATTCTGGGTCAAACTGAAATGCTTGAAAGATTGCGTGTCTCCGTGCCATTGCAATATATCCAATGTAAACATGCATGGTCTACCGTTGCCGCAGATGGTCAAGGCCACACCCACCCTCCACCTTACGCCGCCTTTCTCCTCCTCATTAACATTTAAAGCTACAGACACCGAAACGGCCCGTCTGAAGGAAGCTCATTCTGGGACTGGTTTATAGTGGCTATAATTCTGCACCGAGACTGAATTTTTGGAAAGAGATTTCAGATACAGTACTAGGGACCACTAAGGCCTATATTAAAGCCTACAAAAAGTAGCATGTCATGGGACCTTTAAGAGATATGGAGGGCACTGACATGATTAAAACTGACGGGGGGGAAGGGTTTTCTGTTTTAATCCAAAACTGCCAACAAATTTTACCCTATCCCAAGAGTCCTTTTTGACAGGCTCTGTAACTAAGGAACATTAACTGCACCACACTTACATAGTGAAATCATGTTAACTGTAAGGATATGACCAATGAGACTGCTCAACTAAGCACTTCACCAGCAAACATGGGTACAACCTGTCAAGCACTATTTGTCAAACCACTGCAGAATAAGCCATATTATTGTAAAAATGAATGTGAATTCCATTCAAGCCAAAGGAAATGGTCATAAGGCTAATAGAAATTAAAAGGTTTCCTACATAGCTGTAATGGATTCTGAGTAATGCTTACAGATTGGGCACATGGTTCTCCTGCATTTTGTACAAACAATGAGTTTTTACAGCACTGGGTGACTATATCATCCTCTTTTGCAACATCAGCTGTTTTTAATATGCTAACATGCTGTGTATATGACACCATGTCCAATGTTTATAATTGATTATTAAAGGTTGTATCAGCGATTTCAGGCCCAAAAAAGGCCCAAAAATAAATGATCACATTCATCTAATCTTTCCTAACGATCCGCTAGCTGCCCGCCCCATAAGCAAGCATGCCGTCAAAAAAACACGTCTCTGTAGGCAGCCTAGGCTCTGAGATCTGCACACAAAAACAATTGGTTTCACCAACCACTCAAAACCAAAATAAATAGTGTTCCAACCAATCACCGACAGGTGTTGTGAGGTTTTGCGCTCGTGCACGGCTGCAAGCGAAGTCGGAGCTGAAGAAGAAGCCAGCGTCTATCAACGAACAAGAGAAATTGAACATGGCTGAGTCAATCCCCAAGTGGAGGAGGAGGATTAGGGCGAGGGAATACCATCGTGTTTATTCCAAGACACGAATAGTTATCGGGAAGGCTTTTGAAAGGTGGAGAGAACTTAAAGAACTGAAAATTTTTAAATCGGACGCCGAGGTTTCCTCTGGACAGGTGAGTAGCTGCTAGTGCTGACTTGTTTGGATGTGAACCGTGTGTGAAAATATCCTTCTTGAAAAAATATGAGCGAAGCTCGACTAAACTTGGGTAGCTCTAGCTAACGTAGGCGACATTATGCTGAACGGAGTGAATATCAGATTGTATGGATTTAGTGTGTGAGTTGCGTTTGTTAGCTGGCGCTAACTCACAATTGGCATGCTAGTGAGCGAGCTGATTCTGACGAATTGGAATTCGTTGATCATGTAGTTCTGTAGTTTTGTATGAAGTTGAACTGAAAGGGGTGATGAACGGGTCACTTTAAGAAATGCACGTGCATGATCCTTTTTTTCATGATGCACGAAACGGGAGGGAGGGGCGAGCTAACTTGGTTTGTTTGGGATCTCGCTTCAAACACAAACAGAAGTGACGTCACCCACAATCGCTGATACAACCTTTAAGAGAAGCATATGAAATGTTTGGAATATATGTGTGTCCCTTTAAAGTCAGTAAATGGTATCAAATATTCCAATTTGGAATGAGAACACAACTATATTAACAGGTAACAGGTGTCTTTAAAAGGAAAGTGAATTTAGCTTTTTTTCACATATGTATGATGTCACGATGGCTTTGATAACCTGTAACACGTACCATTTGCAATGTTTGGTTTTAAAATGCAGCATTCTGTGTAGAATTCAGATGCCTCAGATACATTTTGTGGTCCACGCAGACTCTGTGTTATCGTGTCTCTGGGCTGAAGCACACTGTGTGCGCACTGCGGAAGTTTGTGTGACCCTGACATGAAACCAGACTTCATTCACCCCAATGGAAAACATGTTTAAACTGTCTGAATTGCTCCCTATTCGCTATATAGTGCTTTATGTGCCCTTTGTCATGTATAACATAGTAAATGTTTGAATAAGTGATCGAAAAAACAGCTTTACCCAAAAAAACTTTGATTTCAGGGGGACTTTAAAGAACATCGACAGACACACAATTATTTTTATCCAAAGGTATTAAAAAAAAAAAAAGTAACTTCCATTGTATGAAATACAATGAACCTTTTAACATCCTGTATTTCATGCAGAATTTAGACAAGAATTCTTGGCAATCATCCCAATCAGTGCACTTCCTTCCCTCCCAGTGGACTCGAGGCTAACATTGGGCTCAGCTGTTAGTTCTCTGCAACAACTACCCTGAACCCAGGTCCTGCTGTCCACTGCTCTCCGCCCTGCCTTCCCCCACCAATTTCCTTCTCTCCATATCTCAGAGTATTTTTAGCCTTAATTTAGGAGCGCTGGACCATTAACAGAACCTGGTGCGAGGCTTTCCGTATCCATTAGACGTCTGAGCCAGCAGTAGAGAGAGAGGGGAAAGCACTAACAGCCAGTTCCGCAAAAGCCAGGAATTGCGTGGGATCCATAATTCATTGTGCTTAATAGAAAATATAAGCTCATAAAAAGTTGGAGATCCTGGCAAGTATGGCAGTCTGTGGGAAATGATTCATCTCATAAAGAGAGGGAAAAAGTTAAGAGGGGCAGAAGAAGAACCACCTTTCCTCTTTTTATTTGCCCTTCGTCCCTTCATTCATAAAAATTACTTCAATGAGCTAGCCTAATTGTTTTTGCCTTAAATTAATACATTGTTATCTAACTGTGTGATTTGTATATGTACATTGCTGAAATATATTACTTAGACACAGTCACCTCTGGTAACAAATCACTCTAAATAGTAAAGTAGATGCATGCATTTTCTGTAAAGCTGCTTTGAAACAATATTGTTAAAAGCGCAATACATGTGAATAGAATATTCCATGGCCTCAGAGCATTTATAAGTAAAGCACAGAGTCATTAGCTGTTTTTCCACAGTCGGGCCAGTGCGAGGCAGGGCTAACAACCTGCCAGGCGGGGCCAATAGCCTCGGACCTCGAGGCCAAAATCAAATTGTGTTTCCACTGCTGGGACAGTAACCCGCAGTGCTACCCATTTCTCGTTATCTCACATAAAAAGAGAACACACATACTTAGTCACACCTGCTTCCATTTATTTGTGATCACAGGAATGCACAAAACAACTCCATTAAGGCTTTAAGACAAAAGGCTTACGCATTTAGAAACATATCGATAAAATATCAAATCTTTGTTACATTTCTTAAGAGAGAACAAGCATTTCTATTAATTTTCCACTAAATTATGCGATCTGAGGGGGTTTAAGTGATCTCTACCATCTGACTATAGGCTACTTATCCTTTCAGTCAGAGCAACAGAGAGAGCTCACAATCAGATAACAGGAGTTATGAGTTATATGAGTTAACCAAAGTGCATGTAATTTATGACATATTTGCAGATATATTAGTCCGGTATCAGCAAAGGCACAGGGAAGAGACAGATGAAAAATTAAACCAAATAAATACTTCATTATAATCATATTTGTCTTGTCTAGAGGTCGACCGATAGTGGATTTTACCGATACCGATATTTAGGTTTGACCGTACATGCCGATAACCAATTAAATCAACGGATATTTTTAAAATGGATACTGGATATAAAAAAAAAACATAACACTCCAAGTAAAACAGTGCTGAACTGAAATGTGCTATATTAAATATATAAATATGAATATTATTAAAATGAGAAGTTCTGAATTCTATAGTAAAAGATTTAAACATTAAAATATAACAGGTTTTGTTTAGCTATAACCTAGAAACATACGTAAATTTCATAGGTAACACTTTGCATTTGTTAATGTATTAGCAAGCTTTCATGAACTATATGTATTATGCAATACACATTTTTACAGCATGAATTAATATTTGTATAATATTAATATCAGCAAGACAACTGTACCTTGATCATTCATGTTAGTTCATAGTACATTAACTAAGGTTAACAGACAAAATAAAAATTAAAACTCAATTTAAAATGTATTAGTAAATGTTTAAATCAACAAACTAACAATGAACAATACTACAACATTTATTAACCTTAGTAAATGCTAAAAATGTAATCGTATTGTAAAGTGTTACCATTTCATATAAATACAAAGAGTATGCTATGCTTAAAGATGGCCATCTTTAAATATCTGCAAAGGCCAGAGCATTAAAATTGCAAAAATGTATATTACATGTATAGTCTATCACGTTGTCTAATCAAAATAACAATGTATTGCAGTGATAAAAAAGAATAGAATGCGTTTCTGATTTGTTTATGTTTCTGTCGGCTGTATGAACATGTCAATGTTGAGAAAGCAATCATGTCACTAGCTTTAAATATGCAACTTTGACGGCTAACGAATGCATAAAAGTGACCAGCTGGATATAAACTAGGCCTAAACATTTGGGTCAGGTTTGCGTGTGTTTTTGTCACATTGTTTTAACCTCTTGAGGTACTAATGTTAGAGTTAGGGGTGTGCCGGTTTCAGAATTGGTGATGACGGTTATGACGTGAGTCAAATGTGACGGTTCGTAACATAACCGTCGTCCGGGGTGGGGGTTGCGACGTTCGTCTGTTATAGGACAACTTATTTTGAATAAAATTAATATTTGTGTAGTGTTCAATGTTGTTATCAATAGAGATACGCGGATGGGGTATTATTTCATCCGCAACCGCATCACATAACTCATCATCCGCACCAATGTTTTTTGACCAGATTTCAAAGCCGCACCCGCCCACCATCCGCTGATTGTTCTGCGGTCTATGGACGATGCAATGCTCTGCTGATGCGGGCCGCAAGAAAGCCCTTGTCTGTTCTAGAAAGGATACAGCAAAGATATTTAATGCTAATGTATGAGGCATAGGCCTACAGTGAGTTTCATTCATTTACGATGAGATGCGCTCTGGTTCAACTTCACAATGCAATGCAAGTGAACGCGGCGCATCGGAGCCTCAATGTCACGGTTATTATATTGTCTCCTATATGCTTTTATATATTGCTTTTTATTTATTAAATACATGCAATTGGTTGATGAAACATTTATTAAAATTAAGATACAATTTGTACAAAACGAAATTCGCTTTAAAGAAAGGCTTTCTAAAAAGCAAAACTTAATGAAGTTGTAAAAATCATGTCTGACGATTTACAAAACAAAACTTCATTAAGTGGTAAAAACCATGTCTCCCGATTGCAAATGTTCATTGCTAATGTTTATTATTGCAAATGTTTTTCATTTGTTTAATAAATCTCATAATGATGGCACATCACTAGGCTATATCATAGCTTTTATTTCTATCTCAAATGATTGGCGGTCGGTCAAGGGGTAGCCTACTTGGCAAAGAATCGAATACAGTTGGAAACGACGTAGACCATTAATAACACAGACTGTTAACATTTGTTTTTAATTAGTATTTAAACATTCTCGATGATAAAAAATGTTTGTAAAAATATTTTAATAACACGGTTTTGGCGGTTATAGAGTTCTAATGACGGTGTTCAACTATAACCGTCGGTCTCACGGTTATATACTAACCGTCACACCCCTAGTTAGAGTCCTCACAGACTCGATGGCAAACATACTTCTGTTCTTTCTCTGCTAATGCAGCATCTAGTCAACAAATTAATTACTTTATAATGTTATGGCAACATGTAGTGTTCTGTATTCATACCATTTCGCTGTCTGTGTTTTAAATGCGCATCTGAAGTGTCAGCGCTCTCCGTGCAGCCTCACGTGTTACAATCAAAAACACACAATAGTTTGTTATTTAGTCTCTAGAGGTCGCTCTCACTCTGTATAATGCCAGCAGTCTCTTCTCAGCGCGTTCATATAGTGTACTGACAGCGCACCCTTCTCAGCCGCTCCAGGAACGGACGCAACCCGGAAAAACTATCAGTATGGATTTTTGCCAATAACGATAGTTCCACCAATCAACTACCGGTACCGATATGTCGGCAAAACCAATTAATCGGTCGACCTCTAGTCTTGTCTAAATTCTTCAAGAGGTCTCTGGTATTTTCCATAATTTTCGCAATGGTTAGCAATAGCATAAGCTTTTAGCATCATATCACTCGCTTTTGGCCCGACAGTGAAAACACGGCTATTGTGGGTAATGTATGAGGGTCTGGCTTGTTAGGCAAGATTTAAAAAATGTGGACACTGCTGATTTTTGTAGGGGACGGACTGTTTCACAAAATAAAACCAGACTTTGTCTTTATATAAGCTGTTGTCTTGGAGAGGATGCAATCATGCAACCCGAAATGTCTAGGACTGTATTCTACAAGGCATTCCAGCCTAAACAGACAGTGAAATCACACCACAGTGAGCACTCTGCTGTCTGAGCAGAAATATTTGCAATTCATCATCTGATTTCTATGAGAAAAGTATTAAGTTTCACAAAGAGACATAGAGAGTTTGATCTAAAAGAGGAGTCAATTTCACAATTTCTTATTCTTTGGAAGATTTGAAGCAGAACCAGTTTTTGTGCTGAATCATCGTCTACTCATAAATTATGTATTATAATTTTTTTTTAATTCCTTTTGCTCAACAGCCCATCAGCCAAACTGACAGTTCCTGATCAATCCTTCACCATAATTATTGTTTGATCAGTCTCCTAACATTCCACCCCTGCAGCAGTCACCAATCACAATCCTTGGTCTAGAGGCCATCAGTCATTACTAGACTACCAACCAAAACGGTTGCAGCACAGCAAGTTGAAAGTAAGTGAAATTACTTATTTTCCTCTCAAAGATTAATCTATAAAGTGTATAATCTCAAAAATCTGTCAAAACAAAAGAGTCAAATTTTGAAAGGTCCTTTCACATGATTCATGCCAACATAATCCATACATGTCCATAAGAAATGCAAGGCACCACACTAACATTTGAGTTCTACAGATGGTGGCACCAGCACCTGATTTGACAGCATCGCACATTTAATAATTATTGGGTAAATTTGAAATATTCTGGCTGTTTGAGTTAGGACTCCACTCTTAATTTATTTATTTTTAAACCACTGTTGTTGTTCCATAGTATCTATAGTAGGGGTCGGCAACCTTTTTGTCATGAAGTGCCACAAGTTTCCGAGTTAACCACAGTGCCACAACCCATCACACCCTATATGTACAAATACCATAAACATATTTTAAATATTCATAATGGCTGACATAGAAATAGTACAGAACCTTAAATATTTCTGAAGCAATTTTTTCATAAAATTTGTTTAGTTTTTAGTTTGTTTGTTTTCATTTTTAAATTAGACTTTGAAAACAGATTTCCAATAGGCCTATATAAACCTTGTCAGTCATGCGGTTTTACTGATCTCTGCAAAACTAATACAAATCTAATCATTAATTCCAGTGCTACATGCAAATTCAACAGAGTTCACGTCAATAAAAAGAAAAATATGAGCTTCATTTTATTTATAATCAGCTAATTTCAAGATCAAAGACTGCAACTGGAGAGAAAGCAGCATCAGCACTGGTAAGATAATTTAGTGTCACTATTTTTAATAAAGATGACTATGTGTTGAGCTTCAGGATGTGACGCTGAACTTTCAGTTTCATTTGCGGCATTTTGTACATCGACTTGCTGAAGAAATACTCAGCTACTTCTCTGTGGCGGGCCATATCTGTGGCGATGCATGTTGCAGTAGCGCTGTCATATCTGGCTACCAGGAGCCGTTATAACATGCACTTGCATGTTTATTTTTGTACCATTTTGAGAGGAATAAAAATGACATATGTGACTTCAACAACCAGATACATTTTGCACAGTTTCATCTGGAATGCGAAAAAATGACATCTCTTTCAGGGTATTTACCCCGGGTCTTTTCAAGATTAGATAGATATCCGATCAGAGAAAACACATGAAGTGACCAGGTACACGTGAACGTCACAGATGTACATCACAGATAATTTGATGTGTGTGGAATGTTTAATAAGGTCTCTATATACTTGGTTGAAATTTATAGCATTAACTATTTACAGTGGAACAAGCTGCATGCTGTCAGTCAGTAACTTGTGTGCGCGTGGATTTGTCAGAGTTACGTGCTTTCATTGACTTGCGCAGTTTAATTATACCTGTCTGTCAGCGCGTTGTAAGTGTCCTCTATGTATTCTTCACAACATTAATAGCTCCAAGCACATACTCGCAGCAGTCTCACACGTGCTTAGAGCTAAAAATGAAGTTCAGGAACAACCTCGATTCATCAGGAAACGCCACATAGGTCGCTGCATTTCACTGTGCTTGAGTTTTTCTTTTGCGCGAAGAAGCCGTTCGCCGGAGATGTGTTAAAAGATAGCAGAGTGCACTCTTATGAGGACACACGACAAAACTGACATTTTGGCATAATCTGTGTGTGTTATAGTTCATTCAAGCCCAAAAGAGAACTCGACACTGATGCGCGTCTTTCTGTGCGTCGTGTGTGTGTGTGTCACATAGGCAGGACATTGACAGACAGCACGGGCTCTTTTGTCTTGTCACGCTTGAATGGTATTTGCATTAATAAGAGCATGATCATACAACGCTAGTCAACGGGTGACAGAAAAAAAATGGATACTGCGTTTTAATAGCGTTAACGCTTTAAACTGGAAAAATTGCCGCAGTGGGCAACTGATGAAACCGGTGTTGCGACTGAACAACGTGTAACACCATGCAACACCGACTATCGTAGCAAGCCTAAACAATATCTATCGATATTGAATGTGACACCATCTTATGGCACATCATGTACACTAAAACAATACAATGATTGATAGAGAAAAACAGAGAGAGAGAAAGACACATTTGTTATCTATCTGCAATGCTTTTTGAGTGTTTTCTAAGTGACACAGATGTGCATTAAAGCATTAATACAAATCACTTGAAAGGGTTAAATAGTTTAAAAGAAAGTTACTTCACCTTGTACTTTAATAAGAAGACTTGTAATCTCCAAGGACTTATGTACATGTAAAATGGTTTTAAATTAGATGAGGCTGGTGATGGAGAGTATGAGTGAGTTCGCCTACTCTGGCTTCACTGGATGTGCGGAGGCTGTTTTAATGCATGTTTTCATGTGTGCCTCCAGCACTAATCTAATAAGGCTCTTTGCTGCTTAACATGATTTTTAATGACTGGAAAACACACAACACAATGAACAAGACAAAGCATTGATGCTTCCTGAGGGAGACATAGACTAACAGATGGGTTTAATACTCACCAAATGAAAACCTCAATCCCTTGTGCATGCAACAAGCAGACCTCTGTCTGTGTGTGCGTGTGTGTGTGTGTGTGTGTGTGTGTGTGTGTGTGTGTGTTCAAAACACTAAATGATTACTACTCATCTTACATGTAAAGAAACTCTGATTGGTTAATTTATTTGAATCCAAATACATTTTAAAGAAATAATCAGATGTTTATATCCATAATCTAATCTGACTGATATTTTTGATCAAATTAATCCTTCTCACATGTTTTTCTGTTTATCAGACTTTAATAAACACAAGACAAAAAGTCTAACTTCCTTACCTGTATGAAGCACAAGCCACATACTGACAAGGGAAAATGTAATCATACTCTCACTTCTGGGTTTTTTCCCCAACTCCTCAATGATAAGTCTTAGGTTGTACCTGAGGGACATTTGTCTGGCAGGAAATAGGTGTACATGCAAATATTAGTGCTCAATATTGAGAACAGAGGTGTCTCTGTCTCATGTCTCTGCTGCCATGATGATTTTGGCTCATTCAAACATTCATGAACTTGTGCCATAAAGTGAAAAGCAAAGTCATGTAAACTTGTTTGCTCTTCCCCTGGCTGTCTCTCTCAGTCGATTTAACTGGGAGAAAAACTCTTGTCTCTTAGTCAAACCAATTAGCCAAACTTTAGGCGATGAATAAACTTTAAGGCATGGTTTTACAGACAGGGCTTAGATTAACCCTGGATTAGGCCATAGTTCAATAAGAACATTTAAGTAGCTTTAATAAACATGCTTTCGAAAAAATAAAATAATAAAAACATTACTGGTGTGCATCTTGAAACAAAACAGTGGCACTGACATATTTAAAGATATGTCAGCTCAAGTTGCTTTCAGTTAAAACAGCTCAAATATGCATTTAGGTTTAAGCCTTGTTCTAACCTTTAAAAAAAAAAAAAAAAAAAAAAAATCACTGTGATCACATGCTGCAGTTTCTCCAATTCAAAAATCAAATATTTTGACAAGCTAACTGGCAGAAGCATCAGAGTACATCTCGGGTCAGTTTAATATCTCCATTCAGCTCATAAGACAACCAGGAGTAATTATTTCCAACTTTCTATCATACGTTTGGTTGAAACATTGATTTTAATCTCCATTACTACTTTCCTGTAAGCTATGAAATGCTTTAATTGGAGAAACAAAAAGAGTGTGAAAATACTCTGTTTTGGTCAGATGTTTTCTCAAAAGAGCCCTGTGGACATTATTTTAATCAGCTTTTACAAGGTTAAAACTGTACTAAAAGATATATTTTTCCCACTATTGTTTGCCTTTATTTAATTTAAAGGAGAGTCTGGATTTCCTTTATTTTCCTTAAAGTATAAATCAACTTTACCTAATTAACTTGGCTAAGATTGCTGTTGAGCAGCACACTAAAAAAAGACAAACCCTGTGAATACCTTAAAGGTTCATGAAACCCTACAACACATTTTTTGAGATGTTAACAGATATGTACCAGTTGCACATCAATGAAAACAACAATTGCACTCATTATGTTTATTATTAAGGGAAAAGTGGTAATCTTTAGTTTTTTTCTGGGCTATTTCGTTCTTCCGGTGGAAAAAGCAAAGTTGAACAAACGTCAGGAAAAGTGAGGTTATTTCAATAGTGGAGACTGGCTGCAGTGGCTGGAGAGTACACATTTATGTCATTAGTTTGTCCGTATTATTCATGAGAATACACTCTTTTAATCCAATCACTGTGTTGTATTACACATGAGATCGTATAGCAGCAGAGAATTCAAATGTGAGACAAGACTGGTTCGCTGCTGTTCATTCACCTCTGCCTATTTAGCTTTGCATTCATACACGTGTCATGTGTACCAGTAGTACAGTAGCCCAAAAGTGTTATTTGCATTTTCCACACGATGTGTTCAGAGCTGGAGTTTGACTACCAATGTATAGAAAATGTAACTGTAACAATATTTAATATGTAAAAACAACACGCAAAGTGCACGAGACCGGTTTCTGCATGGAACATCGCGATAACATATTGCTCCAAACAAGAACCAGCACCTTGTATGCACACATCATGTCATCTTCAAGTGAAATGTGCAAATAAGGACTCTGTGGTACGTCTGATCATGAATGCGATGACAATATGGATTTTTTCTGATACGCAGAAGACAATAACGTAGACCTAAAATTCAAAGAATTGACAAAAGAAGTAAAGTTCAGCACCACTTTAGTTATGTTTGTTTTCATTCAGTATCTATTTTAAAAACGGGTGATTAATCGGTTATTGGCCAACGTGGTCCAACCTAGTTCTCATTAATCGATAAAATCCACTATCGTTTGACCTCTAGTGCTGAGAAAAATGTTGATATGTAGGTCACACTTACAAAAATGGGAAATCGGTGCATCTCTAATACAAACTAAATAGAAATGGGTTCACAAAATAAAAACCAAACAAAAAATATCAATCTGCTTAATGAAACTAATGAAAATGAAACTGATATTTCTAGTAAATTTGAAAATGATATTAAAATAAAAATGCAAAACTATAATAACCTTGGTGAAAACATTGCCGGTTCAGTCCGACCTGGCTATGTCTAATTACTGAAAGTGAAAGAGACAGGGTGTCTGCAAAGGTTTGGGGGTCAGGCGCCTCTAACATCTGGATGTCAGCTTGTATGGAGGCTGAGTGTCTGAGAGGCCAGACAACGTGCCCGCTCCATTACATGAACTTGCAAAGACATTAGGCAACAACCAGAACCCCGACAAATCCCGCCACCCTGCAGACAAAACCGTCTATGGTATCAAGCCAGTGTGCCTGCACAAAATAAAACACAAGAGTATAATCAGTCAAAAATGGTATGCTAACAAAGAACAGACTGATTTAATGAACCGACAAGACTAATTCTAGCCTGGGGACTAGACTCATTGTAGCCATTAATAAGGACATGCACACAGTAGGGAAATGAACTCTTAATAGGAGGCCTCACTAGAGAGATATGCATCACAGGCCAAATGAATTTCATTAAACCAGGTGAGGAGGGATTTGGATATGCATTTCCGTTTTTCCCTCAGCAGTTAAGCACAGGTGATGCTAAATGACCTGTAAAGTTTCTGTTGATTACAGACTAATTTAAGCAGCAAAAGTTAATCAACATGCTCTGTTTCAGGCTCAAACTAGACGTTTGGGTTAAATCAGGGCCTAAATTTGGCCTTTGCATGGAAACAGAGCAGCAGTGTGAAACGGTCAATAGTTCCACCTCATCATGGCATTTGAGCTTGACATTTAAACAAACATATCAAACATCGGTGAGATATGGCAAACGTCCCTGTGAAGCACTGGCACAAAGTGACATTAGTGTTGGAGAATGTCGAATCCTCATTTCCATGCATGCAATAACATGCATACAAATGCAGGAAAAAGCTTCTGAATAAAGGGAAACCGTCACATTACGCCACTGCTGATGACTCCTTGAGCTAAGATGGATATGATTTTTATGTACTGTTAGGCAGCCACAATTGCAGTGTTCCAAAACATAGAGGAGCTGCGTATCAAAGTAGCGTTTTAAGGCATGACACGTAGGCAATGTAATTACGCTGCCACATTTAAGCCAAATTCTAAGACTGCACATCCTTTGTGCAGCGCAGTGAATAACTAAAACCAAGATGGCAAACATGATGATAGAAACATGATATTCCATTAAAGATATAAAAAAGGTATATATAAAGTTAATGGTTTATTAAAGGTTTAATAAGGTTAATTAAATATATATTGATTTATCCAATGTTAGTTTCTTTTTTTTGGGCATATTAGCTTCACAGAAACCACAGAGTGCATGCATGAAAGTGACTGCCTCACACTATGGCGAGTCGTCAAGAAAACCCTGCAGAAGTGATCTGGTTTAGCTAAGATATAGGCTACAGGAGGAGGGTGACGTGTTGGTTTAGCCATGTGTGAATGTTTGTAATGCCATGCAGCAGCAGGCCTGGGTGAGGTCTAGCAGAAAGATGAAGCTTTGGGAAGAAGATTAATGTGCCTAGACTCCGCAGTTCATCATCTCAGGAATCCGTCTAGAAGTACTGGTCGGGCTAAACGCTATTCCATACTCCAACAACGCTCCACCGCCAAGGTCACAGCAGAGAAGCGTAAAGATGATAGGGAGAAATCTGACCAGAACAGTGAAATGAATCCAGACAGAGGAACAAGGACAATGTACAAACACAAAGGTTTACAAAAACAGCTCAACAGAAATAATGGATTAAGATTGGAAATTCAAATTAGTTCCCATAGCAAAGGAACTTCGGCTGACAATTAAATGTTAAAGTTATGACGTGCCAGTGAAGAGCTAAAAATTGGGTTGTGATAGTTTTGACAATTTGACACTAACTATGGCCAAAATAGCTTGGCTGCCATGGGGGAAATGACAGAGCAAATGCTAAAAGGACAAACTCAAATGCTCTTCATCTTATATCTTAATATATCAATTTTTCTTAAAATATCCTACTGTATTTCCTAAAAGCAACAACATGCCCAAAAAGACACAAAAAATAGGCACAAAAGGCAGTGTTTTTATCAGCATTTCTAAAATTTGCATTCCATTCAAACTAGGGCTGCAACAAACAATTATTTTGATAATCTATTAATCTGTCGATTAGGCCTGTTTCTGATTAATCAATCAGATGAAAAATCTAAATTATTATACATTAAAAATTATTTTCTAATTAAAAATGTATATTAATCCATTAGTTTAAAATGTTATTCCACATACCCAAGTGCTGTCCTCCAAACAATGTGTAATATAAAGCCTATGAAAACAAATATAGTGAATGTATTTATGTACAGCACATTATAAGGAAAAAAGGGTTAAAATAAAAACGTTACATTCTAAACCTAAAAACAACTGATTACTTACTATTTTAAAGTAGAAATTAAAACAACTAAATTAAAAATGATAATAAACAAAAGCAAAAATGTTAACTTTTACAAGGTATGGGGAACACACACATTCACTCGTCTGAACATAGTAATTATACTACATTAAAAGGATAGTTTACCCAAAAATGAAAATGATCCCATAATTTACTCACCCTCAAGCCATCCTAGGTGTATATGACTTTCTTCTTTCAGCCAAACACAATCGGAGTCATATTTAAAAAAAAATTAAATCCTGGCTCTTCCAAGCTTTATAATGGGAATGAATGGTACCACAGAATTTGAAGCCCAAAAAAGCACATCCATCCATCATAAAAGCAATCCATACAGCTCCAGGGGGATAATAATGGCCTTCTGATGCGAAGCGGTGTGCTTTTGAAAGAAAAATATCCATATTTAAAACTTTATAAACTATAATCAATGGCTTCTGGTTTGATACGCATGTTCCCACTGGCACTTGTTCATTGAAGTTTGACAAAACTCATAGTGCCTTTGTTTGTGCCTGGAGTGAATAGCTCCATAGAGATGTAGGCTATAGTTTTGATTCTATTTCTATTTCTTCTATACAACAGCGTCATCACGCCAAATTATCGCATTCTGTGTGAAAGGCCCTTCAGAGGCATTAAACCGCACAGGCATCTGTCAAAGCACGACAGGGCAAGATGCGGTAAACACTTATAAGGTATTCTCACGTTTCGGACAACTTGGATCATGTACCTTTTCCACAGCAGCTCACTCTGAGTCCTCCACTATTTTCCATACGTGTTTTGTCCATAGCAATGGGTTATTCACTACTGCAAATCTACGTGACTGGCTGATGGTTTCCGAGCACAGTGCAGAAAAGCGACTAATCGATAATTAAATTCGTTGCCAATTATTTTATCATCGATAATAATCGATTTTATCGATTCGTTTTTCCAGCCCTAACTCAAACTATAAAATTCGTTTCCATCTAAATTAACAACTCCACAAACTGAACACCATAACTGTAATTCAGTAAAATTTGTTTGCAGTCTAGCTGCAACCCACCCTTGAAAGAAGACATTTATCCTGTTATTTCGACTCTTTATGTGGGTGTCAAACTCTTCCTTTGGATAACAAGAGCTGAATATTATCCATATAAAAATAGGACTTGGTGTAACATAAGAAAGACAACCTAATCCTTCGAAATGAAAACAGATCTTCCTCGGCACAGAAAATCTTTACGGGGAAAAGATTGGTGTGTACTGCCAAGGACAATTCATAGTATAACAGAAACACACCAAGAATATACTCCGCTGGGTGCCATCCAGCACTAATAAAAGGAGGGAAATAAAATGCTTTTGTTCTCACTTGGAGAAATACACAAAGTCTAAATCTCTAGCCTCCCAGATGAGTGCTTACTGTCCAAAACAAAACCTTTATAATTTTGTCATAAAATGAAGACACCAAAATACATTGTGCTGCAGTTTCTGAATAATGAATGTCTAACCCAGAGATTCTGCAGTGAAATCTTCCCAGGAAAAAGGACAAGATTGCAAAATGTGACTGAAGATTGAAACACAAGTCTCATACACTAAAAGCAGAAGTGCTTGTCTCACACTCAGAAAACTATTTTAAGCTGTTGCACCTGCAGAAACATGCACTTGGCTTCAACGCAAACTATTAGAAAAATGCCATGAAAACTCAAAGCCATTGTTTAAAGTCTTCAAAGTTTCCTGTATAATACTGTTAGTGGGTGTGTTGTTATGGTTTTGTATACTACCATCTTGCTGCTCATTTCTAAAGTATTAATATTGTGCTTAGTATAAACACATTTTATGTTATCCATAAGTAACTAGGATTTGCATAATAGACTTGCCAAAATACTGCACAAGAAATCCCACAATGCAATAAGCTCACTGACTTGGCCCTCTATTTACATGCGGTGAATGATCAAGAACAATGAGTTCAATGTTTTTCACAAAATTACATTATATATAATATATAATTTCTTAATCTGATTTGACTGCCAAGACATTTTTACACAAAAGTATATTAAAAAAGTAATAATGATTTATTGTCAAGATGATAAACCATTCACTGAATTAATAATGCATCTCAGTAGGGTCATGTGACAAAAACTATTTTTTTTTTATCTTTATGCATTCTGTTTGGCATGCTTTTTTATTTTTAAAATAGTATGCAACATACAGTTTATACTGTGAAGTATTCAGTACTATGCTAGTAATCCATTTCAAACACAGCCAGATAGTAATATATTGTGTTGCGTCCTGCAACTGTCTGCTAATTCAAATTAATTAAATCAATCAATCTTCTCTACAAATGTGGGACTGTTTGAATTACTCAGTAAAATTAGCAAACATTTAAACACGATTAAGATGGGAGACAGAAGCAAGAGCGGAGACATGGAGTGTATAGCGTTTATGAGCCATGTCGTAAGCCAAAATAAACACACACACAAAAAAAAAAAATTCACAGAATATTTCTAAAGTCCTTTTTAAACATTTGTCCTTGCACTAAGCACTACCGACATGATACTACTGCCTGGAAACATGACGTGAAACTGAAAGAGAAATAGAGACAGTGGCAGAAATATCTAAGCTAGAAGAATAAATCCCCCTGGCTACAAAAAGTTATTATGTCAGATTCAACCAAAAAGAGAAGGGAGAGAGTGGCCTCCAGACACAATGGTGTCCAGTTTTTCAGAGCATTCTTCATTTTGGAGCTCCTCAGGGGTGGGGATGGGTGTGTTCTGAACTCTCTGTTCTTCTTCCAGATGTTTCTTGTTGTCTAGATGAGGGGAGGGAGGAGAGGTTATACAACCGTAACTCCTCTCTCTGAGTGCAGAGAAAAGCCGGAAGATGAAGAAAAGGCCTAAGGAAGTTCACAGAGGCTAGTCAGCCTTATTATTTGTGCTGTTTTGTTTTGTTTTTTACTAAACCAATGGCATCCTCAGAAAACCCCCTCCCTCAAGACTAAATGATTATGGAGGAAGGGTGAGTTTCATTTAGAATGCTCTATTTTACTGAGAAGGCTTTGCCTCAGATTCCATCAGATCTTCACTAGCTCTTTTGTTTTTATTGTTGTTTTTCCATTCAAGTCGCTTCCTGCTGGATTCTCAATTGTTTCAGCTCTAATCCCTTCACAGCCTATTGGTTTCATTACCAGCCTGCCTTATTGCTGCCACATTTCTCAACTTTTCTCCTCCTTAATAGAAACAGCCTCTCCATAATCATACCCACGGTTACAATGTCTTCTTCCAGCACCCAGGAAATTGCTTTTGCAGGTGCGATCCATCAAGACTGGACACATGGTCTCTTTTAACAACAAAAGCATGTTTGGGAAAACTTCTTTCATTCATTATTAATGCATCACAAAATGTTGTAAAATGATAGACATCAGTATTGAACAACTGTGACTAACCATGCTCTGTGTAGTAAGACGCTCCCTTCATTTTTCTACAGGGAATCCAATTTGCTACTGAAATGAACACAGTGAATATCAAACCGGACGCTGTGCATGATCAGATAACCCATCATGCACTGTGGAGAGAGGCGATTATCTCGTGCTGGGCTGTGTGGCCTTTTCTGGGAGAGAAAATGAATCTAGGCACTAGCATCCGTGATGATTGTTTTAAATAGAGCCTGCTGAGGAACATGAGTGGGGTAACTGTAAGCAGAAAGTACAGTGATCACATGGAATCACCTGTAAAGCATAGTTAGATGTTTATTATAGGGGTGTCCTGAGCCGATCTCAAGGATCGCTATCTGGGCAGATTAAGTTTTTTTTTTTTAACTAATCTGTATCGGGTATCTTAAAGGGTTAGTTCACCCAAAAATTTTAAACAGTAGTTACTCACCCTCAGGTTGTTCCAACCCCATAAGACTTTCGGTCATCTTTGGAACACAAATTACGATTTTTTTGATGAAAACAGAGCTTTCTCACTCCTTCATGCGCTCACTGAGTTGTCCTACTTGCTTCTCGTCCAGTGTGCGACCCCCTTAAGACGTCGTCATAATGCTTTGCAATGGGTTGAGTTTTGCATTGGACTTGACTGACAGGCTTGCATTGACACCGCAACCTTCATTCTTTCTAACCTTATCTAACCTTTATCAGTTTGGACCAATGTCAGTGTAGCACGAGCCGATCTTGATCAGGCGTCACGTTACTACAAAGCGCTAAGAGATCCAGTAAAGAAAGCATTTGAATTCATCACAGAAGTAATAACATCGCTGTGAGATCTAGTGAAAAGCATTCAAATTGATCTGTTATTAACCGTAGATCTCTATTTACATCAAACAGCGCTGACAAGGAAACCAGGAGAAACATTGTGCCATGAATGAACTAGTTATAGGCTTTAAGTCCACAGATCAGCAACATTCACCATGGATTTACTGTAGTAACACTAACTGTAACCATGAAAGTTTGGCAGGAATAGTAAAATGCTTTCAAGTATGTCACACATATTTTTCCAGCACTTCAAAACTCAAATATCATATTTAAATGTTATTTTTAATCTGATGACCAAAACATTATTTTTTCATCCTTCAAAGATTACCCTCATTTATAAAACAAAAATTTTCAAGATGCAGGAAAACTCACACTTATTTAAAAATAAAAAAGACATTAAAGTACCATTGTAATTAGTAGGTGGCTGCCAATTCCACTCCCAAATATTTATTTTTTATCATTTTGCTTTTGAATTATTATTTCGACATTATGAATAAAAATGCTGCCCTCAAAAGTTAATCTGGAGCCTTGCAAACTTAAAATAAAACTGCACATTGTGTAAGTTAAGTATATTTATTATTACCAAGGCATTTGTCAGTAATAAAGTGAAAATGGGGGGAAATGTGAGCAGAAAATTTAGGGGCACACATTAAATCAGCTTGCAATGCAATTATTCAAATTTCCCCCAAAATAACTGTAATACTGACAAATTCTTCAATAATAAATAGACTTAACGTACAGATATTACAATGTGCAGTTTTATTTTAAGTTCACAGGGCTCCAGACAAACATTTGAGGGCAGCAGCACCGGAGCCACTGAGTTCTACAGAAAATATCTGGTAGCACTGGGGCTGACAATAAAGCACTAAGCTTAATTTAGGGTGTAGATGAAATTAACTTTATTATCATTCATAATGTCTTAATATTAATTAAAAAGCAAAACGAGTAAAACAACTGATATTAGGGAGTGAAAATAGCCAATAAACATCCTACTGTTTACAATGGTAATTAAATTTTTTTAATTTAAAGTGTTTAAATAAGATGTTTTCTAAAACATGTAATATTATAGTTTTGAAGTGCTGGAAAAAGATGTGTAGTACTTGTAAGCGTTTGACTATTTCTGTCACAATACCACAGTTATGGTTAGAGTTACTACATTAGCCTAAATACATGGTGAATGTTGCTGATTTGTGGGTGAATGGTAAATGAAGCCTTCCTTCTAAAAGTGTTTCTCCTGGTTTCCACGTCAGCACTGTTTAATTTGATATCTATGGTTTATAACAGAGAACTCTGCGCCGAATCGGAATGTTTCTCACTGGATCTTGCAGCGATGATGTTATTAATTCTGAGGCGAATTCAATGGATTTCTTCACTGGATCTCCTAGTAACAGTGTTGCCTGATCTAGATCGGCCTGCGACCGGCAAGTTCAGGGCACTGCGCTGTCTATTATTGGTCCGAACTAATAAACGGTCCGTGAAGCATAAATGAGTAGCACATTTTTCTTCCGCTTTCATTTTGTTTGCATTCGCTGCTCGGTAACGTTGTAGTCGCGCCAGTGCGACCTAAATAAATATTTGGTCGCACCAGCAGGAAAAATGGTTGCAGTCTGGAGCCCTGCGACCGATAGTGGATTTTAGCGACAATTAGTTTGGACCATACTGGCCGATAAGCGATTAATCAAGCGATTAATCAATCACATTTTTTTATTGGATACTAAATGAAAACAAACAGCACTCCAATTAAAATAGTGCTGAACTTTATTACTAAAAAAAAACAAAAAAAAACAATACTGCACCATGAATATTAGGGGTGAAACGGTTCTCAGTTTAATAAAAAAAACAAAAAAAAACATAGGAACCATACCATCTCCACCCACGGTTCGGCACTCACTTGCACCGCAGTTCATCTGACTATAATATGGTTTGTTGAAAATAACGCCTAAAACAGACAGACAGATTCACGCTAATGCATGTTTCTGTCGATGGATACACATTCTGGCTTCCCAATACATTTCAACAGTGATGATAAAAAAAAAAAAACGTAGACAAAACACTCACTCTTTGTAAACTTTGTTCAATGGGAGTGCCGTACGCTCTAATATGATCAGTCATTTACGCCGTCATCACCCGGGTGTTGATAGGGAGCGCAGGTGAGATCTGAACAGCACACATTGCTATCTGTGTTTAAACTAAACTCATTTAAGCCCTGCCAATTTAAACATTCAAGTGCAAGAAGACGCAAATGAGAATTTGCGTGCACGCTGTTAGAAGAATCGTGTGCGCACTCATCTGAACACACGGAAAGCCGCGGATATAGAGTGCAAATATAGAGTATAATAGAGCACATATAGAGTTAATCTCTATATAAAGTATACAGACTATATTAAAGCCACAGAAAGACAATGTGTTCGAATTTTAAAGAACTAAAAGTAATTTTTTAAACATAAGATAAGTAGCGTTTCAGAAAACAATCTGTTTAGTTCCCACTTAATACTTCCTGTTCTTTTCCTTTTATCCTATTCCTTTTTCTATTTTCTGAAAAGCTGCTTTGGAACGATGTAAAACAACAACTTATTCCAAAAAAGTGCTAAACAAATTCAATTAAATTTAGTGAAGTGAGAGCTATAAATATAAAGAATTTGTTAGCGGACATAACAGTTCTTTTTTTTTTTTGTGCCCGGCTCTTTTGAGCTCAGTTTAACAGATTACCACTAATCCAGAGTCTGCTCAGAGGGAAGCAACAAGGGGAAGGGTGGAAACGATACACAGCTTCCTGTTTGCATGATTAACGAGCGTGTCAGTTGGGGATAAGATCAATACACAGCAGCCTTTTACAGGACTCTCTAATGTTGCAATTTCTACCTCTGCGCCGCTCCTCCTCCTGTTCCAAAGCCATTTTATGAGATATGATCAATTCTGGTCAGTAATGGGATATTAGTTAGCTTTGTGTTGGTGGTGGTGGTGGGGGGGGGGACCCAAAATGTTACTTAATAGGCATTGCAAAGGAACCATGTCTCTAGAGACAATCATATCTGTGATGTTGTTGATAGAGATATTAGAAAATATTAAGAAGCTTATCATCATACACAGTGAGGTGCTGGCAGGAGGAAGTGATGGGATGGAGTGTGTTTATAAAAGAAGGAGAGGATAGTTTCCTTCTCCTCACCACACCATACTGATGGTTATCTCCACCCCAGTCAGAAAATAAAATCAATCAGCAGCAAATACTAACGAGTCGGTCCCAGCAGGATTTCGCTATTTTTTTTCTGTGTGTGATTTTTTGATATCAAAATGACTGATTTTGTGGTGGCAATTTCCCCAAAAAATGTTTACCACATTTACAAGATTATATATAATGTTATTTGCTCAATAGTCATACATGGCACATAGGGAAAACAAAGTACTGCATAAATATTGTTTATTTTGGTCTCTTAGCAAATTCTGATACATTTTAACTTTTAAAACAACCTTTCAGGCTTGGAAAGGGGGGTGGTGAGTGTGGTCCACAGACTTATTACACAAGTCTTCACACATCTGAAATAGTGCATTGTTCCGAATATAAGAATGTTTTTTTCTAAGAAATACATCTGAAAAAAAAACGTGTTTGTCTTATATTCAGGGTCTAAACATTTACGTCAATAATACACCCGCAACAATAGGTGGTGCCAAATACGCGTAAAACGAGAAATACAGTGTGTCAGAGTGTAATGTTAGAAGATTTCGAGTGCAAAAAGACTTAAAACGCAAACGGTCAAAGAATAGCTTACCTTCTAACAGCCGCGTGTTTGCGTGCCTTGCTGACGGGACCAAACTTCCAACATACGTGATTTTAAAACGTAAGATGGTACCCAGATGTCAAACTACAATAACATTTAACTTCTGCTGTTAATAAAAATTTGGTAGGCTACATGGTTTTCACTATGAGATGGATAGCCTAATTGTTATATAATTCAGATGGGCAACTGGTTATTTTTACGGTATGCCAAAAAGTGTTATTTTTAAATGTGATCATTGGTACATTTTACCAGTATTTACCATACTTTCAATACAAAAAAATAAATATGAAAAATATACAATATGAAAATTATTTTCAAATAAAAGCATTTTCTTTATAAAAATGCCTTTATAAAATGGGCAATTCCACGCAAAACTGTCACATCCATAACGCCAACTCAATGCCATGGTATTGAGTTGGCGTTATGGATGTGACAGTTTTGCGTGGAATTGCCCAAATGTAAAATTGTTGCAAAAGGTGCATCTTGAAAAAAAGATCTTATAAACAGGGTCGTATTATATTCTGAACAATATGGTAATAATACTAATTGTTATTGTGGTTGTTGTTTTAGCTAGAACTGTGTACATCTACCATACAACAATCACTTATAATTAAAAAGTCCTCAATTAATGAATAATCAAGTAAACATTCAGTAATAAAATTAGAACAAAGAAAATGATAATAGGATAAATAAATGCAACAAAATATACAGATAGAAACAATGCTTTAAGTTTAAGTAGCCTACTGTTTTGTTTCTCCTGTTGTTGTTTGATTAAAATGAACAAAACAGACAGCAGTGTGTAGGCTATATTAGGTTGCTATCACTTTAAGACCTACAGTAATGCACGGATCCACTACTGACACGCGTCCCAAACCGTTTTCTCTTTGTTTACGTGAGACATAACCGCCAAGACAGGACATATAAACACAATTATGTGTGCATTTGACTGTTGAAGCGCAATAAGCCTATAAAAGTGAGCACAATTCAGTATTTGCAAGGTGACAGGCAAAATGCGCACGGACAGAACTAGAAGTTATGCTGCTGTGGTATGCCATTTCAGTTTTACAGAGCACCATTTTATTCGGTCTCAGTTTATAAAATTTCCGAACTTTAGATAGGGCTCAATATTTTTGTAATAACGACTAATTTTCAGCATGCCCGGGAGTCTGAGCCGCCATCATTGGGGATGAACATAAACAGAGCAACTCATTTACATAATCAGTTACTTCGATGCGTCGTTCCAGCCCTACAAGAGAGAAATGTAGGAATGTGAAAAAGAGTCTTTTGAGCATTGACAACAACTTTTTCTGTCTTAAACATCCTGGGGCAGGAATCAGAAACACTTAGGGGCTGGAGACTACATCAGAAGATGAGACAATATGAAAAGACAGGTTGAAAGTTGGCAAGAAGTATATACAGAAGACAATGATGTATGAAGATGTTGCCAGCCAAAAAAAAAAAAAAAAGAAGCAGCAGCAGCCATCTGTTGGTTGTGCCTTACTGCCCTTTCACTCATATGGGTGCTGAGTGCCCATGCTCGGCTCAATGCGCTCTGAAAATCAGGACTGATTCCCCGGCTCATCTGTGTTAATATTCCACAACAAACTGCTCACAGATGGAGCATTTAGGAACATAAGCTCCCTGTGTGGGTTCCTCTTTACTTCATTTCTCATCACTTGTGATGGAGTTGCTGTCTCAAAACCCTGCAGGGATTCTGTTTCCTCCTGGCTATGTTGAGTTCGAAGGCCACCAAATGATGTTGATGTTAAAATGATAAATAATTTGCTGAGAGAGAGAGAGAGAGAGAGAGAGAGAGAGAGAGAGAGAGAGAGAGAGAGAGAGAGAGAGAGAGAGAGAGAGAGAGAGAGAGAGAGAGAGAGAGAGAGAGAGAGAGAGAGAGAGAGAGAGAGAGAGAGAGAGAGAGAGTGAGTAAAACAATGCAACTGTTCAGGCTCTCAATTATCATTCCCCTTCCCTGGGTCCCACTTTTATAGCTGTTAAGAGTCACTCTTATAATAAGCCATTGCTTATGTATAATGTTGTTATGGAATTTTATTACTGCAATATCAAGGACGGTCCAACAAACATAAATAAATAAATCTTATGCAGACATCCTGTTGATTGCTACCACACTCTCGGATTTCCTCCAGCCATTCTCTTGGATATGAATTAAACTGAATGGTTTCATATATCTTGCATCTTTCATCATGATCCTCCCTCTAAACAACAGCAATTTGGCCTAGGTGAATTGCAATAATATCCTCTCATGAGCTCGGGCGACATGAGATCAATCTATCAAGCTGAAATATATGGGTCAAGCC
The DNA here is from genome assembly GCF_949319135.1 of Squalius cephalus. NCBI lineage: Eukaryota > Metazoa > Chordata > Actinopteri > Cypriniformes > Leuciscidae > Squalius > Squalius cephalus. Next base: position 13,503,182 of record NC_137138.1, on the reverse strand, counting down.
TGGGCTCCTAAACATGTCAGGTCATGGAGTGAGGTCTTGCTTAATCCTCAAACTCACTGCTTTCTCTGTTGCTTAATAAAGGGTCTCCCTGAAGAATGAACAGGAACCAGCGAGTAAACGGTTCCATGCATTCCAACGGACTAAGACAGATCACAAAAGCACAGAGACATGAAAGATCAAGCCCTGACAACCACAGACCAGCAGTGTGTTTCTCTAACTTTTCGTCTTTTGTCTGCAAATAAAGTAGATGTGTGCATATTGTAATTTAATTGAGTAGTCTCATATTTCAATCCCATTCACTTTCTTTGAAGCAGCTGGTCACAGTTGCGTGATACAGGAAGTGTCCCTAACAAGCTCTATTGATGAAATTACCTGCACCCAGCTGCCAGGGGTCAAAGTTCAGAGAAAGGCCATGCTTATAGATTAAATTAACCTAGTAAGAGAGAAAGGCTGACCTCACAACACAGCCAGCTCTCCACTTCAGAAAGGCTGGTACTGAATTTGAATTTTGGAGCTTCCCTTCTGAAATGTCAGGCTCTGTTCTGTGTAGTACAGTTTTGTAAATTGAGTACCACAATTAAATCCAAATTAATCCTGACATGCTGATGGTCTTTTCAGCATTCACTTAAGAGCTAACAGCAATGACGCCTGCTTCCAAACATTACAGTTGCTCACCCTGTCATTATGCCATCTCCATTCACTTGTCTCAGACAGAGTTTAATTATCAAAACCCATATTCTCTATTGTGAAAGCATGATTAGTGTGATGATGGTTTCTGCTAGTGTATTCAATCTTTATGTTGCTCTTTCAGCTTGTTCACTCAAATCCACAATAATAATAAAAATAAAAAAAAAGAGTCAGGATCCAGCACAAAGAGACCTACAACAGATGCCAGAGGCCAGAAAGTGTGGTCAATGTCTGCAAACAGAAGTAACTTGTATGAGATTGTGGCTGAAGGAGCTAGCAAAAGGGAGAGAGAGAGAGGAGGGGAGGGAGAGAGAGAGAGGAGGGGAGGGAGGGGGGGGGGGGGGGTAGGAGTAATAAATCAGAACGAAATCTCAAAGATGAAACCCATTATCCTTCCAGCAGAAATACAAGAGTTATGAGAATGAACGCATCTAAAAACAGAGCTAAAATGAATAGGCTGTTAAAGGCAAATGGGGAGTACAATAAAATGCATTAAAGTACTACAGTGAGCAATGGCTCGTCTTACTCTTTCTCTCTGCCCCGTGTACGTGCTGAAAGACAGGCTGAATTTTCTAAGAGGAAACAACAGACATTGCTAACTCCCTAAAGCCCTGAAGAGAAAGGGGGGAGACCTCGCTGTTATGACTGAAATCCCTAGACTGTCCCCAGGCCAAGCTGGAGGTGATGGGAAACTACACACAGGTATTGAAAGAAAGTACACACACACATTCTCACTACTGGCGCCTGAATCATCTCTAGGGTATTAGTTGCTACCAAACACCTGAGGTAAATAAAAGTAGAAAAAAAAAAAAAGTAAGAATAAACCAGACTTCAAAAATTCAAAACCAACAGAGCTATGTATGTCAGACAGAGCCAGAAGAAATGTCCCAACGCTCCTCCTGGGACCTCTGATCCACCTCAACGTATTGTGCTCATGACCAAACCCATGTGCAACTCATCAAAAGGCAAAAATATGTAACATAATATCATTAACAAATTATTCAGCCTAAATAGCAAAATACACAATCCACATAATATCAGTGCATAATGATAGAACTTCACAATTATTTTAAAAGGGATAGTTCACCCAAAAATGGATTTGGATTTGGATCATCATTATATAGGCTACCTGTATTAATTTCATTCAAAACAAGGACTGTTTATAGTGACTATTTAACATCAAGCTCTACCAAAGATACAAAAAAAAAACACCCTAAAAGTAAAGAGCATATCAGAGGTATAGCATTCTACTACATCCAGCCCGCATCTACATCCAGATTTAAAAAATAGCCTAAAGCTTTGAAATCACTGAAGGCAAAATGGTACTTCATATTAATTAAACATGATGTGCTGTTTTGGAAGATGATCTTGAGTAGGACGTGACTTGGGTCTGTCTCTCAATCTCACACAATAGTCTGTTCTCACGAACAGCTTCAGAATACATTCAATTTAGCACAAATATGGACTAGCCTATTTTATGACACTTTTATGGTGGGCTTCTGCTAAAAAGATTCCGAAAAAAAAAAAAAGAATTTCTTTAAAATTCTGTTTTCTGCACAAAATACAGGTTTGGAACAGCTAATAAAAATAGCAATTTCATTTTTAGGTGAATTAATCTAATAAAACAACCTTCATGTCAGACACCAGTAGTAATCTAGCATTCTTCTCAAAATACACAAGAGCTAATTTGAAGAGAACTCATCCCTTGAGAGGGGATCAAATCCTTTGCATTCCACAGACAAATAAAACATTCATGGGAATGTGATGTAAGCAATTATGATTTGAGAGAGAGGAAAAGCATCTCTCTGTGTGGCTGACACCAAC